>NC_077230.1:29232850-29578350 GCF_027887165.1 Monodelphis domestica
TGGATCTGTGGGTTTAGGCTATTCTCTCCTGAGGGGTCTTCTTCTCTGCTCTGCTGACTAACTGGATTAGGCTAATGCAGCTGGCCTGTTGTATTGATGAGCCCTGATGCCAGACATTCTCAAGCTGCCTGCAGAAGCCAAAGTTGAAGTTGAAGGAGTGGAGGCTGAAGGACAGTTAAATTCATCCTCCTCTCCTTTGCCTTGCCATCTGCCTCCCTGAAGACTTCCTAGCCAGAGCCTGATTCTCCAGACCTGGTTCTTTGGTATTCTATTGTAGTTATAGGTTTTGCCCTGGGACCCCAGTCATCAGGATTCTTAGTGAGGGTCTGAGCACAGTAGATGGGGGTGTTGGAGATTGGGCTTCCCTGTCCTCTGAAGACTTCTTATCTGCAATAATGCTAGAATGGATTAAGCCTGACTGTGCTGTTCTTGTGGAATTAGATGTGTCTTGAAGCCAAAGCCTCCAGAGGCAGAAGCCCAAGAGGGAGGAGTGGTGGTTGAAGCCCCTGCGACCAAAACGGTATCCTCTCTTCCTCTCTTTTTCAGCTATTTCCTTGCCAACCATAGCCAGAGCAGCCTGTGCAGAAGAAGCCACAAGGCACTCCCTCTGGGCTGGAGCTCTTGCCCTGAGACCCCAGAAACCAAGCAACTGCTCCAGTCTCAATCCAGTAGCTAGGGTAGGAATCTGGGGATCTTCCTTCTTTATTTTCCTTAAACCTGAGAATTCAAACTTCTCAAAATACCTTTTACGTTGAATTGATCAGGAAGGTCCCCTTGTTCTTCCATGTTGATGAATTTGATTTTTCCCCCTTAATGTGCTTTGTTTTTTTATTGGTGTGGGTTTCCAAAGAAGACTTGACTTTTGCTTCTAAGCTGCCATCTTGCCTGCCAGAAGTTTCAATTACTTGTAATATAATAGGGTTTTATTTTTTGTTGCGGATTGTGCTTTCATTTTTTCCTCTGAACGTTTTGTTGATTTTTTCATTCCTTTTTGAGCTCTCCCAGAGCCTGAGACAAATTCTCATTTTTCTTTGAAGTTTTGCTCATAGCTGCATTGAGATCTCTGTTCCTTTATGATTCTCTAGCTTGCTCCTTGTTTTCCATAATTTTCCATTATTTCTATTTTTAACATTTGCTCAATTCCCTAGCCTTTTTCTCAATTTTTATTTTTATTTTTAAGGTGTGCTCTGTTCTCAGGGTAAAGGAAACACTTCTAAAACTCTAGCTTTTCAATGCTGATATTCTCAACAAAAGTTCTGTGTTTTTGCAAGTTTCAATTCTTCCAAGGAGGTATGGTGACTTGTTGGCTGGAAGCTTTGAAAACCACCTCTAACTGCTAATTCAGTCTTCCCTAGGGACTACTAATTGTTTGCATTGATTAGAGTACTGTGAGTTACCTTGCTTTTTGGTTCTGAGTCCCACCTCAGGTTTGGACAATGACTCCAGGCTTCATTCTGGGCCTGCATTGGACTAGTGCACCATTGACTGCCTTGTACTGGGGCTCAGTACCTTACCACAGTCTTTCCCTAATGCTAAGAACTTTAAACGTTGGGTGTAGGGGAGCTCTGATTTTGGCTTACATAGAGTCTCAGTGTCTCAAAGTTGTCTTGGACCCTGGTTCAGAATGTAGAGTAGTATTGTAGTAGAATTGGGGCAAGGAGGCTTACTGCTGGCTTATGCTAGTACTCCTTAGTGCAACTATGATGCAGGCTGTGCTTTCCACTCACCCTAGGGAAACAGATCCTCTCTGCAAACCTTCCAAGTTGTTTTCTCCAGTATAATTGCTTCCCTCCAACTACTTTTTCATTCTATCCATTCAGTTTTAAAGATTTATTTTAAGATTGGTTGGAGGAGATTGTCAGAAAGGTTGACAATGTCCATGTCTCTACTCCACCATCTTTTTTTTTATTTTCCCATTTTTATTTTAGAATAACAAAATAATAACATTATTGACTCAGGCACCTCATGAGAAGCAGCTGATGCACACAATCGATAGACTGGTGGACTTAAAGTAATGAGCATCCAAGTTCAAACCTTGCCTCAGAAACTTACCAACTGTGAAGCTCTGGGCAAGTCCTTTAACCAATGTGTGCTTCAGTATTTTATCTATAAGATGGGGACACTACTAATATCATCTCCCTTCCAAAGTTGTTATAAGTATAAAATGAAAATGGTATAAAATAAAATAATTTTTATAAAATGTTTACTTCAGTGCCTAGTATATAGTAGGTACTTAATAAATTCTTATTTATTCTCTTCCTCATAAATAGGAATAATCAGGTTAAGACTTCTAGTAAGCCAAGTGTCTGATTGTTCTGAAATTCAAACTATGCAGTTAATCTACCTCCAAAGGGCCAATGATCTTCATTTCCTTATTATTCTATTGTGGACTTCACATCAATTCATTTCAAAGATATTATTGATATTCCCCTAGATTTGCTTTCTCTTTTGCTATATTACACAACAATAATATTAATATAACAATAACTACTTGAATATATATTGCTATTGTGTATTGTTTGAAATGCATCTATTATTCCACACCTGATTTTAATAAAGTAGAAAATTTTACTATTATACTTATATTTTATTAACATTGTTATAATAATATATATTTTTGTTGTGGTAATTACTCACATTTTTATAGTTCTTACTTAAGTACTTGACACACTGTGTCAAGTACTTTACAAATATGAACTTAATGATATTCTTCTCCTTCTACTCTTTGTGTATAACTTTGTGACCACACAGAGAAGAAATTAATTTAAAATTGCTCCCACATTCTCAAATTTTGAAATTTTCCTCTTTAAGACAACCTACTTTCCTTGTACTTTTTCTATTTCACCTCTTCTTTTATTTCCATTTGACCTCTCATCCCCCAAACCCTCTTCACTGTTGCAAGCTATCAGATCCTTTCTGACTTTATTTTCTCTTGTACCTACCCTGCACTCCACCATAAGCTATTTCAAATCTGTTAAACACCCTAGATTCCCTTGCTTACTTGGCATACCACATTAACCTTCTTGACAACATTCAGCCCATAATATGTCTCTAGGGATATTCTGATCATATTTCAAGACTTTCAATATCACAGAAAGAAAAACCAGAGTCCCTTGCTAAGTTGTTTCACCATAAATCACAAAATGAAACCTTTTCAAGGATTGCAGTCCTTCTTCAAAATTCAGCAAGCTGCAGGCATCTTACAAAGTAATTTAACTTCTTTGGGAGTCAGCTTTCTCATTTGTCAAATTGAAAAATATAATGATTATCAATTTATGAGATTTTTTAAGGAAAAGGTTTTTTGTTATGATCATATGAATTTTGTCTTTTAATTTTACAGCACTCTGTTGGATTAATAGCAAAGACTCTTTTACTTTCCCTTGAAGTCCAGATATATACTTGTATTCATCAGGAATGACCATTAAACATCTCTGTATCTTGAAATATATGCTCAATTTCTCACATCCCAGATTAAGAACAACTCCCCCTGTTTTTTAAAAATTTTATCATTTATTTAAATAACAAATTTCCACTAAGTTTTCCAAAGATATATGATTCATGTTGTCTCCTTCCCTTCTTATCTTCCCCCTCCCAGAGTTGAAAAGCAATCCAATCTGGCTCATAAATATCACGCAAAACTTATTTCCAAATTTTTCCTTTCTTAAATGAATGATGTTATAAAATCAAAACCCCAAATCATATATCTAAATAAACCAGTGATAAATAATCCCTTTTCACCTGCATTTCTATTCCAACAGTTCTTTCTCTGAATATGGATAGCATTTTTTTCATAAGTCCCTCACAATTGTCCAGGATTATTATTTTGTTGTTAGGAGCAAAGTTTATCACATTTGATCATTCCACAGTATTGCTGTCACTTTATTCAATAATCTCCTGGTTCCCCTCATTGCACTCTGCATCAGTTCACATAGGTCTTTGCAGTTCTTTCTGAAATCATTCTATCCATCATTTCTTATAGAACAACAGTGTTCCATGACCCTTATATACCACCTTTTATTGAGTAATTTCCCAAATGAGGGACATCCCTCTAGTTTCCAATTCCTTTCACCCCCAAAATACAGGTATAAATATTTTTATATAAATAGGACCTTTTCCATTTTTAAAAATCCCTTTGGATACAGACGTAGTATTAATATTGCTAGATTCAAAAGTATGCTTTATTTTATAGATTTTTGTTTATAATTCCATATTGCCTTTCCTAATGGCACAACTCAATCCAGAAATTCATTAGTGTCCCAATTTTGTCATATTCCCTCCAACATTTATTATTTTTCTTTACTGGCCAATCTGGTGGGTGTAAGGTGGTACCAAAGAATGTTTTATTTTCCATTTGAATTAGTTTACTTAGTCAATTTAGAACATTATTCCTTGGTACCAATAATCACATTAATTCCCTCCCTCCCCTCCACCCATGCTTCTCATAGCCCATGTGCAATTTCATTTTGTATTACTTGTGTCCTTGATTAGAACCTATTTCCATATTGTTGATGTTTGCACTAGGATATTCATTTACAGTCTACATTCCCAACCATATCCCTTTGACCCATGCATTCAAGCAGTTCTTTTACTTGGGTATTTTTACTCCTATGGTGTTTCCATTGAATGTGGATAGTGGTTTTTCCCATAGATTCTTCCAAGTGGTTCAAGGTCACTGCATTGCCACTAATGGAGAAGTCCATTACATTTGATTGTACCACAGTGTTTCAGTCTCTGTGTACAATGTTTTCCTGGTTCTGCTCCTCTCACTCTGCATCAATTCCTGGAGGTTGTTCCAGTTCCCATGGAATTCCTCCACTTTATTGCTCCTTTGTGCACAATAGTATTCCATCACCAACATATACCACAATTTGTTCAACCATTCCCCATTTGAAGGGCATTCCCTCATTTTCCAAATTTTTGCCACCACAAAGAGTGCAGCTTTGAATATTCTTGTACATGTCTTTTTCGTTATCATCTCTTTGGGGTACAAACCCAGCAGTGCAATGGCTGGATCAAAGAGCAGACAGTGTTTTATCATCCTTTGGGCACAGTTCCAAATTGCCCTCCAGAATGGTTGGATCAATTTACAACTCTACCAGCAATGCATTAATGTCCCAACTTTGCCACATCCACTCCAGCATTGATTATGTTCCTTTTTTGACATGTTAGCCAATCAGAAGATTGGTGTGAGGTGATACCTCAGAGTTGTTTTCATTTGCAATTCTCTGATTATAAAAGATTTACAACACTTTTTTCATGTGCTTATTAATTTTTTTGATTTCTTTTATTGAAAAATGCCTATTCATGTCCCTTGCCTATTTATCAGTTGGAGAATGAATGGCTTGATTTTTTTGTACAACTTTTTTAGCTCTTTATAAATTTGAGTAATTAAAAAAATAAAAAGTAAATAAATTTGAGTAATTAGACCTTTGTCAAAGCTTTTTGTAATAAAGATTGTTTCCCAATTTGTTGGTTCCCTTCTAATTCTGGATCATACAAAAAAGTTTTAATTTGATGTAATCAAAATTTCATTCATACAAAAACATTTTAATTTGTAATCAAAATTATTGATTTTACATTTTATGATTTTTTCTAGCACTTGATTGGTTTTAAAGTCTTTCCTTTCCCAAGATCTGACAACTATACTATTCTATGTTTGCCTAATTTGCTTATACTTTCCTTCTTTATATTGAAATCATTTACACATTTTGTGTTTATCTTGATGTAGGGTGTGAGATGTTGATCCAAATCTAATCTCTCCCATACTATCTTCCAATTTACCCAACAGTTTTTATCAAATAGTGGGTTTTTGTCCCCAAAACTGGAATCATTGAGCTTATCATGGACTATCTTGCTGAGGTCATTTACACAAAGTCTATTCCACTGATCCTCCTTTCTGTCTCTTAGCCAGTATCAAATTTGAGATATGGTACTGCAAGTCCTCCTTCCTTTGCATTTTTTTTCATGATTTCCCCTGGATATCCTTGATCTTTTGTTCTTCCAAATGAACTTTGTTAGTTTTTTTTTTTTTCAGATTCAGTAAAAAAAAAAAGGTAGTTCAATGGGTACAGCACTAAATAAGTAAATTTATTGGGGCAAGATTGTCATTTTTATTATGTTAGTTCATCCTACCCATGAGGAATTAATATTTTTTGAATTGTTTACATCTAGTTTTAATTGTGTGGAGTGTGTTTTGTAGTTGTGTTCATATAGTTCCTGTGTTTGTCTCAGCAGAAAGATTCCTAAGTATTTTATATTGTCTAGGGTGATTTAAAATGGAATTTCCCCTTCTAATTCTTGCTGCTGAACTGAGTTGGAGATATATAGAAATGCTGATGACTTATGTTCGTTTATTTTATATCCTGCAACTTTGCTAAAGTTGTTGATTATTTCAACTAGCTTTTTGGTTGATTCTCTAGGATTCTTTAAGTAGACCATCATATCATCCACAAAGAGTGATAGCTTGGTCTCCTCATTGCCAAATTTAATACCTTCAATTTCTTTTTCTTCTCTAATTGCTACTGCTAGTGTTTCTAGTATAATGATAAATAATGACGGTGATAATGGGCATCCTTGTTTCACTCCTGATCTTATTGGGAAGGCTTCTAGTTTATTCCCATTGCAGATGATGTTTGCTGATGGTTATATATATATATATACTGTTTATTATTTTTATGAAAGGCCTTTCTATTCCTATACTATCTAGTGTTTTCAATAGGAATGGGTGTTGTATTTTATTATAGGCTTTTTCTGCATCTATTGAGATAATCATGTGATTTTTGTTGGTTTGCTTGTTAATATCATCAATTATGCAGATGGTTTTCCTAATATTGAACCATCCTTGAATTCCTGACATGAATCCTACCTGGACATAGTGAATAACCCCTGTGATGACTTGCTGGAGTTTTTTTGCTAGTATCCTATTTAAGATTTTGCAACTATATTCATTAAGGAGAGTGTAGTCTATAATTTTCTTTCTCTGTTTTTGAACAACCTGGCGTTGAGGTCAGTATCATATTAGTGTCATAAGATGAATTTGGTAGAACTCTTTTTTTGCTATTCTGTCAAATAGTATTAATAATATTGGGATTAGTTGTTCTTTGAAGGTTTGATACAATTCATTTGTGAATCCATGGGATTTTTTCTTAGTGAGTTCTTTGATGGCTTGTTCAATTTATTTTTTGGATATGTGGTTGATTAGGTAATCTATTTCTTCCTCTGTTAGTCTAGACAATTTATATTTTTGTAAGTGTTCATCCATATCACCTAGATTGCCTTATTTGTTGCCATATAATTGGGCATAATAGTTTTTAATGATTGCATTAATTTCCTCTTCATTAGAAAAGAGGTCTCCCTATTTATCTTGGATACTGTCAATTTGGTTTTCTTCTTTCCTTTTCTTAATTACACTGACCAGTATTTTGTCCATTTTATTTTTTTTTCAAAGTACCAGTTTCTAGTCTTATTTATTAAATCAATACTTCTTTGACTTTCATTTTCATTATTTTCTCCTTTGATTTTTAGGATCTTTAATTTAGTCTTCATCTGAGGATATTTAATTTGTTCACTTTCTAATTAATTATCAAATAATATCAAAAATATAAATGATAATCAAAATAATGTCCAATTAATTGACCTCTTCCCTCCCTAATTTCTTAATATATGAACTGAAGGATATAAATTTCCCCCTGAGTACTGCTTTGGCTGCATCCCATATGTTTTGAAAGGATGTCTCATCATTGTTATTTTCTTCAATGAAATTATTGTTTCTAGGATTTGTTCTTTAAATAATAGGTTTTGGAGGATCGTATTGTTTAATTTCCAATTAATTTTTGATTTACCTATTCATGTACCCTTACTAATTATTATTTTCATTGCATTGTGATCTGAGAAGGTTGTTTTTAGTATTTCTGCTCTTTTGCACTTGTTTGCAATGTTTTTATGCCCTAATACATGGTCAATTTTTTGAATGTACCATGTACTGCTGAAAAGAAGGTGTATTCCTTTTTGTTCCTATTTATTTTTCTCTACATATCTACTAACTCTAGTTTTTACAAGATTTCATTCACTTCTCTTACCTCTTTCTTATTTATTTTTTGGTTTGATTTATCTAATTTGGATAGAGGAAGGTTCAGGTTTCCCACTAGTGTATATTTTTATCTATTTCATCCTTGAACTCCACTAGTTCCTCCTTCAGAAATGTGGATGCTATGCCATTTGGTGCATAAATGTTGAGTACTGATATTTCCTCATTGTCTATACTACCTTTTGTCAGGATGTAATTACCTTCCCTATCTCTTTTAACTAGATCTTTTTTTATTTTGGCTTTGTCAGATATCATAATTGTGATTCCTGCCTTCTTTTTATCAGTTGATGCCCAATAGAATTGACTCCATCCTCTTACTTTCACCCTACGCATATGTACCTTCCTCATGTGTGATTCTTGTAGACAGCATATGGTAGGGTTTTGGATTCTAATTCACTCTGCTATTTGCTTGCATTTTATGGGTGAGTTTGTTCCCTTCACATTCAGAGCTATGATTACCAGCTATGTATTTCCCAGCATTTTGATTTCTATTCCTGGTCCTGCCTTTTCTTCTTTCACTATTTCCTTCTACACCAATGTTTGTTTTTAATCTGTTCCCCTAGTTCCCACCCTTATTTTACTTCCCTTTCTATTTCCCTCCCTTCATATTCCCACCCCTTAAAACTACCCTCCACCCTCTCCTTCCCTTGTAATGCTTCCCTCCCCACCAGTCCATTTGTTACCCTTCTACTCCTCTATAGTGAACAAATATATTCTCTGCCAATGGATTGGATTGTTCTTCCCTCTTTGGGTCAATTTCAATGCATGTAAGAGTTGAGTATTTCCTATCTCCAACCTCTTTACCCTTCCAGTGTATTGATGTTCTCCACCCTCCACCTTCTATGTGACATATAAATTTACCCCCTTTTGTTTCTTTTCCCATCTCTTTTTAGCTCTAGTTGTATATATATATATATATATATATATATATATATATATATATATATATATATACACACACATATATATATACATACATACATATGTATATGTATTTATGCATAAATACATACATATATATATATATATATTTATGTCTTGTCATTTCATCCTATACAGTTTGTTACTGTTCCCTCTAAGTGTAATTCTTCTCCTGCCCAGGTGATAATAACAATTTTTAAGAGTTACCAATGACCTCTTTTCTTATAGGGATATATATCATTTTTACTTATAGAGTCTCTTTAAGAAAAAGTTTTTTATTGTCTTTGTTTTGATTTTCTTTTTTCCCTCTTTTTAATTACTTTTTGATGATTCTCTTGAGTTCTGTGCTTGGGCATCAACTTTTCTGTTCAGGTCTGTCCTTTTCTTTAGAAATTCTTGGAATTCTTCTAATTTGTTGAATGACCATGCTTTACCCTGTAAGAATATAGTCAATTTTGCTGGGTAGCTGATTCTTGGTTGTATACCTAGTTCCCTTGCTTTCCTGAATATCATATACCATGCCTTTCGGTCCTTCAGTGTAGATTCAGCCATCCTGTAGTATCCTCACTGTGGTTCCATGGTATCTGAATGACTTCTTGGAAACTTGTAATATTTTTTCCTTGGTCTGATACTTCTTTAAATTGGCTATAAGATTCCTGGGTGTTTTCAGTTGGGGATTAAGTAAAGGAGATGATCTGTGTATTCTTTCAATCTCCCCTTTTCCCTCTTGTTCTAGAATATCTGGCCAGTTTTCTTGGATAAATTCCTGTAGTATGATGTCCAGGCTTTTTCTTTTATCATGGTCTTCTGGTAGACCAATGATTCTTAAATTGTCTCTTCTAAAACAATTTTCTAACTCTTCTGTTTTGTGTATGAGTTGCTTCATATTTTCCTCAAATTTTTCATTGCTTTGGTTTTGTTTTATAGTGCCCTGCTGCCTTGTGAGGTCACTTAATTCTAGTTGTTGTATTCTGGTTCTTAAAAACTGCATTTTATCTCTGGCTTTTTGGTCATCCTTCTCCTTCTGGTCTGATTTTCTTTGGAGGTCATCTTTTATTCTCTTTACCTCATCTCTCATCTCCTTTGCCTCACCTTTCATTTTCTTTGCCTCATTTTCAAGCTGGTTGATTTTGGCTTTCAAGACACTATTTTTCTATTTCCAGATGGCTTATCTTGGTTTTTAAGTTTTTCCCCAATTGTCTTCAGTCTCTCTTAATTGTGTTTTGAATATTATTTTGAGTTCTTCCAAAGCCTGTATCTAATTCACTGGGATTTCTGATTTATTTTTCAATGATCCCTCCTCTTCTGTTCCTTTTGCTCTTTGTTTGTTGCCTGTATAGAAGCTGTTGATTGTGATTTCTTTTTTTCTTTTTCTGTTGTTTTCTCATATTTACCCCTTCTTTATTCCCCTTATTTGTCTGTGCTCTTATTCCTCTTAATTTTTTGGTTTGTGAGTTTTCTGTCAGTCTGCCTTCTTGGAGCTTTGTCAGGAGATCTCTCCATGCTGTCTATGGGGGAGGGGTGTTGGGCTTTGAGCTTCCCTGTCCTCTGGAGGCTTTTGATTGGATTAAAGTCCAGCAGTCTGTGGAGGAGTGGTGTTTGAGCTTGGGCTTCCCAGACCTCTGAAGACTTTTGATGGTATTAATTTCAGCTGAGTTGGGCTGGATGTGCTCTGAGGCCAAAACCTCCTGGAAGGCTGTAGTAATATGGAGGTGCTCCACCGATGTGATCAGGCTATCCACTCTGTGCTCCCTCTACAGCTCCTTCCCCACTGCCTGTGTTCAACCCTCTTATCCTGGCACAATCCTGCCCTCAAAGTACATCCTTCAGACCAGATCCTTTACCTGTCCAGAGGTTGCTGTTACAGCTGGAGGCTCAGTGCTCTAGGTGGGAGAGGGGTCCTGAGACCTTCCTTCTGCCTTCCCCTTAAACCTGAGTGTTCTCAGATTCCAGCTTTTGGGGGATGTACCTTTTTAATTGAGTCCAGCAGGAGGGTTCCTTGGCTCTGTCTTGTTGTTAGGTTTGATTTTCAGTATCCTAGGAGCATTTAGTTTGTAATTGGTAAGGAAGGGTATTCAGAGGTCTGAACTTTTGCTGCTTCTATGCCACCATCTTGACTCCACCTCCAAAAGGATAGTTTTCATGTACATTTTGCTCATCAAGAGGGACTTAGAACATTTTTTTTCATATAATTGTTGATACTTCTGATTTCTTCACCTGACAACTGCCTATTCATATCCTTGATCCGTTTATCAATTGGGGAATGATTTAGATTCTTATAAATATGACTGAGGTCTTTATAGATTTGAGAAATGAGACCTTTAAAAGATAAATTTATTATAAATCCCACCGCCCAAGTTCATTGTTTCCCTTACAATCTTGACTGCATTGGTTTTTGTTTGTACAGAACATTTTTAATTTAATATAATCAAAATTATTCATTTTATATCTTGTTCTATTCTCTTGTTTGGTCATAATTTTTTTCCTTCTCAATAGATCTGACAGATAAACTATTCTATTGTCCCCTAATTTACTCATAATATCACTCTATAAGTTTAAATCATATATCTATTTTGAACTTATCTTCGTATAAAGTGTGAGATATTGATCAAAATCTAATTTTTGCCATGCTATTTTCTTATCTTCCCAGCAGTTTTTTGTCAAATAATGAGTTCTTTTCCAAAAATATGGGATCTTTGAGTTTATCAAACACTAGATTGCTAAGTTCATTTACCCCTCTTCTATTCCATTTATACATCCTTTTGTTTCTAAAGCATTACCAGATTTATTTCATTATTACTATTTTATAGAACAGTTAAGGAATGGTACTGCTAGGCCACTATCCATCACATTTTTTATCATTAGTTCCCCTGATGTTCTTGCTCTTTTGTTCTTCCATATGAATGCTGTTATTACTTTTTCTAATTCTAGACTCTAGAATGATGAGATGAGAGCATCTTTCCTTTGCTGTGTGCTTTGTGGCATGTTTGTCACCTTCAAGCTTGAGTAAGAACCAGATTACTTAGCTCAAAGTTCCTAGTATAACTGTTGGTATCAAAACATCTCATTCTGGTCACTTTCTTGTTCATTTGGTTTTGTTCGAATAGAAGTGGGAAGGATAATGTCTACACTAAGGATTTAGATACACTTCCAAAACATATAGCCTTAAGAAGTTTCTCAACCACTTTAGACCTCCCATATTAGCACAAAAAGGTGAAATGATTAAATTATCCTTGTGATTTCAGCCTTTTTAGTTTAATTTGCTACTCTTCACCATTCTAAATCTTTCCTTCCCTCTTTACTTTTGTGAATCTACTTTTTGGCAGTCTCTGGCCAGCACTGAATTCAATCAGCAAATAAACTACCATCTCCACAAAGCAATATTGCTTCTTGGGAGCTAAAGCAATTTACTTTAGTAAACTGGAACTAAAGGCTCATTTGTTAGATTGAGTGTGACTATATGGAGATGTAATGATTATTGAAACAAAGAACAAGTCTGGCACCTATATTCTGCCCCATCTGTTGCTGGCAGATTTTAGCATAGGTGTATCTATATTCATGAGTGGACAATATGGTGTAGGAAAAAGATGAGACAGAGGAGAATTATTAAGATATGGGCTACTGTTTTTTATTTCATTATTTTTTAGGCCACTGTAATTTAATCAATCATTGTAGGGAAGGGGCATCTGGATAAAATAATATCACTTTTTCTTTTGATAAAAAAAAATCTGTACAATTTTCTTTAAAAGAAGATTTACTTTTTTTTCAAGTCCATTCACTTTTTAATTTTTTTACTTAATTTTATTTTTTTTAGTTTTTAAACATTATTTAATTTCATCATATTCATACATTATTCATTGAAAACAGAGATCATTTTCTTTTCCTCCCACCCCTCCTGCCACCCCTCCCCCAGCTGATGTACGATTCCACTGTTTATCACATGTGTCCTTGATCCAAACTCATTTCTATGTTATTGGTATTTGCATTAGGGTGTTCATTTAGAGTCTCTCCTCAATCATATCCCCTAAGGATTTACTTTTGTTCAGATCAAATTGGATACTTAAATCCAGTGTCCCTAGCTACCAAGGAATTTTTGTTAATTGACTAATAGTCTAGTATGCTTGTGTTTTTGTTGGGATAAGGTGTGGTGGATGTACATGAATATGCAGCCTAGAGTCCCTAATTACTTCATAAAGTTCAGAGAAGATGTTCTAAAATCTTCATTTTATTCATTTATCTCAACAAAAGTCCCCTTGACCCCAGTCCCTCCAATATTTTTCAGGTTTTCAATTAATAAATTAACTTAAACAGATAAAATGAAATATGTACCTCCTAATCTATGCATTTGGAAGAATGTGTTGGACGTTCTAGTAGTTTTCAGACCAAGTAATAAAAGTTATTTATACTCAGATATAATGAATGACATCCTTTGATCATATCTGAATTGGAAAATGACATCTATACATTTGACTCATTTTTCTATACATTTTAGAAATGAGGTCTTTATTAGAAAGACTTGTAAAATATTTTCAGCATTATGATTACCATGTGTTATTTTGCATACTATTTTCTCCCTGTTTTTCCTTTTTACTGTCGTTTCATTATGTAAGTTCTCAAAAGTGTTTTGCTTCTTACCATTGTCATCACCCAATTTTCCCTCTTTTCTATTAGCCCCATCTTTTATAACTTTCTTGGTTGTAGGCCTAGCTTGGTTTCCCTTTGAAATATTTGAGGTCCTCTGATACTTTATTGTAGAGGCTTTTTAGTGTTATTATCTTGACTGTGGTTCCACAAAATGTGAAGTGTTTCATTTTGGCTGTTTGCAATATTTTCTCCTTAACATAGGAGATTTGAAAATTATCTTGGAAATGTTATTCCTGTGATTTTGTATCTTGGGATTTCTTTCACGACATCATAAATGGATTTCTCCAATTTGTATTTTACTCTCTGGTTCTTGAATATCAAGACACTTTTCCTTAATAATTTTTTGAAAGATGAACTCTAAGTTCCTTTTTAAAAATTTTGGCATTATGATCTGAAAAGGTTGCATTTATTATTTCTGCTCTTTTGCACTTGTTTGCAATGTTTTTATGACCTAGTACATGGTCAATCTTTGTGAATGTACCATGTGCTGCTGAAAAGAAGGTGTATTCCTTTTTGACCCTATTTATTTTTTTCCACATATCTATTACCTCTAATTTTTCTAAGACTTCATTCACATCTCTTAAATTTCTTATTTATTTTTTGGTTTGATTTATCTAGATATGATAGAGGAAGGTTCGGGTCTTTTACTACTATAATTTTAATATCTATTTCATCCTTGAGCTCTACTAGTTTCTCCTTTAGAAATTTAGATGCTATACCATTTGGTGCATACATGTTGAGTACTGATTTGTCTATACTGTCTTTTTAACTAGATCTATTTTTACTATGGATTTTTTAGATATCACAATTGCAACTCCTGCAAAATAAAAAAAATTAAAATTAAAAATTATGATATTCAGGCAAATCAATAATTCTTAAATAATTTCTTATGGGTCTATTTTCTAGGTTGATTGCTTTCCCCATGAGATATTTCACATTCTCTTCTGGTATATCATTATTTTGACTTTGCCTTTGTGTTTTTTTTTTGATATCTTATGATTTTTAAAAAATCATTTGCTTTAGTGAGCTTTTTCCCCCTTTTTAATTTGGCCAATTCTATTTTTAAGAAGTTTTTCTGTCAGTGGATTTTTGAATTTCATTTACCAAATGGTATATTTAAAAATATATATTATTTTCTTCAATATTTGTATTTCTCTCTTACCAAGCTGTTGAGTTATTTTTTTTTCATGATTTCTCTGCTCAAATCTCATTTCTTTTTGGAATTTTTTCTTTTACCTCCCTAATTTGATTTTTAAAGTCTGTTTTGAGCTCCTCTATGAATTATCTTTGGGTTTGAGATGAATTCATATTTTTCTTAGAGGTCTTGGATGCAGAAGCATTAGATTTGTTGCCTTTTTTCTGAATTTGAGTCTTGATCTTTGGTATCATCAAAAGAACTTCCTATATTAAGTTTCTTTAGCTTTTTGCCCATTTTTCTAGCCTTCTTTTCCCTTGTCTTTTAACTTAACAAAATGTTTAATTTGGGTTCCATGTTCTTGCTGAAGGGTTTATGGTTCAAGCTTTTTGCAGCTGCTTCCAAATTTAGATCTAGAGATCTAAAAGTTTTCAATTCTTCCAAAGTGGTATGATCTAAGGAATGGTGTATTTAATACTCTTCTCCTCTGGTCTATAAGTGATTACAAACACTTTATTCCCTTGGACCAATGACTAAGATTACTTTTCTCCTGTGTCTATTCCTTTATTTACTAGGACAAAAACCCAAGATTACAACCTATATCTGCACATGGGCTAAATAACACAGTCTTTCAGGGTATTGTTGAGGTAGAGGGCATTTGTCTGAGCTCCATTTCTAAACCCAGAGAGATATATCTTTTGTGCCAAAATTTTAAGTTATCTTGGGCTGAAAATTTTCTTCATCCCTTCTTTTTGTGGGTTCTACCCCTCCAGAATTCATTTCTAGGCATTCTAGAAAATTTGCTCTTTGAAATTTTGAAGAGATCATATGTTATGTGTACCTTCTCCCCCTTCTTCACCCTGCCTAACATATATTTCTCATTTCTAACAGTTGTTGAAATGAGAGATGCAAAATGTCCAAAATTAAAGAGGACAAAATCCTATGTTGTTCTTCCCTTCTAATATCATTATTAGGATACTATTTTCAGTTCTAGATTCTTCCTTTTAGGAAAGGACATTGACAAAAAAAAATTAAAAGATCATAAGAATCAGAAGGGCATTGGAGATTCTTACATAAAAGGAAAAATTCAAGGAACTAAGGATAGTTTATCTATCCAAGAAACTTTGAGACCACAAAAGTGTTCAGATATTTGAAGGACTGTCACACTGAATAGGGAATAACGTGTGAGACAGAACTAAAAACAATGGATGGGAAATACAAAGAGGCTGATTCCAGGTTGACATAAGAAAAGTCTACTTTAACAGACCTGAATTTCCAAACATTTGATCTTCAAGTAAATTCAAGAAGATCACTGATGCAGTTAATTATTTTTTAGTATAGAGTTCTTTTTACATATCATCAAACTTTGAGAATCTAGTATTTTTCCTGTAAGCTCTGGAATGCAAAACACATTTCATACTCCTTACATTTGTGTAGGTATTGTGGATATTTTGAAATTGTATCTGTTTGTTGGTAAGAAGAGCCAGCTGGCTAAACTTTATAACAAAGTTGTTATAGGTTGAGAACAGTGAGGCCTGTATAACAGTAAGGCCTTCTCAAGGGAAAGGGACTGACACAACTGTGGAGGCAGTAGGTAAAAACAAAACCTATAATTATTAAAGTTTAAAAGGATTTAAAAGATTTAAAGGAAAGATAAAAGCTTAGCAGGAAATATCCCTAAACATTAATGTGGTACTAACTCAACCACCCCCCAACTCAAGACCCCTCATGGGGTCTGCTTCCATCTGGGAAAAACAAGACCTGCTCTCTCTCCTTATCACTACTTTAGCTCAATTTCTAATTATCTAAGACTATTTCTAATAATTATTTTTCTTATATTTTATAAAGTTACTGCCTCCTTTTAATTTTTCAGTTCAATTCTCCAACTTCCAGTCAGTCAGGGTTGGCCTAGTGGCTTCTGGCTTGGAAAGCCAAGTTAAGCCTGTTGTACTCTGTAACCATAGAGGAACAAAAACCAGATTTTCTTCTTCTATCTGTTGATCTTCCTTTGACAGCTCTTCCCAAAGCTTCCAACTCCATCTTCTTTCAAAAATTGTCACTCCAGTTCAAGGAATTCCCAAGAGCCAAAATTTTAACCACCTCTCTGGGCAGGGAAAATCAGCAGAGAGAGAGACAGTTGGTCTTAACAGAATTTCCAACTCTCAGCTCTCACAGAATTCCTAAGCAAGACCTTAGCTTAAGGTTCCACCAAAGACAGTCTGATAGAATTCACACTCCTGTTACTTAGCAAACCCAATATCTGTATTACCCCTAATAATCCCCCCTTGTGATCTTAATTGGGAAATGTAATCTCCCCAATTGGATCATAGTAAACTTGTGCAATGCCTAATCTTATTCTTAAAATTATCATATTATTCCCCAAACACAGTGCTTAGCTTAACCTTATCTTATTCTATCACTATTCTAAACATATTCTAAGTAAAACTATTATGAAGATTGGATTTGGCTCTCTCTTGATTGTAACAATGAAGGTATTTTTTTCTTCCTTTATTGTGAAGATTGAATTGAAATCCCCTGTCTATGTTTAGATTTTAATCCCCAAAGTGTTAACTCAGTATTTAAAATAGATCTACCCATTTTAACTATAAAATATGTTAACTAATCAAAAACAAGGTTTTAACTAACCACAAAAAAAGTTTTAACTAACTACAAAAGGTGTGAACAGCCATTTCATACATTGAGTGGGCAGTCCTAGAGAGGAGCGTCTGCTGTGATTGGTAGATGTAAAAATTTAGGGGAAGTGACACAAGAGAAAAAGGTCTTTAAATAGAGGAAACAGACACACAAGGATCAATTCAAAATCATTCAGTCACTCAGAGGAGAGACTGAAAGAGTCACTCAGAATTAGAGTGAAGAGAGACACTTGAGGAGAGACTGGAAGACAGACACTCAGACTTGGAGTGAAGAC
Organism: Monodelphis domestica; assembly: GCF_027887165.1. NCBI lineage: Eukaryota > Metazoa > Chordata > Mammalia > Didelphimorphia > Didelphidae > Monodelphis > Monodelphis domestica. The sequence continues at coordinate 29,250,566 of NC_077230.1, forward strand.
ACTTGGCTGTGGAACTGGACCCCTGGAGGAACTCATACAGGAGACCTCAGACTGCTTTCTTTTTAGACAGTCATTGTAGTGAGTGTTAAGGCTGACTTAGTTTCCTTGCCTTTCTGGAGTGTGAACCCCTGAGAAAGGCCCATAGTCTTGAGACTCTTTTTTCCCTGATTAGGGCCTTAGAATTTCTACCTGGCTCAGAGGAAGCCCAAGTTCTCTCTCTCTCTCTCTCTCTCTCTCTCTCTCTCTCTCTCTCTCTCTCTCTCTCTCTCTCTCCTTAATATCCTCTTTCTATTGTAAAATAAACTACCATAAATTCTATTTTCTTTAGTCATTCATTTTGGGATTTAGAAAATTAAATCCATGACAACCACCTATTAAATATATTTAGTCCAACCATAATTAAAAATAAGACTATACTAAGGATAAAAAGAGAATATCAAGAAACAGGTAAAAGAAATCAAGGAAAATACATACAAACTTGCAAGTCCAAACATTACAATTACAAAAACCCAAAATGCAAACATTTGCAAAAATACAGCTACAAAATAATAAACTGTAGCCTATGCTCTTACAGAAAGCAAAAACCTATCTAAACAAAAAACCTATGCAAAAGTAATGCAAACTCCATCTCATAAATCCAAAGGAAGAAAAAATTCAAACCAAACTTTTAAACTATGCTGAAACACTATGCTAAAACAGGAAACCAAAAACTATCAACAGCAAAAACTCAAAATTAACTTGCAATTCTAAGAAAACTAAGAATCTTTCAAGAAATCTAACTATGTACAAATATACAGATATGTACAAATCTATATAGTATTCACATGCTTTGTACATGTTATTTACATATTATTTACACTGTTTATACACTGTACATGCTACATACATATTCTGCTAGAATCCTCTCTTAGGAAGATCTGAAATCCCCCTTGTAGTTGGTATAGAAAACCTTAAAGATTTTCTTTTTACTAAAGATATACGATGTCCTTTGTTCTTACCTCATAGTAATATATGAAATCTTCCTCTCAGATAAGAATCTGCTCTATAATGTTCATAGCTATTATATTGCTTATACTATAATTTGATTAACTCCCATTTATTTACATTATACTGAATTCCAGTTATTGAGTTATGCGCTGTCGCAAATTGTCATAAGTGTGCCTTATATGTTACTGATCTTTTTGAACTACTTATCTAAAATCTGTTCTATATACAAACCTTTGTGTTACACAAGTCCATCTGTCATGAACATACAAAGGAACATCTTCATTCTTCTTTCTTCTTGCTCCAGTCTGCTTCTCAGTGTTCTATGTTGCTTGTAGCTATGTGTTCTTAGTGTGTTATGTATGTAAACACAATGTTTTTATAGTTAATGTCCATAGCCATTCTATTATCCTCTTCTCATTGTCATTGACCTTGTCTCCATGCTGTTGTCTCCTTTGTCACCATGTCATTGTTGTTACCATTGTCATTGTGTAGTTGTCACCTTAATCCTTATCTCCTCATCTTCAATTAACATTTTCACCTGCAAACTTGTTGTCTTGAAGTCTCTTCACCTATAGTCGCCTTTTTCATGTGGGAACAGTGGACCCACAATGCCTTTTCCTGTACCCCAATTGCTGAAGGTGTTGACATTAGAATGTGGAAAGGACTCTCCCAAGCTGGTTGTGTTTCACTAGTTCTGTTAAAGTTTTTAATACATACTAAATCTTCTGGTTGAATATTGTATGGTGTGAAGTCTAATGGTACTGTCTGTACCAATGTCCCCATTTCCTGTAGTTCTTTGACCCTGTGTTGCAATTCCCTCACATACTGAACAATTTTCAAATCTCTCCCTGAATAGATGTAAAAGGTATTGTTAAAGTATTTGCCTGCATAGAAGAATGTCCATAGAGAATCTCATAAAGTGAAATGTGTAAGTCCCCTCTAGGTAAAATAAAGCTACTGCTAATATTTCTGGCCACTTCAAGTGGGTCTCTGTACACAATTTCCCTATCTTGGATTTTACTTCTTTATTTATTCTCTCAACCTGTCCAGAGCTTTGAGGATAGTAAAGAACGTGGTACTTTGGTGTTATTCCCAAATTTTCATAGATTTGTTTAAAAACTGAGTTTGTAAAATGACTACCTCTGTCAGAATCAATTCTCCCTGGTATCCCAAATCTAGGTATAATCTCCCTCAATATATACTTTGCTACAAAATTTGCTGTGTTCTTGCTAGATGGAAAAACATCTGGCCACCAAGTTAGATAACAGTATTTGAAACTGCCTGCTTTGGGCAGATTTATATAATCTCTCTGTAGATGTTCAAATGGTGTATAAGATAAAGGACATCCCCAAAAAGTTTTCTGCTTGAATATTTGTTGGTTATACTGGTGGAAGACCAAACAAGCTGAGCAAACTTTTGATGCAATGCTGGTAATACCAGGAGCAACCTATGTTCTCTTAATTGTATCTATAATAAGATAGTCTGAGTCACAAAATGACCTTTAGCATATATGGCCTGACAAATATGAGTGTGAAATGATAAAGGGAGAACAGGTTTTCCCACTGGTACTATCCAGATACCATTTTGCTGTGTTGCCTTAAAATTTTGCCTCTACTTCTGGACCTCTTTCTCTGTGTATGCTTTTTCTATATCTGTTTCCTAAAAGACAGATAAATTTAATATGAATTCAGTATCATGTTCTGCAGCAAATCTAGCTGTAACATGTCCTCTGTGATTTCCTCTAGCTACAAAATTATCACTCTGCATATGGATTTTGCAGTGAACTACTGCTAATTGTTTTAGAAGTTGTATAGCTTACAGCAAGATAATCTGATCTTTAGCTACCATTCTACCAGATGATGTTAGGAAACCATGCTGAAGCCATAAAGCACCAACAGCATGACAAATGCCAAAAGAATATTTCAAATTTGTGAATATGGTGGTTGCTTGGTCTTTGGCAATCTCACAGGCATTTTTCAATGCAATTAATTCTGCAGCTTGAGTACTAAGGTTTCTGGGTAGTGAAGCAAACCACAGAGTTTCAAACTCAGTAACTACAGCTGCACCAGTGTATCTTGTACTTTCCCTCACATATGATGAACCATCTGTGAATAAAATCAGGTCAGGGTTGTTTAGGGGTGTGTATGAGAGATGTTTTCAAGGTCTTTCTGCTAACTGTACTACTATCCCACAGCCATGTAATGGTCCCCCTTGTGTTGGTAAATCAGGTAACAAAGTAGTTGGGTTTAAGCTGTTACATCTTTTAAGTATTATGCTTTCATTCCCCAATAATGTTATTTCATACTTTGTTATTCACTGATCAGAGAAGACTTGTGTCCTATGCCTTAACATTAGTCCTTCAACTTCATGTGGGCACATCACCATTAATGGACATTCTAACCCAAGGTCAGCTGCTTTTGTCACTAGCAGTGCTGTGGCTGCAACTCCCTGGAGGCAAGGAGGAGCACCAGAAGTTATGGGATCCAGCTTTGTTAAATAGTATACTACAGGTCTTTGCAAAAGTCCTAAACTCTGAGTGAGCACAACAGAACCTACACCACTTTGCTCATGGTTGTTGAGGACAAAAGGCTTGGTATAGTCAGGGATTCCTAATGCAGGGGCAGATAGTATTGCATCTTTTAGTTTTGAAATTGCCTACAGATGCTCTGGTTTTAACTTTAGTGGCACTTTTTCACTATCCCTTGTTAGTTCTGTCAGTGGTTTTGTGATCTCACCATACTCAGTAATCCACTGTCTACAAAATCCCGTGGTATCCAATATTACTCTGAGTTGTTTATTGGTCTTAGGAGCACTGAGCTTTTGTATATCTGCTATTCACCTCTGGAAATTTTTCTGGATCCTTCTGATAACACAAACCTGAGATACTCTACCCTTCAGAGATACCATTGAATCTTTGATTTTGATATTTTGTAACCTCTCTTATATATAACTCCATCAAAAGATGTTTGTTATCATGCTGACATGATTTGGCTGTTGGTGAGGGCAGAAGTCATCCATGAAATGAATCAACCTGCTTACTTTAAAATTAATGTTTTCAAGGTCCTGTGTCAAAATTTGGGAGAAGAAGGAAGGACTTTCACAGAATCCCTGGGACAGATGGCACCAGGTCATACAACTAATTATTTTTTTCTGGAGTAATATGCTTAATTTATATATGTATAAATTAAACATATTATTACTAAACATATATATATACATATATATACATGTATGTGTATATATATATATATATATAAGCTTTAAACTGTGGGAACCTGATATTTATTTATAAAATGTTATGGGACTGTGATTAATGTTTGTGTCTGATTCTAGGAAATGGGATAAAAATAAGGAGCACAGACTTAACCTGAATAGTGCCAAAACGAGCACACAGAAAAAACTAGTGTGAGACTCAAAGTTATGACACTTGACATATGTTGTCATAGGACTTCCTTGTATCTACACTCTTTGTGAAGTAATCAGACAAGTACCAAAGTTTGACTATCAACCTGGCTCCCCACATCCCTGAGAACGATAAGAAATCAGACCAGGTAATGACACTTCCCTATCAAAATAAAATTCTAGTTCTTTTTCTTTCTTATAGTATGGCAACTTCCTGTAGTCTTGGCTGCAAATTGGTAAGTTAAATATTACTGCATTCTGTCCTACAGACTTGTTGGATTAGAAATTACTTTAATTGGACCCTAATACAAGGGCCTGTTAGAAATTTATTAAACCCAAATAAGGATCTATTTCAAATTTTTTTTCCTTTCTCCCAAAAGTTTAACTTTCTTCCATTTTGTTCTCTCTTCTTTTGTTTTTGGTTTTTGTTTTCTCTTCTTTAGATAATTGACTCATACACCCCCCATAACTCAACCATGCATACTGAACTGAACTGGATGTTTCTTATCACCCACTTCAGGAGGGGATTGTATTTTAATAAAAATCCAAGATTTTGAATTCTTGTTTGAGAAAAAATCTTCAAAGAAAGAAGCTTGATAACTTCTAAATCCAGAGAATGAATTGTTTCAGAAAGATGCCAGAAAACCTACACTATATCAAGAAGATCTAGAACAAACTTTGGGTGTGTTTGATTGAACTGAAGTTTGATTGAACATTTATTTGAATGTATACTCCTATGCCAAAAGGGGACTGCCCCCTAATTAGTTTTTGTCAATGCACCCAGCAAACATTGGCTTTGCTGTCTGTCTTTCTTCTATTTCCCTCTTCTATCTAACTATTTTAATTTCCTCTTAGAAGGTGAAATTATGTATGTACCAGCAGTTAGAAAATTTGGCGGTGCAGGATGGTTATGTTTAGTGATAAATTGGGAAGCCTAGTCTCCCAATCATCATCAGGGGGGATTGTGAACTTTAGGTTACTCACCCTACTTAGTGTAACAAAATCAGGAATGTTTGCACCCATACTTAAAGATTAAGTATCTAGGAGGATGGTCTATGATAGACATGTGCTAGCAAATAACAAATCAGAAACAGCTGACAGATCCCTGGGCTGTCCTAAATCAAGCTTAAGCTACCATTGGTATAAGTGAGATGCAGGAAAGTGATGTAAAACCTTTTATATGTCCAATGCATCACTTTTTCTCTCTGGTCTCCTTTGCAGCAGAGAGGTGGCTGGCAGCAGTGTGCTGAGCCTTTCAGCATCTTGGTGTGGCGGCAGCTATTATCCAGTTTTGCACTGAGTTTTCCTTGATACCATACTGGAGGAAGCCTAGTAACCTAGTTCAGTTGAGGCATCTTATCTGAGCTTTCTTGGAGTTTAGGCTGATTTTTCCTCCTTTACCTTCCAAACACTATCCATTTAGAAGTCTCTAATCTTCTTCAGAAACCTTGTGGTTCTCCCTGACACAAGACAGGCGTCAGAAATCCTATACCCATTCCCTCTCTCTTATCCTTGATTCCTTCCCTCTATATTGATTAAACCACCATAGATTTCCAAACTGACTTGGGTATTTTATTTGGGATATCCCCTGGTGACCAAAAATTAAATATCAATTAGGTCACAACCCTAAATTATCCTTAAATCACCTCAAGTAAAGTAATGGATAGCATTGCCACTACTCAGTGAGAGTGGGACAGTTTACAGGAAAAATGCTATAATAGCTGGCAGGTTGAAGTAATTGAGCACCATTTTGCTCTAAAAAGCCTTTGTAGTTTGTTGGAAAAAGTAACTGTTTTGCTTAAATTATTTGCCTGGCTGTGGGAACACCAGCAGAGAGAGAGAGAGAGAGAGTTGGTCTTAACAGAACTTCCAACTCTAATGTCTCAAAGAATTCCTAAGCAAGACTTTAGCTCAAAGATCCACCAAAGGCAGTCTGGCAGTCTGACAGTCTGACAGGATTCACACTCCTGTCACTTAATTACCAAACCTCAATATCTATTTTACCCCTAATAGTATATATACATCAAAAACCCTAACACAGGGCTTTGACACAGATTAGGTGCTGAAAATATTGGTTGAATGGAGTGATTTAATGAATGAATATAATATACTATTGTCTCATAATTTTCTCTCTCCTCTCAAATCTTATTTCCTATGAGTTACACCCAGTTTAAGATCAAGGATTATGAGAGACCTAATTAAAGTATATGAGGATTTTAACAACTAACAAATAATAAGAATAGAATAAAAGAATAGTTAAATGAGAAAAGGGAAATGTAAATATAAGAAAAGTATCATTTGGTGAATTGGTGATACATAACTATATGAAATGCCTCTGTTCTACTCATTAGAGTTCCACTTATTTGTTCTTTTTATTAGAATTTGGTCCATGGGTTACAATCCTATATCTAAGAAAACTACAGTGTGCCTATGAAGATATGTAGTTCCTCTTTTAGAATTAAATATAACTGTTCAATCTGAACTAAATATTTTAGGACAAATATTGAATAATATTTATTATTTATGTAAAATGCAAAGATAATAGCAAGATAGCATGCAAAAATTTGTAATTGCTTTTAGGAATCTTTTCCCAAGTTAATTGATTTCTATCATGCATGTGCAAGTATCACTTTATCTTCCTACAGTCTTATCTCTGCAAATGAATATTTACACTGTCACTTTAAGGCCCATGCCACTACTCCAGGCTAAAGACCAATATTCTCTGTTTATTATATCTTGCCTCAGGGAAACAGGACAATTATGGGAAACAATCTAAATACGAAGTCAGATATATTATCAGATGTGTTTACCATAGTCCCACCCCTAGTCCATGGCCTTCCTAACACTATCCCTCTCTTTATCTTAACTCCAGCACTAAATATAAAAGCTTTTATGATGCCTAAGTCAAATAATTTTAGAAGAATAAACTTGTTCTTGTTCAGATAAATTTCTATAACAACTTTATTGCTGCTTTTTTCCTGTCCATATTTCACTTTTCTTCTTCCTTCAAAAAGAAATTTTCAATTATTTGTCAATATTCATTGACTCTGTATGATGCTACCCTGCAGTTATCCTCATATATAATTATTTTACCAGTTAGCCATTTACCTTTTCAAGCTTTACACATTCAGCCCTTTTAAAATTTTTCGTAAATTGTTCACTTTGGTTCTGAATCATTTTCATTTATCTCTGGACTACCTTAAATTTTCATCCAATTTCAACTTCATTTTTTTCAAAGAAACATGTATACTTGGTTCTTACTGAAATCCTAAGAATGCCTTTTATTTTTATTTGAATAATTAAATTAATATAATGCATCTGTGGAAATTTAGATTTATGTCTGACTTTCTGAGGAAAACATTGCTGAGACACCAATGATGTTCAGTGAAATATGATTAATGAAGAGGAAGCAAATGAATCATGGACATATTGTAGCTGCAAACATGACAATCCATGATCTAATTTAATTTTACTTAGTTCATTAACTTCAAGCATTAAAGGATTAATTATAATATATAACCATTGAGGCCTTAATTTCAGTTTGTAGGAGATGCCAAAATAATTTTCTTAGACCCTAATGTATCACTGACCATTTCTAGTTGAATACACTCTCCAGTGATATAAATCACAACTCTTCTCTGCCCATATATCCTCTAGAACATCTTTACAAAATTTGAGGGCCAAAGGAATAAAATGAAAGAAAACTTTGGTCATCTTCTGTAGCTGTTGGACCAAAAAGAGAACAAATACATTTCCTATACTTCATAATTTCCACAAGTATCTTTTCAGGCTCATCTCTTTATTTCTAACAAATGATGCTCTGTGGATATATGCTATGTATGAGAATGAATTAAATCTAAAACTAAAATTTGATCACAGGGTAATTTAAAGTTACTCTCCATTAATTTTTTACTGAGCCATTAAAACATTATTTCACCTTCTAATTAGGAATGTAGCAAAATGTATAAAGTTTCCTTTTCAGTGTTTCCTCTTACTAAAGTTATTATAACACTGGGTATAATTTTGACTATCTATTTACTGCTAAGTCAATAGAAAATTTAAGAATTATCAACAGTGTAAAATCATATATGAGTTATTACTTCATTTTCATTTTCTCTTCTCTACAATAGAAGCAACTGCCTTAAAGAGCATGCAGACTACATCTCTTCCCTCTATCATCAGCTTTGATACTCCATTTATAGTTAACATTATTAAGGGAAAAGCGGTATGTTTAAGAAGCATTGGTTTGCCCTTAATTGTTATATTGGAACTATGAAAATGAGCTAAGAATTAATATTATGAAAGTCCATAGTCACATAAACATTTTATTAGTGATTACATCATATGTAAAATTGAAAACAGATGAGTCTCAGGCCTCATGCTATATGACACTTAAAACAACCATTCAATGAATTAAGTTCTATTTTATACTTCAATATGTGAGATAATAGCCAATTAGGGTACATTTTCAGATAGTAAATGGAATTTGTTTCCTGATGGTTATATCTTATGTCTGTGGTAGGAAGTATGAAGTCAAGACTAGGCTATGTATGGTGGATTATTTCTCACCAATTGTTTCAATAACATTGTATTTGCCAAAAAGATAATGATTTCAAATTCAGTCACAAATGTCTGTCTTTATCATTAACCTATTCATTTGTTACTGAAATATTGTTTGAATAACAAAAAACATGATGGAGGAGTTGTGATAAGTTGCATAACATTCTATCCTTCATTTTTCAATTTTTATAGTATCTACATTTTCTTTTTCACATGTCTCTCTTACAATGGAATTCTCGAGAAATGATAAATAAGATGCTTGTGAGGGAGAACTCCACCAGACCATTATTCTTGAGATACATGGAGACAAATGTTTAAGGGAAAAAATAGATTTCTTGACAAATTCTAAGTTAAGTATAATTATTTAATTATACAATATATAACTTGTATAAACAGAATATACATTTTATCTTTAGCCTAAAGTCAGGCAATCATTCCAGTAATTAGGGAAGATGGAATTGAATTATCTTTCCTGAGCTTCCATTGAACTCTAACACCAAACCATGTAGGATACTTAGTTTAAAATTGAATATAAAGAAAAGGAGTTATAGACAGACAGAGTAAAACACAAAAAAGTAACAGAGATATTTAAAAGCAAAAAAAAGGAGAGAAAAAAATAGATTCTTCTAGTCATATGTCAGTCAGTCAATAACATTTATTAGATGCCTTCTGTGAACATCAGAATGGGCAAATGTGACAGACACAATGTTAGTAGGCAAGGATAGACAAATTTGAGAATCATCATCATAGAAATGATAATTAAATTAATGGGAATTGATAAGGTCAGTAAAATAAAATAATATATAGAGAGTAGATAAAAAGTCCTAGGACAGAATCCTGTGGTACACTTGTGGTTAGAGGGCATGATCTACATAAGGATGTATCAAAAGGGACCTGAGAAGGAGTTATCTGGTAAGGAGGAGAAAGAGGAGAGAGAGAAAGAGAGAAGTCCTAAAGGAGATTTAAGGAAGGAGATTTTAGGAAGGATTTAGGAGGATTTTAGGAAGAAATGGTACTATAAAATGTGAAAGGCTTAAGAAATTAAGAAGGATAAAAATTGAAAAAAATAACTGAATTATTAGTAACTTTGGAGAAAAGAGTTTTGGTAGAATGATGAGGTTAGAAACCAGAATGTATGGAGTCAAGAAGGGAATCAGATGAGAGAAATTGGAAGTACCTATTGTAGGCAGTCTTTTCAAGAAGTTTGTCTAAAAAATGGCATAAACAGTTTAAAGGGATATCAGAAATAGAAAGAACAAATAAGTTTTGAGTATTGAGGAAATATTAACAGCTTCATGGGCAATAAGGAAGGATCTAGTGGATAAAGAGAGATTAAAAAAAGATAGTGTAGGGATCATAAAGGGGCAATTCATTAGAGGAGATGGGATGAAATAGTATCAGTTTTGCAGGTATAGTGTGTGCCTTGGTGTGGAGTAAGGCTATTTTTTTTTATATGAGACATGAATGAAGGGGGAGTAGTAAAAGACATATGAATGATATGAGATGATGAAGGGGGTGAAAAGGGAGTTCATGGTAAATAGCTTTAATTTTTTCTGTAAAATATCTGTCAATGATCTTAGCTAATATGCTGAGAACCTTAAGACATATAAGGAGGGATGAAAAGTTTTGAAAGAGTTGCTGAGGAGGGTAGAGCTGTAATTTGACAAGGGTTCCTATACTAGGATTGCCCCAGTTGAAGTTGTATAGTGGACAAAATAAGAAGAGTTGTGTGATTTTTTTTCTATCTTCATTCAACAGCATATGTATAGGAGAGAAAGCAAAAGGCAGTGGAAGTCATCCAAGGCTCAGACTTCACCAGGTATGCAATAAAGAAGACATCAATGCAATAAAGAAGACAGGGCATAAAAAAAGAAGACAGTGTGCATTTGAATAGTTTCACAGAAAGGTAAGGAAAGAGAAGAGAGGAAAGAGTAGATAGTGTAAGTTTGATGAGGAAAGATAGAAAGGTGAAGTTGATAATATAATGAATAAAAATATTTTAGAATTCTTGAACATGGTGGTGATACATTTGCGGTTGATGGAAAGTTTAATATTGTGACTAAAGCAAGGTGGAGGAATAGGTCATGGAAAGTGAAGAAATGAGTGAGAGAGTGTTTGAGGGAGTACATTTTTTTAAAATCTAGGTGGAGTAGGGGAGTAGAGAAGAATAAAACATGAACCATATACTGAACACATTGAGGAAGAAAGGGGAGTCATTTGGAGCTTTATAGACATCAGCTACCATAATTGTGATGGGGAGGTGAGATGAATAGCATGAACTTCAAAGGAGGAAAGTTACTGAGTTAGAGATGAGAAAATGTGGAAGTGTCCAACTGAACTAGTGAGGCTAGAGGAATGAGGGAAAATGGGACCAATACTACAAAGGTGTGGTTAGAGAGGATATATAATCATGGGGACACCAAGTTTCAATAACAGTTAGAAGATGGAAGGAATGGGAGAGAAAAAATACAGGCAAGTTTATTGCTTATTTAACAGATATTTCAGTGGGTAGAGTGGAAAGCATAGGTTGCAATTCACTGGAGCCTTGGAGTGGGAAGGTTGATTATGATGAGAACACGAAATCAGTTGGTGAGAAATGTGGAATGGGGTTTGGATGATGACCTACATGCATTCAGAACCACTGAAATATGTGAGGTTGGACCAAGTTTGAGAGAATATTCATCATTGATAGAAAGACAGCTTTTGGCTTCCCAGAAAAGTCTGGATATCATGCTGCCGACAAATGGAACAAGATGGAAGGCAAATGGTGAGATTTGTAATAGGGTGGTTTTGGAGATGGAATAGGATGGATTATATAGTGCCAGTATCAAGATGTTACACTATGGGTTGAAGACCAGCAGTTAACTGACCAGGGCAGAACCTGGTCTGAGATCAACACACAGACCACTTAGTAATAAGGAAATTAGTTAATTTTAAAAGGAAAAGGTTAAAGGGAATGGGGATAACCCTAATAGTAATCCTACTAACTAAAATCCCCAGACCTGAATGTCTCCACAAGGAGAGTCTTCCCAGAGATGTTGGACTACTCTAATCTTAACTCACTCACTTAAATTCCCCAGTCCTTGCACTAGCTAATTCTGCACTAAACGTCCTTAGTACAAAAAGGGTAATGGTCTGTGGTAACTTTAGCAGGGCCCAGGGAAGGACCCAGATCCAAAAGAACTAGACTTGTTCTTACAATCACTGGAGACAGGTGGTTTAGTATCACCAAGTTCTTCTCCAAGGAAATACAGCACGCAAGACAGCAGACAGGACAGTGTGGGGGGAAAAAAGACCCCTACCCCCTTATACTTGATTGGATTTTAGTGATAGTGATATTTTTAAGATAATCAGTATTGTGATTGTAAAGTGATTAGCATAAATTCCATTATAATCTTAATACAATCAGTAAAATCCATAATTTTACAAGGATTTCTAACTAAAGTATAAAAACTGCTTTTAATGGGATAACTAACCCCTCCCTAAGATTATACTTCCCATTATCATAAGATGCTGACTAGCCGCATCTCATGTCCAAATATGGCACAAACATCACGTCCCCTTTCCTGTTTGGAAATAGTCATCTCTTCCCCCAGATCATATGAGAGAGAGGTAGCAGCCACTTGACTTGACTAAGTCATTAGTCAAAGGACTAATATGGGCTTTTGGAAATGAACTAACCAATCAGCTTTGTAATTGGGTAACTGTTTCTAAAATAAGGTCTATATGATGCTATGTCTTGTGATCTTGTACGGAAGTATTCATTTTGTTATAAAAACTAGGACTCAACCTCTGGCCATGGTCTTTTGCCTGGGTCCAACAAGGTAATACATGCAAAATAATGCTTTTCTTGGAGGACTTAGCCCTCTTCCAATAAAATCTAACTTTCTACCTTGATTTGGAGAAATTTGACTTTTTGACTTTATTTACCTAAATTATCTATATGGAGTCTGTGGGTTTCTATTTCACAACAACAAGAATCAGTACTAAGCACTCAGGATAAGCAGCCACACTCCCCAGATATCTCCAGAAAAAGAGGCCACCAGACCCAACAGTCTCTGAGTAATAGTTTAACCCTTCATGTAGAATTCCAGAATATTTTCCTTGTTGGCCCCATGCCACTGTTCTTCTGCAAAACCTACCAAATTTATCTCTTCCTTATAACAGATTGGAGGACCCATTCTCTACTCTTCTTTTCTCTGACATCTGGATATTAGATAGCAAATTGTGTAGTAGGAGATGGAAGTCCAAATTTATAGGGTCATAAAATTAAAACTAGAAAGATTCTTGGAAACCATCTAGTTGGCCAATATTCATCATATAAGTAATGGTGAACTGTCTGGTGGGAACCTAGTCTTTTGAGTGTATGTAATCTATTTTGTCTGATGCCAAACCACATGGATGCTTTAGGAGACAACTTCAAAATTTCATGATGACTTTAAATGTTCTCACCCTTAAAATCTGTTCAGAACATTTGAAAATATTCTATGAATGTCTCTTGTATGTTTAAAGTGAAAAAAAACTTTTTGACTGGTTCATAAACTAGAACTAAGAATGCATGTCATGACATTGTTTTAGGAAAACTCACAAATTTACTTCTTCCCCTCAAGGATTTTCCTTCAAAGAAGTCCCAGACTGATCCTTGTCTTAGACTGAACAATAAGCCTTCAAGTACCCAATGCTCTGAGCCTAGATACAAATAGTAGATATAATAAAATTTTGGGTACCCTTTTGTCTTATAAGTTTTTCCCACTTTATTTAGACCGCTCCCAGGGATTCCAGTCCTGTTTTCCCTTGTCTACATGTAAGCCAATGAGTTGTCCTTCCTTTCCGTTATTCCACAAAGTATATACAAGACCTCAAGTTCTTTAGTTCTTTGGAAAATCCACATGATCAAATTCCCAGAAAGAACATTCCCATTCCCTGTATATTTTCCCTGAAGACATTATTCCCAGAGTCCCAAAGCTTGGCTCTACATGTTTGTTTATGACTCTGTGTAGTGGCCATAAGAACTGTTTCCCTTGTCCTGATTAAAGACTTATTCCTTATAAAAAACTTTAGTGGTTTTGTGTTTTTCCAGGCTGGCACATGCAAAAGCAATAGAGAAGTCAATCTCTTCCTATATTACCTTTTGAGTGAGGAAAAAAAACCAAAAGGCAAGTATTCAGATCAGGAGAAAGGTTGAATATTACCACTATCTTTGAAGAACATAGAGGCTAGAAGAATAATGGTTATAAATTCCATGCAATGAGAAATCATCTTTGAAAAATCTTGTTTTTCTGTTCTTAGAGAGGTAGAGTGTGTTAAATCAGAATGGATGAAGTAGAATTTTTTCTTTATGAATTTGTCTTGTAATATCTTGTGCAAAGGATGATGTAGATTCTTATAGAGAAAATTCATTCTAATATTTAAAAAAACTGATAAGGTATTATATTCTCAGACATAAAACAATCATCTGAAATTACAGGTGAGACTAGTTGTGATTGTTCTTATAGATATATTATTATAAATATTTACTAAAGACTGTTTTCTTATTGAATTTATTTTAAATAAATTGTTTTTATTATACTTATGATATTTAGTAACTCTAGGACATTATGGGATTAAATGAGAGGGAAATGAAAAAATTATTTTTGGGAAAATCATTTTCTCTAGGTTAGGATATAAAGTATATTTAAAGAATTGGAGTGAGGAAATAAGTTTAAATATAGAATGATGATAGGCTCCATAATGCACTACTTGGTGATACAGAGGATGAAGTGTTGGGATTTGAGGGATGAATGGAGGAAGGAATTAAGCAAGGAAGGAAGGAAGAATGAAAAAAGGAAAAGTAGGAAGGAAGGAATCAGGGAGGGAAGAAAAGGAGAAAAGGAAGAAAGGGGGAAATGAAGGGAGAGAGGGAGAGAGGAAACAAGAATTTATTAAGCATTTGTCCTAGGCACTGTGTTAAATATTTTACAGTTACTTCATTTAATCCAACAACACTGGGAGGTAAACATATGGATATATATTTCTCTAATTTACAAATAAATAGGCTGAGGCAAAAAGAGCTTAAATGACTTGCCTAGGATCACATAGCTAATACATTAATGTCTGAGGTTTGATTTGAATTCAAGTCATTGTAAGGTCCATCATTCTATGCACTGTACCACTTAGCTTCCTCAGAAATACCTGAGATGGAAGCACTTACTTACCTACCTACCTTTACCCTGGGCAAGTCTTTTAAACTCTTTAATCCTGTTACCTAAAATAGGAATGACAATATCTATCATATAGTATTTCTATGAGGATAAAATGTGATAAGATAGAAAAGTGCTTTGCCAACTTTAAAGGACTATATAAATACTAGCTTTATTATAATTGATATTTATTGAACAGAAAACAGACATTTATTAAAAGCTATTTTTGCTGCTGGAAATGCAAGCATATATATATATATATATATATATATATATATATATATATATATATATATATATATATAGAGAGAGAGAGAGAGAGAGAGAGAGAGAGAGAGAGAGAGAGAGAGAGACATAATTGCTTCCCTCAAGGAACTTAAATTATAATGTGGAGGATAATACATAAATTAAAGCAGAAAAGGGAAAATAGGGCCCGCGTGAGGAAGGTATTTGGAAAAGTCCAGAATGGAGTCCAGCGGGAATGAAAAAGTGAACATAACTAGCCTGAGATAGATGTTCCTATAAATTAGAGTTCCAGGAGAAACAGTCCATTCAAATAAAGGGATTGTTTCAGTAGAGGGATTTTTCAAGGCAAAATGACTGTTGAGGTAACAACAGTATAGAGGTAAGAGTAGATCCCAAATATAAGTAAAGGGGTAACAGATATAAAGGATAGATACACTGACATTTTCTTAATGAAAAAATACATAAACATACCCTTAAATTAATTTAGAGCTTAGAATATTAAAAATAAAATACATATTAATTCAAATAATAGCATGAGGGCAAATAATAGCATTACCCAGAATTAAGCTCTTATTATATAGGTGACATTGTTACCTATGCAGAGTTTTACTAATCCTCTTAAATGTAAAGAAGAGACTGGAAAAGAAAGGGGGTGGGGAAGCCTAAAGGTTTTGCCAAGGAATTTTTGAAAGTCCTCTTTTGGTCTTCTACATATTTTCATTTTGATTGACCTTATCAGATTCATGAAATAAGATAGAACATACCCAATTTAGAATACTCTATATCTCTGTCTCTGTACCTGTCTATATGTCTATTTCCGTTCCCACCTTCCTTCTTTCTGTCTCTATTTCAGTCTCTCTCCTTTCTCCCTTCACTGTCTCTATCTCTAAGTCTCTCCTCCTCTCCCATAATTCCCTTACTTTAGGAAGGTTTTGGTGCATTATTTGAATTTCCTAATTTATTTACTCTGTAGCCTGGGATTTTCCTCTGTAAAAATTTTCCAGGGTCAGCCCCTTCTTCTTGTTTTTCTTGTGGGAGAGAGGTTGTTGTTCCTGGGCACTATTTGCCATCACTGTGGAGGTTTTTCCTTCCCTTTTTAATCAAAAATCTGAGTGAGATGGGCAGGCTCTCTGTGTATGAAGTTAAGGAGCAAGGATTTTGTCTGAGGCAAGCTCTGAAATCTCTGCAGCTTCTGCTGTTTGCTGCCCTTCTCTGTGTTATCATCTTGCCAGCACCCACAGTCTGTGCTCTTCAGCCTGCTGGGGTTTCAGGTGTAGCTGCTCTCAGGGGTAGGTCTTTGGTGGTCTTAGTCAGCTGCCAAGGACCTAGATGTGCACCTCACTCACTCTAGAGGTGCCTCTTGCTCACTCAGTAATTCTGGCATGTTCTGGCTCTGTAGTTGGGGTGGGGGAGGGTAGATCAGCTCGTGTTTTGGTGGGAGCTTTTTCACTCCCTTATAGGGTGGCAATGCCCAAATCCCACATACCTTCAATGCTGCGTCCTACTGTAGAGTCTCTTCATTCATATGAATTTGGGATTTTTTTGTCTTTTAAGGTAGTCTATATTAGTGGCTGCTGAGGAGAAGAGTCCTGCGTCTAGACTGCTGCCATGTTTACCCAGAAGTCTCTTTCCCTTACTTTAAAAGAAGTTGTTCCATTCCACAATAATGTTCTAAAGCTTGTTTCCCTAGGGACATCTGGCTTTATGTAAGTTTTGCCTTTTCATGCTGTTCTCTATACTTAGCTTTTGAAGTGATTCAGACTAAAGCTTTATGAACCTGTTAGCTAAATAGTAACACTCATCAAATGTCCTTTTTGGTATATAATTCACAAGCTGCAGGAGCTTTTTTTGTCTCAGAATATTCTACATTAATGTCTTAGATTTATTTTAATCATTAAAGGCATCTCTCCTCATTTCTGACATTGGAATCCTGAATTTTCTTCAAGAATACACTCAAGTGCAGTACCAGATCTTAAAAATGTACTATAAAGCAGTAATCATCAAACCAGTTTCATACTGGCTAAGAGATAAAAGGGTAGATTAATGAAATAGACTAGGGGCAAATGACCTCAGCAATCTAGTGTTTGATGAACCTAAGAGTTCAGATTTTGGGATAAGAACCCTTTGTTATATAAAATTGCCTGGAAAATTTGGAAAATATTGTGGCAAAAATTAGGCTTAAATTTTAATATCACATTCCCTATACCAACATAAGGTCAAAATGGGTTTATGATTTAAACAGTGATATTATAAGTAAACTAGGGGAATAAAAAATGGGTTATCTGTCGAATCTATGGGGGAATGGAAGAAATTAAGACCAAGCAAGAGATAAGAATATTGCAAGATGTAAAATGAATAATTTTGATTATTTTAAGTTAGAAAGTTTTTGTAGAAACAAAACCAATGCAACCAAAATTAGAAGGGAAGCAACAAACTGGGAGGGGGGAGTTATAATAAAATTCTCTGACAAAGGTCTAATTTCTCAAATACACAAAGAAATAAGTAAATTTTATAAATCAAATAATTCCCCAATGGTCAAGGGACATGAATAGGCAGTTTTCAGATGAAGAAATCAAAACTATCAATAATCACATGAAAAAATCTTCAAAATCCCTCCTGATTAGAGAAAAGCAAATCAAAACAAAGGAACCATCTCATACCTAGCAGACTAGCCAATATGACAGTAAAGGAAAATAATAAATGTTTCAGGGATGTGGCAAAATTGGAACACTGATTCATTTCTGGTGGAGTTGTGAATTGATCCAACTATTCTGGAAGCCAATTTGGAATTATGCTCAAAGGACTTTAAAAGAATGCTTGTCTTTTGATCCAGTAATACCAATACTAGGCTTGTATCCCAATAAGATAAAACAAATGGGTTTGTACAAAATAGGTATAGCAGCTGTGAAGATTGGATTTGGCTCTCCCCTGATTGTAACAATGAAGGTACTTAGCTCTTTCCTGATTAAAAAATTTAATTTGTAACTCATGTCTATTTTTAGATTCAATCCCAAAAACTGCATAGTACTTAAAAGTTAAGTATAAAGATCTGCCCATTTAGATCTAATCACCAAAAGTGCAAATATCCCACCAGTCAATTTTGTAAGACTGTTTTTGCTAAAGAGTCAATCTCTTCCTGTAGATAATAGATAGCTTTAGTGGTTTTAGAAATGGCTTAAGCTGTGTCTTGAGCCAATCTTTCAACCTCAGCTGATATATTCCTAACAGAGTCTATTGCTGCCATCATTCTAAAATTTGTCAGGAGAGCCCAGAAAAACCTCTGTCCTGCTGATGAAGAGGCTACTGAATTTGGTCTTGTCCTCTTGGGTCTAGAATACCACCCCCAACTAGAACCTAGAATTTCACCTGCTGATTTGTCTTCCAGCCAACATTATGATCATGCACAGATACAGGTGGAATGACATAGGCTAATCCACAAGGACCATACTATCCTGGTTGAATGGCAGAATAAGTTGAGTAGTTACTGTTAAAACTATATAGAACTGTTCAGTGGTGACCAAACACCATGGGAAATCCTCCCTCCTCTGGGATGAGATTGTAATAGTCATAAAAGGCATGTATTTATATGTCCCATTTGCTTCATTTTTAAGCTGTACTCTATCACAGATAAATGTGGAGGTAGGGAATATAATAGTATGTTTGCACTGTGCCTTGTCTCCCATGTACTTACTACTACTCAATGGACCTTTACCTCTTCTTACACACATGTCAAAGGTGGGGGAATGATCTGTCATATGTTGTGGTACTCCTAGATATCCAAAAATTAGACCCATTAAAATAAATTGAGATTTTTAGCTCATCAAATTTTTCATGTCACTGACACAGATTGTAACCATTTTGATGGGGTCCATCCATCATCATTAATGTGACAATTAACAAAAGCAAAAGGATCAAAAAGCCATTTAGATAACATGTGACTTCCTTGTGTTGCAAATTGTGGTAAAATCTCATTACTTTGGACTGGAATTTTTGCTTATGACAAAACAGAGCTCTGATGGATCTGGTGACACACTCAGCACCTGAGAGGACCAATAGCTTTTACAGATCAGACTGAGAGAACGCCACAAATCTGGAGCTGTGGTACAATGAGGATTTCTAGAATTCTCACTCCATGACCTACACCCAGGAGACAAAGTGTACATAAAGAACTTCCAGAGTTCTGGAGTGACTCAACCTGCCTGGAATGGTTCATTTCAAGTACTGATCTGTAAATCCTGTATATAAGAAGCAATAGAAGTGTTGCCACCTAGTAATGATGTGTATGCAGGATAAAAAGGCTTACCCTGCATTGGGGGATGTCCAAAAAACATTTCAAATGGTGAGATATGTAAATGTACCCTATATCTGCCACGAGGATAAAACAAAGCTTAGGAGAGGACTTCAGGCCATTTTAAGTGAGTCTCAGTGCACAATTTTCCTTCTCTGTTCATTCTGTCAACTTAGCCTGAGCTCTGGGAATGATATGGTACATGGAATTTGGGAGTGATCCTGAAACAGAAATAAATCTGGGACAAAACAGAATCAGAAAAATTGGTTCCCCTATCTGAATCAATTCATGCTGGTGAGCTAAAGCAAGGGATAATTTCCCTTAAAAGCACCTCAGCAACAAAAGCTACTGTGGCTCGGGTGCTAGGAAAAGTCCCTGACCATCTGGTCATTTGATCCACTATGACCAGGAAAACTTTGTAATGTTCAGCTTTAGGAATGGTAATAAAATCAATTTGTAAATCCTCAAAAGGTGGGTAAGCCAAAGGATGCCCACCAAAAGCCTTGCCACTAAAAGTATGTTGGTTATATGCCTAGCAAATGGAATAGGCTGCACACACTTTTGAGGCTATGGTAGTTATACCAGGGGCCATTCATACCTTTTTAACAGTCTACAATATCCTGTAATAAGAAAAGGAAGATTACAAAAGGATTTTGCAATTTTTTGCAATATGAACTTCCAATTGATTGACAGGGACATGTGACAGAAGGTCACATGGGAGCCTGAGACAAGATCCTGAGTCAAGATTCTAAAGTCCCAACTATAAAACAGTCTCCTGGAGAAAGCTTTTGGAAATTGAAGATTTTCCATCTATCTACCAGGTTTATCACCCTTTGGCAGATGCGAGCTTGAGTGAAAGAAACCCTTCTTGGACTGGATGCTGGCAGCAGGACAAAAGACCAAAAAACCACTTCTCTACTGGACCTACTTTGGACATTTTCTTCTGGGATCTTTGCTCATATACTGTACTCTATTTTGTGAGATTGTGTTTGGAAAAACTTAATTTATTTAGCATAGATAAGTTAGCTATTAAGATAGTTTTAAGAGTATTAGTTTTGGGGTTAAGGTCAATAACGTTCCCTCACCCTTTTTACCCTACTTCCTTACAACCTTCCCATCAATAAACTTAAAATATTTAGATGTTTGCCTCTTGTTATTTCCCCTTAACCATCCCACAGATTACAGTTAGGGGAACATAGGTAAATACATCAATTATTTTAATATCAATCACAGTTTCATACAATTCAATTCTAATACAAGCTGACAAAAGGTAGGGAAATCAACAAATATACCATAAGGTATATACATCATATATCCCCATAATAATAACATTGTCTGATGACATTTTTACATCTACTATTAATGAATAATTAAATACAGTATGAGTGTTATTACAATGTCCAATATACATACACTAAACAGGTTGTTAGAATTTTTAAAAAATTCAAAAAGCAGTTTTTCCGAAATGGCCATCGAGAGATGGCCACTGGGAGAATGTGGTGCAGTCAAAATGGCTCCCCTAGGCAAGCCAAGCCCTCAGAATTCTTTTAGGCTTTCACCCTCAGTTCCTGGCAGTTCAGAAAGGCTTTAGAATGTTGACTCAACTGAACTTTCCTAGGTCGCTTTACTATAGCTAATTTATACTTTAAACATACAATTAACTATATAAACCTAGCTTTTTTCATTACAACCCTTAGTGCCAAAGTGACCATTCTTATGTACTGATTGGCATATTTGATGATAAAACTTCTAGGGAGCAGGGATTTTCCTTCAGAGGATACCCATACTCCATTTATCTGTTTTGCCTTAAATTGTTGCTTTCATTTTTCCACTTCTTTTTCATTATAGAAAAGTGATAAATCTGATTCATTGTTTGTTATTAACATAATAATTAATCCAGGTCCTTATACAGCTGCTAACTTCACAGTGGCATCTGCCTGGTCATTTCTCTTAGAGACAGGATCAGTTCCACCTGTATGCCCATATTCCATTTATCAGTTTCAAAAGAAGGAAATTTTTCTTTGAATCTCTCAATATCTTGTGGAGAGAAAGGCATATGATGTCTAATGTTTACCAAGTCTCCACATCTGTTATGAGTAGGAATATCTCCAAGAGGAAAAAGAACTTTATTCAAATCATCTATGGTAACTTCTGCTTGACCTGTTTTCTGGATTTCAATGGAGTGGGTTGGAGTGAGGCTAGTAGGGGAAGGGGGGAGTGGGTGAATGGAGACAGAGGGATGGTAAAGGGGTAAGGAGTCAGAGAGAAAGGATTGGAGGTAGGGTTAGGGACTGGGAGGAGAGGAATAGGGGTGGGGCTGGGGCAGGGAGGAGAGGAATGAGGTGGGACTGGGAGCAGGGTGGAGAGGAGTAGTAAGGTGAGTTAGATCGGTCAGGGAAAGGAGGGTAGGGAAAAGAATAAGGCAGGTAAGGAAGGTACAGGTGGGGATAAAGGAGATGGGTGGGCACTGGGCAATAAGAAGGAGGAAAATCTCAAGGGTATGAATAGTGGGATGATAAGTGAGGGAAGAGAGGTAGATTGGGAGGAAAGGAGATAGGAGGGGTAGGGGACAAGTGAGGTCTGACAGGGAGAGGAGCTGATGGATTCAAGTCTTGGTTTGGGTCAATATGAGAGACTTCCTCACAATCCAGGTGGGATGATAGGGTGTATTTCTTATTAGATGTAATCAAGGGTTCAGGAGGAAAAACTGAAGGAATTGAGCCAGAATGGTCTGGTTCTAAAGAAAGAATGGTTTTCTCACTGAAGGGAATGATTAGTTTATCAACATGATATGCCCACAAGAGCCAATATTTATTTGTAATCTTTATTTTTAATGGTGTAAACCTTAAAATTTCTTAGACTTATGAATGTTGGAAATTTCCCCATTGGGAAATTTCATACTTGAAAATTTTCCTACTGATAGTAAGAACTCTATTGGAATGTGAAACTCCTTGGCGACCTTAAATTAATATATATCAGTCTTTTAAAGTGATTTCCATATCACATTGTGGATGACCACACGGGAGTCTAAAGAATTCTCTCAATAAACTTCTGAAATTCCTTGCCTTTTTACTCTACCTTCTCACTACTTAGTCCCTTTTAACAGCAAACTTGGCTTAAAGACACAGCTGCTAGAACACGTGAGTATAAAAAACTTTTTCTCTCTTCTCTTTTCTCCTTAAGTTAAATTGGAATCAGCAGTTTTTCTTTTTCTTCCCTTTAATCTTAAGGGACAGCTGGGTAGCTCAGTGGATTGAGAGCCAGGCCTAGAGACAGAAGGTCCTAGGTTCAAATCGGACCTCAGATACTTCCCAGCTGTGTGACTTTGATAGTTAGATAGAAAACAGCTGTTTTAAATCTCAGCAACAGGACCCTAAAGTCCTGGCTGGAAGAGCTGTTTCTAAATATCCTTTCCCTTAAGGAACAACTTCCTAGATTAAAAAAAAAACCCTGTGGAAAGTTTGTTGCTTTGCCCTGCTCCCCACATGTTTTGTGAAGACTGTTAGAGAAATAATTACTATATATATATATATTATATATATATAATATATATATATTATATATATAATATATATATATATATATATATATATATATAAATGAGTACTACATTCTTTGACATTTATATGGCAGCTGAAGAATTAGGGGCATTGAGGAATGCAGGATACCTCCAAATTTTTATATTAATAGGTACTGTCATTTTTGTACTCCTCAGTACTATATTTAGAGATGCTAAAATAAAAAATATTGAGGATAAAATAGAAAAAAATTAGGATAAAATGCAAGCCCAATTAGAAGATATAAAATGCTTCTTACAGGATCAATTGGCAAACACCCACTCTACCAGAAACAGACCTGTTTCTGAACCTTTGAAGGAGGAAATTTCCTTCCCTGAAATAGAGATGGAAAACATCTACTCTATAGCCCAGTTAACAGACTGCTTCTCTCGTGTAGTGCAAATCTTGACTGAATTTAATCCCCAAAACCCTTCCCCTGCAATCCCAGTTTCTCATGTTCCCTCTCCTATAGAAAACCAAATTCCAACACAAAGGAGATCTTGTCCTCCTAGAGAAACCTGTCCTTTTCAAACTGACCCACAGGTACAAAATTCAACTAGAGGCCTGTTTCCTCTAAGAGAAGTACCTGAAATAGGACAGAATGGGGATGTGGTGACTTTAAGACATATGATACCGTTTACTCCCCAAGAAATAAATGAATTTACACGAAATATCCCCACCTATGAACAAGGTCCTTTTCTAGTAGCAAAAAAGATGGGAGACATATTTTTTCAGTATAATCCGTCTTACAAGGACGTTGAGAAATTGCTACAGGCTTTTTTAACTGAATGTGAAAAAAATAAAATAATTGCTCATGTCAACAAAACCCGGGGGCGTAATGCAGCACATTGGCCATCTCAGGATCCTGAATCCTATAACAATCCTGAGGATTATCTACAACTATACCGTTGTAGAGAGGCCATCCTCACGGCAATGAAGGAATGTGCAGACAGTACAGATAAGTAGATGGAATTTGAAAAAATTAAGCAAAAGGAGGAAGAAACCCCCTCCAGATTCATGGATAGAATAATCGAGTTTGGGGACAGATACTTAGATTGGGACCTAACTAAAGAGAGTAGCTTAAGACAAGTTAGAAGGATCTTTGTAAATAACCCTTGCAAAGCAATTAAGAATTATTTTAGAACACAATGCCCAAGATGGTCAGATCTGGACCTTGAAGAATTGCGAAAAACAGCTATATATGTTTTAGAGGGAAACAAAGAAAAGGAGGAAGTAAATAATGATGACATGGAGGAAATGAAGAAAAAAATGAGATATTTAATAGATAGGATAACTAAATTAGAAAGTGGGCATGATAATGAACCAACGACAATTGCCCCTCTCCAGAAATCCAATTATCAATCCATTACTTGCCACTTCTGTGAGAAGAAGGGCCACAAAATGATGGAATGTAGAACCTTTCTTAAGATGTTTGGAAGGAATACACAGTTTAATAATAGCTTTAGAAATAATAATTATAGAAATGATGATAATGGTCATAGAAACCAGAATTCTAGAAATTATAATAATGAATATGGAAATAACTATAATGAATATAGAGATAAGAACTTCGGAAACCAGAATTATAAAAATAAGAATTAGGAAAATAATGGGAATGCTACAAATGAAGAAAATTATAATGATAATGAACAACAACAATATATGAGAAATGGCCCTCTTCCAAAAAATACTAGAGGTACTAATGACCCTCAGAGAGGTGCCCTTCAGGGGGGTGCCCAAGGAATATCCCAAACACAATGATGGTGTCCTGGGGGGGGGGCTGGGGCACAGGAATCAGAGGATACAACCTTTGATTTCCAGGACCCTGATGTCCTACTACCTGTTGTCCCTATCCACTGCCCCCCCATACTAATGAACCCCATGTTACCTTAAAGGTGGGTAATACCTATTATGATTGTCTATTAGACACCGGAGCTTCCTGGTCTGAATTATAGAGAACACCTGATTTACAATGTTATTCTGTTGGCTCAGAGAATGTAATGGGAGTATCAGGAATAACCAAAGAGTTAAAAGACTTCCTCCTAGAATGGTGTCTGTAGGATCCCTACAGGTACAATACTCCTTCCTTTTGATGCCTGACTCCCCGTTAAATTTGCTGGGGAGGGACCTTCTATGCAAACTCAGAGCCACAATAACCTGCTCCCCAGATGGCCCATTATCATTAGAAGTACCAGAGGAATCTTTAAATTTACTCCCTGTAATTCTTTCAGAGAGTCAGGAGAAAAAAGAGCATCCCGTCTTTGCAATACTTAAAGATATACCGGAGTCTCTTTGGGCCACATCTTCTTCCAATGTAGGTTTACTTAAATCGGCTGTTCCTGTGCAGATAAAAACTAAATCTAGCCCACCTCCTTCTATCCCTCAGTATCCCCTCTCAAAGGAGGGAATTGAGGGTATTACACCAGTTATTAACTCATTAATAGAACAGGGAATAATAATCCCTTGCAAATCTGAATACAACACGCCCATCCTGCCAATTAAAAAACCAAAAAGTGGGCCCGATGGCAAGCACCTCTATAGATTCGTACAGGATCTAAGGGCAGTGAATAATCATGTTATAAAGAGACACTCCGTAGTTTCTAACATACATACTATTATTTCATCTATTCCTAACACAGCTATGTACTTTACAGTAGTAGACTTGTGTTCAGCTTTCTTTTCCATACCTATACATGAGAACTCCAGGCATATTTTTGCTTTCACCTGGAAGGGCTCGCAATATACCTGGTGTCGGCTGCCACAGGGTTATGTCGAAAGTTCGAGCTTATTTGAGCAAATTTTGAGCCAAGACACAGACAATATAACATTTAATAATAGTAAATTAATCAAATATGTAGATGATCTACTCTTGGCTTCAATAGATGCAAAAACATGTCAAGAAGATAACAAACACCTTCTTTTGGAATTGCACAAAAGAGGACATAAAATCTCTAAGGATAAAGTTCAGTGGTGTCTCCAAAAAGTAGAATATTTGGGATTCATCTTGACTGCGGGTGCTCGTTATATTTCTCCAAAACAAATTGAGAATATTCAAAAATTGAGTGCTCCTACCACTAAGAAACAGCTGAGAGCAATATTAGGAGCAACAGGGTTTTGCAGACAATGGATTCCTTGCTATGGGGAAATTACTAAACCCCTTATAGCATTAACAAAGGATTCGGTTCTTGAACCCCTCAAATTAGAGCCTGAACACTTGTCAGCTCTATCAGATCTAAAAAAAGCTATCATGTCTGCCCCTGCTCTAGGCATCCCAGATTACAACAAGCCATTTACTTTATATGTGCATGAGCGAAGAGGAGTAGCCTCTAGCGTGTTAACTCAGACTTTGGGACCTTCTCAGCGCCCAATTGCTTATTATTCTGCCCAACTAGACCCAGTAGCAGCAGGAGCACCACCATGCCTTAGAGGAGTAGCTGCTACAGCCTTACTAGTAACAAAAACCGTTGATTTAGTATTGGGATGTCCATTAACAATAATGTGCCCACATGCGATAGAAGCATTATTGATAAAACAGAACACAGGCATTCTCAGATCAGAGAATTACAAGGTATGAAATTACCTTATTAAATAGTGAAAATATTACCTTGAAATTCTGTTCAACCCTTAACCCTGCCACCTTGCTTCCAGAATTACCTACTTCAGGAGAACCATTACATAACTGTGAAACATTAGTATCCATGGCAGAAAAGCCTCGAGATAATCTCTTGGACATTCCCTTAGACAATGTATATCTGATTTTATTTACCAATGGTTCCTTTTTTATGAGAGATGGCATACATTACACTGGAGCTGCCGTAGTCTCAGAATTTGCCACTGAATGGTCAGCTTCACTACCTTCTAACATTAGCGCTCAAGGAGCAGAAATCATAGCTCTGAAGCACGCTTGTATAATTGCCAAGGAAAAAAAGGCAACAATTTATATGGATTCTCAATATGCTTTTGGCATTTGTCACTCATGTTTGCTTTAATTTCCTCTTCATTGGAGGTGAAATCACTATTTTAATTTCTGGTGATGGTAATTTGATTCTCTTCTTTACTTTTTAAAATCAAATTGATAAATAGTCTAAGAAAAATCCCAAGGGCCAAATGGATTCACAAGTGAGCTATATCAGACTATGCTAAAAAATTATTTTGCCCACTGGCAAAATAAGCAAAAATGAATCTTAGGAAAATAATTTTTCTGACACAACTATGATGCTTATACCTAAGCCAGGAAGAACAAAAATAGAGAAAGGAAATTGTACACCAATTTCCTTACTGAATATTGATGTAAAAGTCTTAAATAAAATACTAGCAAAGAGACTACAGCAATATATCACAAGAATTATTTACTATGACCAGGTGGGATTTATACCAGGAATGCAAACCTGGTTTAATATTAGGAAAAAAAACAGGTTTGCATTCCTGGTATAAATCCCACCTGTTCTAGAAATGCTAATTTTAGCAAGTAGAGGGGGGAAAGAAATTGAAGGACTTAAAGTAGGTGATAATATAACCAAACTATTACTCTTTGTGGATGATATGATGGTATACTTAGAGAATTAAAAAATCAACTAAAAAACTAGTTGAAATAATTGCAAGATACAAAATAAACTCACATAAATCATTTAAGATTTCTATGTTTCAAGTAAAGTCTAGCAGCAAGAGTTAGAAAGAGAAATCCCATTTAAAATACAAATACAAAAAAGAGGATTGGACTGAGAGAAATTGGAAAAGAGAAATAAAATGGGGTAAATCATATCCCATAAAGAGGGGAGGGGAGGGGAGCAATTATTACAGTTGAGGGGAGGATAAGGGTGGTGACTGGTAATACTTAAACCTTACTCTCATTGGAATTGGCTCAGAAAGGGAAGAACAGTCAGATTCATTGAGGTATAGAGTCCTCTTAGGCTCTGGTGTAGAGGCAAAGAGTAAAAAGAGAAAGGACAGGTTTAAAAGAGGAAATCAGAATGGATGGGAATACACCGTAGGAAGGAAACTGGCACAGAGGAATCATTTTGGACTGTTGGAAGGAGGGACAAGAGTGGCAGTTGGAGGAGCAAAGGGACTTGTGGGAGATAGAACTTTGGAGGTGGTCTTATTGCCCTGTGAACTCAAGAGATATGAGTTTGGGATCTCAAATCTGTGGTACCAGAACATTGCCTTAATTTCCCCTTTCCCTGGAAGACAGAAAAATCCTGGAAATAAATGGATCATTGAACAAAGAAACAAAGATAACAACAACTGCTGCATAGGGGCACTCGACCCCTAAATCTCACAGGGGTCACCCCAAAGACCTGGCCTCATTCTGTTGCTTTCCCAAGAAGGACACTAGTGATCTCTTTAGAATAGAATAGTAAAGAGATTTTAGAGAAAGGAGGAAAGAAATGCTGAAGCCTGAGCCATTTGACTTGGCTGAAGAAAGAAGTGACAAACTGCTTCCATAGTTCTTTAGGTTTCCTGATCCCTTAACCCTCCCTTTGTTTCCTGAACAAATAAATCACCTCTTCTCTGTGGAAAAACAGTCAAATCAGAATTGTCATGGAACTTAAAAGAGTTATGAGTTTAGGAAGAGGGAACTGGGGTAGGCTGCCTATTCAGCTTTGGCAAAACAAAGTCCAGAGCAAAAAGCCATTCATCCTGTTCTACAAGGCTGTGTGTTCAGAGGAGGCTTCCTGGGTCCCAGACACCAGCCAAATCCTTGGGAAAATTCTACACAATAAACCCATAGAAGCCTACTCACTGGGACATGGTCCCTGTCCATCCCTGTCATAACATCCTCACAGGGATACCCCACTTGTATGTTTAGGAGTAAGGGAGAGGGAGAAAGATACAGACTTTCTCCCAGCTTTGGTCATCTCTCTCCTCTTTTCACCAACTCTCCTATCCCTTCACCTTCCTCCTTCCACCCCCCACATCCTCTGTTATAATCATAACAACCCAGATGATAATCATAATTGTGAATGTAAGTGGGATGAACTTATCCACAAAAACAGAAGCTCCCTTACTCCATCTTATTATTAGTTTTGTGAGTCCTATAATTTAAGGATCTATTTTAAGGTTAGTTTTGGAGGTTTCATAGAGCAGTTTCAGCTTTCACTACTACTAAGCTGTCATCTGGGTTCCATCCCCAAGGTCCTTCTTTAATATTAAAAGAATCATATTTTGAATTTTTATTAATTTTCACATTTTTCCACATTACACATCAATACAGTTTTAATGTTGGTTTTCTAACTTTTTGTGATCCATGTTTTCTCTTGTGAATTTCAAAACTACTCCACACTTTTCAGACCATTCTTTAGAAGATCAGATTTAGCTATTTCCTGATCAAAAATAATAGAGATACTTGGAATAACAGAATCAAGTCTTAGAAACTACATTCTCCACCCTACCCAGTGTACAAAATTAGGAAGGGCTGCAGCAAACTCAAGATTTAATTATTTGAGAATATGGCCTTCAACAGACATGTGCAAAAAAGGACAGACCTCTGGGCAGTCCTAGGTCAAGCTAGAGCCACCACTGGCAAATGTTAGACACAGGAAGTGAGGTAGAGAACAGCCTCTGGAGTTCTCGGGACTTCCTGTGGGGAGGTCTAGAGTTCAGTTTGAGGCTGGTGCTTGAGGTTGGAAGAGCCCTGCAGACTGCTTTCCTTCAGATTGGTCACGTGAGTGATAAGGACTGATCCCTTTCCCTGCCTTGGCTTTCCAAGGCTTTGGCTCAGCCTGAGCCAGAGTGGTTCTGAGTTAAACTTCTTTACTTCTCTCCCTTTTTCCTTCTCTCTCTCTCTGACCTTAAATTAACATATATCAGTCTTTTAAAGTGATTTCAATATCACACTCCTCTCCTCTTACCTCTCCCCCTTCCGCAGATGACAGATAATATATTTCAAGTTTTACACAATTTATCATGTAATACATATATCATTTATGCCAGAGAAAAATTCATGAGGGAAGTAAAGTGAAGAATGATATGTTTCATTCTTCATTCAGACTCCATAATCCTGCTATGTTGGTGGATAGTCTTTTTTATCTTGAGTCCTTTGGAGTCATCTTGGATTGCATTGCTCATAATAGTTGTCTTCACAGTTAATCATCTTACATATTTTTTTAAAATTTTAAATATTTTTATTTATTAATTCATTCAGATATTTTTCCATGGTTACATGATTCATGTTCTTTCCCTCCCCTCTTGCCTCTCCCCTCCTGGAACCGATGAGCAATTCCACTGGATTTTACATGTATCATTGTTCTAAACCTATTTCCATATCAATAATATTTGCAATAGAGTGATCATTCAAAATCAACATCCCCAAATCATATAACCATAGAACCATGTGATAAATCATATGTTTTCCTTCTGTGTTTCTACTCTCTTTGAGGATTTGAGACAGGGAATAAGGAAGGGTTTGTAACAGGGAATGGAGGGGGTGAGGTAAAAAGGGAGAGATAACCACTGGGCAGAGAGATAATCTTTGTACTTCTCCCTTTCCTTCACACTCAACCCACAAGAGAGGTATATCTGACCTGATGTTAAGGTAAAGATGAACAGGGTCAGTGTCTAAATGAGAAGACTTCTGGAAATAATAGAGTTTACTTCTTTTAAGGCTTGACTGGTATTTGAAGCCCAGAAGTCCCATTCCTCTGGCAGGCTAACTGTCCCTGTTGACTTCTCTTTTATAGCCAAGGCTAAATGGCTAGCCTAGCCTACCACCCTCTCTTTCTTTGCTCTTCTATGATTTGAATCTGACTGTGAGTTTCTTCAATATAAAGTTGTTTAATAGTTCAAGTAGTAAAAGGGGGGGGGGGGGAATAGGTTTGTGGGAATAGGAAACCATGTAGGTTATCTTTGTCTTACTTCAGCAGAGCCAAAATGGCTCAGCCACAGCTTCTCTTCCTCCTTCTCTAATCACTGTCACTATCCTAAACTAAATAGATGTAAAGTGTCCTTCTTGGGAAGGTCAAGGGATGGAAAAGATCTTCAGGGTGACTCCATGAAGTTTAAGAGATCAACCCCTTTTAGCAGGAGTTGTTGTTCTTCCACATTATCATTCTCTTCAATGAAATCAGTAATTGTTTATTTGATTTGTCTTTGATGCACCAATTTTGAAGAATTAGATTATTTAGTTTCCAATTAATTTTAAATTTGCCTTTCCATAAGCTGTTATTAATTGTGATTTTCATTGCATTATGATCTGAAAAATTGCATTTATTATTTCTGTTTTCCTACATTTATTTGCAATGTTTTTATGTCCTAGTACATGGTCAGTCTTTGTGTGTGCTGCTGAAAATGTGTGTTCTTTTTTATCTCTCTTTATAAACATCTTACATATTGCTGTTACTGTGTACAATGTTTTCCTGGTTCTGTTCACTATCAAAAAGTATATTTTTAAAGCTAGGAAGTATGATGGGGAAAACCTGCATGCTTTCTAATAAGTCCAGAAGATAAATAAGGTACATTTCAGGAATAACAATGTATAAAGTGACTCATTTGCCTGGCAGTCACTGCTGATAATATGATACAGATTTTTAAAAATGTTAAATGGCTTTAATTCTATTGAATATGATATCTGTCCCAACTAATCTTTAGCATCTTATTTGAAATATTAATTATTTTAATTATAACAATGAAACTTGAAAAAATTAAAGAAATAAAAATTTAGAAATCAGAAGCAATGTTATCATTTCCAAATTATATGTTACTTTCTGAAAAATAAAATTATTATCTTCATAATAACAAGAATTTAATTTCTTTTTAATTTGACATTTCTCTCCCTTTCACTTATGATAGAAGGTGGCATCTGGCAAAATGTATGGATTACTTCTATAATGGTTCAATTTCTTAGCTAATTTTCTCAGGAGGTGAACATTCACAAGTTATTCTTCCAACATTAAATATATAGCAATATATAATCTTCACTTGGTCCTACTCATTTAACTTTTCATTATATTATGTAGTTCTTCCCAAGTTTATTTTATAATTAATATTTTCATCATTTTTTATAGTGCAGTGGTGTTCCATCCCAATTATATACCACAATTTGTTGTAATTTCCCAATTGAGGGACATCCTCTTAATCTCCCATTCTTTGCCAAAAAAAATAGAGTTGCTATATGTATTTTGGAAAATAGAAGTTATTTTCCTTTTTCCCTGATATCCTTGGGAAATAGACCCAGCACTGATATTTTTGGATCTAAGGATATATACAGTTTTATATCTGTCTGGGCAGAAATTCAAATAGCTCTTCAAAATAGGATTCATTTCAAAATTGTATCATTTTTTAGTTCTACCAGCAATGTTTTAGTGTCCCCAATTTTCCACATCCCCTCAACTATTTGTAAATGTTGCCCTTTGTTATTTTAACAGATATTTACCTTGTATATATTCCATGTATATTTGTCTGAGTACATGTTATTTCTTCTACTCAAATGGAAACTCCTTGAGAGTAGACAGAAGCTATTTCATTGTTTCATTTGTTTCTAGAGCAGAAAAGGTGCTTAAAAGTAGTAGGCACAAAATAAATATTTGTTGAATTAAAATAAATTGTGTTTTTTCCAACTACAACAAATTAGCATAGATTGATTACCCACCCATTTACACAGAATTACATCTGCATTTCAGAAATCCAAAATCCCATTTGCTATGTATTACTATTTATTGCTTATGGCTTTTAGTTTTCACATCAAGTTTTTATAAATTATTAGTTTGGTTACAGTCACTATAAGTAAAAAAATGCATGTTCTTTCTCGGATAATTCTAGTTTTGGTAACAGAATACTTAATATTTCATCAATAACTTATTTCATATAATAAAATATATCAAATTTATTTTACTGAGGACACTACACACTTCAGATCAGGAATTTCACATAATATTAATTAAGTTTGCTAAAATTCCATTTGGCTCATACAGTTCATATTGTGTACCTACATTTACCAAAGTCACTTTCCTGTTCTCCAATCTTACTGCTTAGGCTACACAAAAACAAACTGGTCCTTATTAAAAATATTAAAAATAAATACGGAAATGAAGCAATCCAAATGACAAACAGACAAACTATGGATACAAAATGAGAGACAAATTCAACTGAATTTCTTGAAGACCCACGATGATCCTGTGTGTGGGCTGAAGAACAAGTGGATATTTTTATGCCTTCTATGAGTGTTCATTTTGTTCACAGAATCAGGGTATTGTAGGATAACTCACTTGTCAGATTTCAATGTTTTTTTCACTTCATTTTATAATACTCCCCCCCCCCCCTTCTTCCCAGTATTTAAAATTGTTATTTTGTTTTGTTAGCATTTGTTTTAAAACCAAATAGCAATTAAAGGAAACCTCAGACTGACTGTTGGTATGTTTCAAATTCTGCTAGAAATAAGCATTGAGTCTGAATGTGTGTTATACAATAAAAATATATTTTATGTAGTTTTTCAGTTCTGATCCTTCTGGTATAAGAAAGTATTCAGAAATAGAGATAAACACTTTGATAACCCCTTAAGACTATTTGAAGTTTTAACATGCCTTTACTTGAATATTCAGATTACCATTGTTTTTCTGAACCATTTTCCAAACAAATTCTGCTCCGGTGAACATTAATTAAAATTAATGAAAAAATAATTTCAAAGAAGCACTATGGTTATAAATGTGGTTCAAATGAGCTTGTCTTCATATAATTAAACCTCAGGAGTAAGATACATATACCACTTCAACTGCCTGGGATTCATGTTTAATTTTGTTTTGTACAGTGAAGAATGGAACTAGAATAGGACTCTCAAATGGAAGGTTGTTTGTAAGCCCCTGAGGGAGCAATGGAGATTTTTCCCTCTTCTTTTCAGCTATAATCCAAATTAATAAGTATTTGTATAAAGAATTTGATATTAAAGTGAGTTATTTGATTGTATCAATATTTTCTAGGGAAGAGATCTTAAATTTGGGTATTCCTCCCAACCAGGCAGAGTATAAAATATATCCATTTCTTGTCATCTTGGGTTTTTATTTATTTATTTTTGCTAATATGGTTCAATAAGTCCTCTACAAAATACCTATTGAACATGCTAGTAGTCCTCCTCTATATCTTTTAAGTGAAGCACTTGAGCTAACTGTCTCTTACAACTCACTTCATAAATCATGAATGGGCATACATTATCTTTCATGACTCAAGTAGACTCTTGATAACTACTGAGTGTTTATTCATTTCCTTTTGTTTCATTCATGATTTTGATTCTTCAGAAACATTAATATCCTCTGATTTACACTCACACATTTCTAGAATAACACTGATTTTTCAAAAGATATGTGTGTGTGTGCGTGTGAGGCAGTACTTAATGATTGGATGTGAACTTAGCAGGAATTCTCTAGAGAGCACCTCAGGAAATGTGCTTGCATTGTTCTCTTTAACAAGTTCTTCAGTGACTTGAGAGAAAGTAATAGAGAGCATGCTAATCAATTTTGTAGATGATATAAAGTTGGGAAGCATTGATAAAACACTGGATTAAAAAAAAAGTTAGGATTCAGAAAGTTCTTGACAAAATAGCCTGTTTTAATGACTACACTGCTGATGAGGAATAGAAGATAATACAAGCAGTTAAATTTACATTAGATTTGTATAGTAAATGCTTTCTAATCATTAGTTATTGAAAATTGGAACAAGCTAACTCAAAAGGTAATGGATTTTCCCCTCAGTCAGCGTATGCTGGATTACAAGTATCCACCATGGATGTTGGGGTATATTGCAGAGATAATTTTGAATCTGAGAAGAAATTAGATTATATATCACATGTTTCTTTCCAATTCCTAAATGATGACCTCTTTTGGTGTGCAACCTCTTACTGTTGGTGTCCCTCAGTATTATATCCTGGGCCCTCTTCTTTCCTCTGTCTATATCATTTCATTTGATGATCTCATCATTCATGATTTTAATTACCATCTCAATGATAATGATTCTCAATCTTTCCTTACTATCTCTTCTGACCTCCAATCTTACATCTCCAAATGCCCTTCAGACATCTCAAAATAGAAATCCTATGGACATATAAACTAACTAGACTAAAAACAACTCATTATCTTGGCCCCTAAAACACATCCAGTTACTATGTTTCCTATTACTGTAGAAGACAACACCATACTCAACCCCACAAACTAACACTTAGGAGTTATTTTTAAATCCTCCCTAATTATAATTTCCCATATCCAAGCTTTGACTGGTTGTCAATTTCACCTCTGCATCATTTCTCATGGATGCCCTCTTCTCTCCTCTGACACTGCCACTAATATTACAGACCCATCATCTCATTATTGGACTATTTAAAAAGTCTCATGGTGAGTCTGCTTACCTCAAATCTCTCCCTAGCTCAAATCTGTCCTCCATTCAGCTATTAAAGTGATTTTCCTAAAGCACAAGTCCAACTATGTCACTGTCCTGTTAATAAAAAAGTCCAGTGACTCCCTAATGACTTCTATTATTCAAAGTTCTTCATATTTCCTTTCAAACTTTCTTACACCTTAATTCCTCACTCATGTACTTTGATTCAGTGATGGTTTCTTGCTGTTACATGGAAAAAAACACTGCATCTCTTTACTCCTGGCATTTCCTTTGATACTTTCCTATCCCTAGAATGCTTTCCCCCCTAAATTTCATCTATTGATTCCTCTTGCTTCCTTGTAGTTTTGACTACAACCCCACTTTTTCAGGAAGCCTTTCACAACCCCTCTTAACTATAGTTCCTTCCCTCTCTTAATTATTTCCCATTTATGTTTCATATAAAATTTCTGAAAATATTGGTTAATATGTTACATCCCTCATTAGATTGGTAACTACTCAAGGGAAAGGATTATCTTTTGTTTCTTTTTTTATCCCAAGGACTTTAGCACAGTGTTGGAACACAGCAAACTCTTAAAAATGTTTATTGACATTTATTGATATTCCATAATGCTTCCTGAAAATTCTGTCTCCAAAGATAGTTCCTGATTCCTGCTATTCTCTTTTATTTTAGACTCGTCCCCTCCATTTTCTTCCCTTCCTCTGACAAAGACCTCTAAGAAGGATAAGATGCAAGCAAATTCCAAGACTCTTGTACCCTAAATATCATGTTAATTGGATATGTGCCTTGAGATTCCCCCTTTTTAAGTGTAAAAAAGATTTTCTCCTTGCTTCTTACTATCAAAAATGGCAGTTTACTAATCAAGGATCTAGGGCTCTAGTCTAATAAATTGTTATTTAATTTTCTTATTTCCTTCCTTGTGAATATTTGTACTCCTTAAGTAAATATTCTTGCACACATATCTTCTCTTTGTTTCCTTAATGAGCCTCAAAGAATATGAGTTTTAAAACCCCATAACCAACCATAGTTTTGTCTAGTTCTTTAAACATGAACATGTTGGTTTTTGTTTATATTTGAATTTATATCTCAAATGTGTGCTTTTTTTCTTATGAAGGAAAACCTCAAAATCTTTCATATTTATGAAAGAGCATTCATTCTCATTGATAATTAATTTAGTTTAGCTGAATATGTTATTTTGAGATGTAAACAAATGACCTCCTTTACTATTCAGAATGTTTTATTTCAAATTTTCCTTTGATTTGCCATAAAGAATAATTTAAAATATTGGATTGATCACCTTGGATATGTAAAGAAATTTCTCCTCATTGTCTGCAATATTGTGTTTAACAATATAGCCCTGAAGTTAGACCATAATATGTCTCAATGAGTATAACTTGAATTGTCTATTTTTTTCCTGGGTTCTATGACTTCCATTTCTAATGCTTCTGGTCATTCTTTAGCTGTATCCATTATCCAGAGTTAATCCCTGGGCCATGTTGAATTCACGACTCTCCACTTAGTAAATAGTAGAAAGATCTAGCTGTGTCTTTAATGAAAAGAAATTGATATGAACACACAGACAAAATTTCAGTATTGAGAACTTAAAGAAACACTTTAATGTTTTTATCATTATTCTAATACTGCTGTAAAGTTATATTGCACATAATTATTTCCTTTTTGTTCTTTTTACTATTGTTTTTAAATTTTATTTGATATCCTTTTCCCCCTTTTCATTTTGATGTGGAATAAACACAATTTACAGTTCAACCATCTCTCAAGAAGTAGGTAGTCCATTATTTTTTTAAAGAGAGACAGGTAGGTGGTGCAACAGGTAAAATATCAGCCTTGAAGTCAGGAAGACTTATTCTTCATAAGCACAAATCTGGCTTCAGCTTACTAACCAGTCACTTAACACTGTTTGTCTCAGACTCTTATCTACAAAATAAGGTAGAAAGGGAAATGGCAAACCATTCCAGGATATTTGCCAAGAAAACCCATATAAGGTCATGAAGACTTTGAAAGAAGTGAACAAATATTTGTAAACAACTTGATAACAATCCTTCCTTTCATTTAGCTACAATCTGTGTCCTTGTTGCTTTTATATAATGCTACTAATTTGTTATTTATAACTAAATATTTTGACACATTCTTTTTAAGTGACAGTGTGTTAAATATGTGTCAACCAAGACAACAGTTTCTGTTTTAAACCAAATTTCTCTGCCTACTATTATGAGATCTTATATGACATGGTTTCATATCCTTTTGCCATCCTGGTTGCTCTTCTCTGGACATGCTCCAGTTTCCTAATGTAACTCATAAAATGGGGCTTATTACTTTATAAAATATTCTAAATGCATTCAGATTGTGGTGGGGCTATGATGTGCTTTATATTGAATACTATACTCTTGGAAAATATAACATTGCTTTTTTGACAGTTATATCACTATGAAATGTCTTTAAAAGTGCAAAAAATTTTCTGAAAAGACTATCACTGTTTAAGGCCAATTTAAATTAATTTTCAACTTGTTAACCCTGAGTTAAAATTTTTAATTTTTCAAAGGCTAATTATTTCATAACTCAATAAAATATTTAATGGATGTGTTTCTGCAAATAGATAATTAGTAACAAAAATAGTTAATATATGTGATGCTTTAAAGTTTGAAATATGCATTATACATAATATCTCATTTAAACCTCATTCACCACTCTCTGAACTGAATGCTGTTAATATCTCCATTTTTCTAAAAGAAGATATTGAGACTAAAAGAAGAAAAGTCATTTACCCAGAGTTGTACCTAGAGTCAGTATTCAAGGCAGTATTTAAACTCCAACCTATGTCTTCCTGACTGCACTGTATTTTTATTATTAAAATACCTACATGCCTCAATTAATACACACACATATGTATGTATGTATGTATGTATGTATGTATGTATAATATCAGTATATCAAGAAAGCACAAGTTATCCCAAAAGGTGTAAGTTTCAGTGAGATCACGTCTGGATATACATCTGTGGCTAAGAATTTTAATGCATTCAAGTGACCTCATCTTCATTCCATTCCATCACATTTGCCTCATCTATCATTGCTAAATGGAGCAGGAGGGGGAAAAAAGAAGATACTGTAAGAAAACATGCAAACTAGACTTCAAATAATAAAATTTTGCACTTTAAAATAAATGCTGCAACTCTGTCTTATTGGTGTGTGACAATCTCACATGGATGATTTATTTGTACGAATCATAATGTGAATGTAAGACAAGATCATCTAGTTTACTAAACTAGTAATGCATTCATCATGAATAGACATTCTCTGCACATAAAAAGTAGAAAGAATGATTTTTCTAATGAGGTGTTTCCAAAGCATACTTTTAGCATGGATGAACTTATACACCTTCATTTATGTTCCTGGTTTTGAAAAATGAAGGATACTACCTTTTTTCCCTTTCACACCTATATGTGTCTGTCTGTATATATATATATATATATATATGTATATATATATATATGTATATATATGCATGTGCAAATGTACACATATATACAGTACATATTTCTCATCTAAATAAATCATACACATAGCTATATATCCATGTATTATACATATATACATATACATACATGTGTATGTAAAAAAGAAAAAGAGGATATTGTCCCTCATATTCCTAAAACCAGTGATAGGGGAGCATGTGAGGGAAGGGGGAAACTAGAGAGGAATAGGAATGCAAGTAGGGGAAGGCAGAAAGGAAGGAAGATGAAGAAATGAGAGGAGAAAGAAAGGTACCATGTCATACAATATATGTTCACATCTCTACCTGTATATTTTAGAGAAAGAGAGAAAAATTAACACCTTACAGTGAAAAGATCACCAGGCCTAGAGTGAGAAAACCTGAGTTCAAAATTAGCTTCAGACATTTACTAGTATTGTGGCCCAAAGGAAGTTATTTAACCCTTTTTTGGCTCAGTTTTCTCATCTGTAAAAGGGGGATAATAATAGCACCTACTTCCCAGGATAGCTGTGATAGTCAAATAAGATAATAATTATAAAATGTTTAGTACAGTGTCTTGCACCTGGTGCTATATAAACGTTAGCATACATACACAAAGAGAATAAAAAATATGTACATATTAATGCATGCTATATATAACATTTATTACATGTAACAATATATTAAGCATATCTATGGAATTCTTATCATTCATCTTCTTCTTCAGCTATCCCACTTTCTTTCCATCTCCCCTCAGCATTGCCTCAAGGAACAGTAGGGCTTTTTTTTTTTTCCTGCAGAAAACTGGAATAAAAAAGAAGTTTGTCACAGAAGTAAATAACAATCACACCACTGGTGATTCCCAAGCTCAACATCAGAGAGGAAATCACGACCACCTGAAAATGATATTTTCTTGCTAAGGTCAGCTTTGCAGTAATTGTCTTGTCTCAAAGAGGAGCATTCAGAGCCCTCTGCCTATGCCAGAAATGTCATAATGATGAAAAACACAAACTGGAGGGATATGTAAACTTCCATATCTATATCCCCATCCATAGAAGGAAATATGAAAACCTTCTCCAGAGTGTTTAAGTTTCCATGTAAAGACTTGCTGCTATTGACAGAATAGTTGAATATTGAGTAATTAAGTGTGTCATGTTAGTTTCACTGAATCAATGAGGGTACAGACATTGAAAACAAAGCAATCTCAAACTGAATATTTGTTCAAATACGTTCAAAGGAGTTTATTAATTGTCTGATACCACTATGATATAAGAAAGGATGGAGTAGTGACAATTAGAAATGTGAGAGGAGAAAAACAGTACACTTTGTACTCTTCATTTGATATTATATATTATTTAATATGATTTATGTTAATGATAAATAATAAATGGTATACCTAAGCACACCTTTCTCTACTCAGGCCAACTCCATTAGGCTAATGTTAAATGAAAAACACTCTTTAAGACATGTTAATAATAAAGTAGGAAGGATTTCTCAATAGCTAGGTACATATATATCACAGTGCTCAATGTACAGTAAGTAGTTAATGAACACTTGTTCACAGATTGATTTGGTAATTCTACAATAATCTTCAGATCTTGGAAGAGTGTCTCCCTAGAGAAACAGACAGAATAGAGGGACAAAAGGTCACTAAATCTCAGAGAACCCTAGAGAGCTTGGACTTTCTCAGTCCTTCCATTCAGTTTAGTGGATATGCACAGCTGCCAGAGTGAGCACTGGCCCACATAGCAATTGCTTTAAAATAATCATTGAATTAGATATATGTATATATGCATATAATACATTGAATTATAACTATACTTAGCTTTAGATAAAATTATATATAATTTATATATGGGGCAGCTAGGCCACTTAATGGATAGAGTGTTGGGCCTGAAGTAGGGAAGACTGTCTTCCTGAGTTCAAATATGTCTTCATACACTTACCAGGTATGCAAATAATTTAATTCTTTATGCCTCAGTTTCCTCATCTATAAAATGAATCAAAAAAGGAAACAGTACACCATTCCAATATTTTTGACAAGAAAACTCCAACTGGGGTTACAAAGAGTTGAACATAACTGAAATGACAACAAAAGGCATATACAGTAATATATCACTCATTATATATATATATATATCTACATATTATATATATACATATGTATACAATTACTAATTAAGCATTAAATTTAATGCTTAAAATTTTAAAATAATTTTTAAAAGACAAGTCAAAACCTCAGGAAAGCAAATTTGTCACAGAAATATTGTTAGGGTGAAAAATCCCCTACCCACTTTTATGAGTGAAATATATGAATTATAGCAATGGGAATTTTATAGACTTGGTATATCAAGGTTTGATGGTTACTCAATACACCTAATTGGGAATAGGGCCAGCAGGCCCTTCCAGGTCTGGAATGCTATCTGACTCTTAGATCAAGGTTTAGAAATATCAATGATAGAGTTTATTATTCAAATGTAGGAGGACCTGAGGACTAGGAACAAAGGAATCCCTAGTCTATGAATTCTCAATATTCCTTCCACATTTCCTACAGGACTTACAAAAGGTTTTCTTCCTATTTTCTGTCTGACTATTTACTATACTCTCTGTCTATGAACCTCAACTATATAACTACCTGACCTAATTAATCCTCCCAAATAACTGTTGGATAGGTTTATAGCTTGTCAGAGTAGTAGCTTTGAACTCTTGATGAGTTCAACCCTCTTTGGCCTGGGTTCAAGATGGCTTCAGGCCTTTCCCCTAGTCAGTTTACTGGCTTGCTGGCAGTTTCTCTTCATAGCAATCAGAGTACATGCTCACGACTCAAGAACATGGTTAGATGATAAAATTAGGAGACAGAGTTGGTAGGATCTCAGCAGGATACCAAGACAGCAAGACAGGTAGATTTGGCTCCACTGGGAAAAGGTAGGCAAACTTCCAGTTGGCTCAGACAGGAACAAGCCACAGGAAGTTACCTCTCCAAGTTCTCTCCAGGACCAGAAGCAAAAAAGTCCAACTGTCTCACTGTGTCCATTCTTATATCTTTCCCACACTCTAGAATAGGGTCCTTATAGTTCTATGGCATGTGGCTAGTCCTCCTTGCAAATTCTCCTGTCTATTCTCTGTTTACAAACTCATTCCATTCTTTTTTCCTTCCTACAGAGGATTAGATTTTAATGTTTGCACTAGTCTTTAGATAATCTTAATTGTAATTCTAAAATAGCATAAGTCATTATTTTAGTACTCTTCATGATTATTTTAGTATAATTATTAAGGTTTTGAATTAAGTAAATAGTTGCTTTATAATGGGCCTTAGTGTCAGCTCCACCCTTCAAATTTTCTATATCATGCATCCTTAGCAATTATTATGGTCTTGAATTTGTGATCCACTATATGTCACAGGCCTGACCTAGGGTTTGAAGCTGGATACCACCCAACACTACTACTCTTATCGTTGCGTCACTAGTCCAGGGTCACCTGCTCCCCCCTTTGCCATTTGCATCACTAGTTCAGGTTCACCCACTCCCCTCTTTTCTAACAAGTGACTTCTAAGTCATCATCAAGTAACTTCTTCTACCAATGAAAAGTGCATCCTGACTTATTTTTAACATGATCTTGGATTATTTTTAAGTTGGTATAAAAATTGTGATATTCTTTGGAGTATATAGGAAAATCTCTCACAGTGGTCAGGGTCCTTTGGTCTTGACCAGAAGTCTGGCTGTATTGTGAGACTGGCCCTCTTATAATAAACCTAATTCTTTATAGCTTACAGACTTTCGTTTATGTTACTGTGGTTAGAAATCACTCAATATTTTCTATACTCATTATTCTAACAATAGGCCTCTTATCTCAAGTTGTGCTGCATCCAAAATGACTTCCCTCTCCTATCCACCTTTACACACACACACACACACACACACACACACACACACACACACACACACAGTGAACTTTAGATTACTCCACCCTACTTAGTCTAACAAAAACAGGAATGTCTACACCCATACTGTAAAAAGTAGATAATCTGTGGAACTATTTCTGGTTGTAATAACTGGAATATACTCTGGATGTGACTAGAGAGCTGCTAGAGGAACCTGAGGGTACCTAGTTATAATGGAGATAGGAAATATTTCTTTAGAGATAGAGCGATAGAGATGCTGCTAGAGGGGTTACTCTGGGTTACTCTGGGGTTGCCTATAGATCACTATTGATGGTGAATAGATCAATATTTTTCCTACCACTCTTCCTCTCTCCCTCCATTTTCTACCCTCTCCCTCCTGCCTCTCTTCCCCTCCTCCCTGTTAGTCAGTCACCTTTCTATATAACTCAAAGGTGAATTGAGAGATTTAGAGAAGATACTCTTGTTCTCTTTCTCAGGTAAGGAGGTTTATTCGAAAAGATAGGACAGGATGGAAATTGAGGTGAGAGGGATGAGGGTGTCCCTAATCTATAAGGAGAATTAGGAGGATTATGGAAAATGTCAGTTCTGTCACAACTGTGACTCAGAGATAGTCAGAGAGATGGAGGACAAGTTAAATCTTATTTCTTCTTCCAATTACACAAAACCAACAACAAAAGCTAATTTCTTCTCAGATTAATTCCAGAAGCTCCCCACCCCAAGGGTCCTTCAGCCTGGGAGAGATGAAGCCAGACACCCTTGGTCAGTAACCCCCAGAGAAGAAGTTTTTCAGTTCATCTCCCTGGCTAGGTCCAACTGCCTTTCCTGCGAACATTCTGTTTTGGAATGTTCAGCTTGATTGACAGATCAGGTCCTTTATTTTGGTTTGCATGCTTGTCTTATCATCTAAATCCTCTCTTCATGCCTCTTCCACGATACTTAAGGATTGAGTATTGAATAGGATGGCCTATGACAGACATGTGCTATCAAATGACAAATCAGAAATAACTAACAGACCCCTGGGCTGCCCTAAGTCAAGCTTAAGCTACCATTGGTACATGTGAGATGCAGGAAAGTGATGTAAAAAACCTCTATATATTTTGTGTCACTTCCTCTCTTTGGTCTTTTCCTGCAGGGAGGTAGCTCTGGTGGCAGCTTGTTGAGCGTTTCAGCATCTTGATGTGGCGGCAGCTATTGTCTGGGTTTGGCGGTGAGTTTTCTTTGATACTATACTAGGAGAAGCTTAGTAGCCTAGTTCAGGGAGGCATCTTCACTGAGCTCTCTCAGATTTTAAGCTGATTCTTTTCTCCTTTACCTTCCAAACACTATCCTCTTAGGAAAGCCTCAAATCTTCTTCAAAGACCTCGTGATGGGGGTCTTTGAACTTCCTCTGGCAAAGGGCAGGCAGGAGAAATCCTATACCCTCTCTCTCTCTCT
The DNA here is from genome assembly GCF_027887165.1 of Monodelphis domestica. Lineage (NCBI taxonomy): Eukaryota > Metazoa > Chordata > Mammalia > Didelphimorphia > Didelphidae > Monodelphis > Monodelphis domestica. The sequence continues at coordinate 29,294,923 of NC_077230.1, forward strand.
CTCTCTCTCTTCTCCTTAATTCCTTCCCTCTATATTTAAAATCACCATAAATTTCCAAACTGACTTGCGTATTTTATTTGGGATTTTCTCTGGTGATCAAATTAAATTAGATTAAGTCACAACCCTAAAATTACTCTTTCAACACACACACACACACACACACACACACACACACACACACACACACAAACACCTCATGTCACATGCTGCCAAAGCATCCAGCTGGTATGCAAAATCTTGAGTGATTCTGCAAAAAATGAAGAAAAAGAGTAATGGAAGAATATTGAAGAAAGGAAGAGGAAGTTAGAAGAACTTCAGTCTCAGGCAAGAAAAAAAAACACAAAATAGTATTCAGCAATGCATAGGGTTAGTGTGAAATCCCCTATTTTCTTTTTATCATTGTAATAGTATTAGTCTTTAATATTATAACACATATAATATAGTTTGCTTCATATGAATTATAAACATTAGTTAAGATAAATACAGTTTAAGAGTGGCATCAAATCCTTTTTTTTTAAAATTTTATTTAATTAGTCAATTTAGAACATTTTCCCTTGGTTATAAGAATCGTATTTCTTCCCTCCTCTCCCCCAACCCTTTCCTGTAGCCAGCATACAATTGCACTGGATTTTACATGTGTCCTTGATCAGAATCTATTTCCTTGTTGATGATGGTTGCACTAGAGTGATCATTTAGAGTCCATTCCCAATCATGTCCCCATCGACCTTTCCTTCAATGTTTCTACTCCCAGTTTTCCCTCTGAATGTGGATAGTGTTCTTTCTCATAGATCCCTCCCAGTTATTCAGGATCACTGCATTGACACTAATGGGAAAGTCCATTACATTCAATTGTACCACAGTGTATCAATCTCTGTATAGAAATATCTTGTGGTTCTGCTCCGCTCATTCTGAATCAATTCCTGGAGGTCATTCCAGGTCACATGGAATTCCTCCACTTTATTATTCCTTTGAGCACAATAGTATTCCATCACCAACATAAATCACAATTTGTCCAACCTTTCCCCAATTGGAGGGCATCCCCTAATTTTCCAATTTTTTGCCACCACAAAAAAGCATAGCTATGAATATTCTTGTACAAGTCTTTTTCCTTATTATCTCTGGGGTATAAACCCAGCAAGACAATGACTGGATCAAAGGGCAGACAGTCTTTTAGTGCCCCTTGGGCATAGTTCCAAATTGCCATCCAGAATGGTTGGATCAATTTACAACTCCATCAGCAATGTATTAAAGTCCCAATTTTACCACATCCCCTCCAATATTCATCATGTTCCTTTACTGACATGTTAGCCAATCTGCTAGGTGTGAGGTGGTACCTTGGAATTGTTTTGATTTGCATTTCTCTGATTATAAGATATGATTAGATTAGATAATAAGAGATTTAGAACACTTTTTCATGTGCTTATTAATAGTTTTGATTTCTTTACCTGAAAATTGCCTATTCATGTACCTTGCCCATTTATCAATTGGGGAAATGGCTTGATTTCTTTGAACAATTCATTTAGCTCTTTATAAATGTTAGTAACTAGACATTTGTCAGAGTTTTTGTTAGGAAGATTTTTTCCCCAATTTGTTGCTTCCCTTCTAATTTTGGTTGCCTTGGTTTTGTTTGTACAAAACCTTTTTAATTTAATGTAATCAAAATTATTTATTTTACATTTTGTAATTTTTTTCCAACTCTTGCTTGGTATTAAAATCTTTCCTTTCCCAAAGATATGACACTTATACTATTTTGTGTTCACCTAATTTACTTATAGTTTCCTTCTTTATATTCAAGTCATTCACCCATTCTGAGTTTATCTTGGTGTAGGTTGTGAGATATTGATACAAACCCAATCTTTCCCAAACTGTCTTCCAATTTTCCCAGCGGATTTTATAAAGTAGTGAATTTTTGTCCTTGCATTCCTGATATGATTTCTACATGGTCATAGTGGATAACCCTCATGATTACTTGCTGGAGTCTTTTTGCTAGTATCCTATTTAAGATTTTTGCATCTATATTCATTAAGGAGATTGGTCTATAATTTCCTTTCTCTGTTTTTGACCTGTCTGGATTTGGAATCAGTAATATATTTGTGTTGTAAAAAGAATTTGGTAGAACTCCTTCTTTGCTTATTCTGTCAAATAGTTTGTATAATGGGATTAGTTGTTCTTTGAATATTTGATAGAATTCATTTGGGAATCAATCTGGACCTGGGGATTTTTTTCTCAGGGAGTTCTTTGATGACTTGTTCAATTTCTTTTTCTGATATGGGGTTGTTTAGGTAAGATAGAGTCAGGGAACCCTTCTGCTGGACTCAACTTTAAAGTTTTGCCCCTAAAAGCCAGAATTCGACAACACTCCTTTTTAAGGGGAAGGAAGAACTAAAATCCCAGGACCCTTAACCAACCTAGAGCACTAAGCTTCCAGCAATAGCTAGAACCTCTCAGTGGGCAAGTTTGCTGGTCTGGAGGGAGTACATTATAGGCAAAGCTGTGTCAGGCCTAGAGCATCAAATAGGAGGTGGGAAAGCAATTAGAGAAGAAGAGCAGAGTGCAGAGCAGGCAACATAGTTGAAGCAGTGGAGACACACCATATTACCCCATGCCCCCCCCAAGATTTTGGCCTCAGGGCACATCCAGCTCTGCAACTCAGCTGGACTTAATTCCATCAAGGCCTCCAGAGCACAGGAAAGCTCAAGTTCCAATACCCCTCCCCCAAAGACAGCACTGAGTGATTTGCTGACAAAACTCTAAGGGTGAGGCTGACAGAAAAGCCCAAATCCACAAAAAAGCGAGAGGAGTAAAAGCGCAGGCAACTGCGGGGAGTAAAGGAGAGGTAAATATGAGCAAACAACAGAAAAAGAAAAAAAAGAAGTTGCAATTGACGGCTTCTATACAGGCAATGAATAAAGTGCAAACAGAATAGAGAAGGATGAAGGAACATCAAGCAAAAACACAGAAACTCCATGGAATTGAATCCAGGCTTTGGAAGAACTCAAAATACAATTGAAAACATAATCAAGAGAGGGTAAAGACAACTGGAAAAAGAACCTAAAAATTCAGGTAAGTCATCTAGAAACAGAAAACAGTCTCTGGAAAGCCAAAATTATTCAGCTTGAAAATGAGGTAAAGGAGACTAAAGACGAGGCAAAGAAGATGAAAGATAAGGTCAAGAAAATGAAAGATGAGGCTGACAAGATGAAAGATGACCTCCAAAGAAAATCATACCAGAAGGAAAAGGATGGCCAAAAAGCCAGGAAAGAAATCCAGTCTTTAATATCTAGAATACAACAATTAGAAGCAAATGACTTCACAAGGCAACAGGACACTAAAACAAAACCAAAAGAATGAAAAAAATGAGAACATATGAAGCACCTCATTCACAACACAGATTTAGAAAATCGTTCTAGAAGAGACACCTTAAGTATCATTGGTCTACAAGAAGACCATGACAAAAGAAAAAGCCTGGACACAATACTACAGGAAATTATTAATGAAAACTGCTTTGATATTCTAGAACAAGAAGAAAAAGTGGAGATTGAAAGAATCCACAGATCATCTCCTGTACTTAACCCCCAATTAACAACACCCAGGAATGTTATAGCCAAATTCAAGAAATATCAGACCAAGGAAAAAATATTACAAGCTTCTAAGAAGTCATTCAGATAGTGAGGATAAAGCAGGATCTGGCTGAATTTATACTGAAAGACCGAATGGCATGGAATATGATATTCCAGGAAGCAAGGGAACTAGGTCTACAACCAACAATCAATTACCCAGCAAAACTGACCTTATTCTTACAGGGGGAAGTATGGACATTTAACAAAATAGAAGAATTCCAAGCATTTGTAAAGAAAAGACCAGACCTGAACAGAAAATTTGATGCCCAAGCACAGAACTGAAGAGATTCATCAAAAGGTAATTAAGAAAGAGGGAAAAAAGAAAATTAAAAAAAAAACACCTTTTTTTTTAAGACACTGTGTATTTTAAAACTATTCCACCCTAATCAGACCATTCTTTAGAATATCTGATTTAGCTATTTCCTGATCAATAACAATGGAGATACTTGAATAACAGAATCAGGTCTTGGAAAACCCACATTATCCACCCTACTCAGTTTAACAAGATTTTGAAATGTCTGCATTAAACTCAAGATTCAATATTCTGAGGAGATGGCCTTCAACAGACATGTGCAAAAGAAAGGACAGACCTCTGGGCTGTTCTAAGTCAAGCTAAGTCCTCATTGGTACAGATGAGATGCAGAAAAGTGATGTAAAAACGTCCATAGAAGGCATGTCAGTTTCTGCCTCTTTCTCTTTCCCTGGAGAGATGACTCTGGATGGCAGCGTGTTAAGCATGGTGAGTTTGCCCTGGAGCTGATTTCAGTTTTGGGCATTTTAGCTAAGCCTCTTTGGAGGTCAAGCTGATTTTTTCCTCCTTCACACTCAAACTCTTACTTTCTAGATCTCCTATCTTCCTGCCCCGTACTAGCCCCTTCCTTCCCCCTTCTTCTTAAAATCTTTTCTACTGTATCAATTAAACCACCATAAATTTGGCCACTGACTAGGGTATTTTATTATTTGGAATTTCCCTTGGAGACCACTTAAATTTAGATTTTTTTTTCAGTCTCAACCATAATTTCACCCTTTACAACACCCAATAAGTTAAAATATGTATCCCTATTAGAAAAAAGGTGATTAGTAACTTAAAAAATGTTATTATCACCTGGCATCAAATCTGGATGACATTTTTACCTTTAGCATGAAACCACAAAGTTCCAACCAAACCCACCACACCCTGTTGCAAGATCATAAGAGAGGAGGTAGTGGGAGTCTCTTGGGTCCAAATGTATCTCTAGTGAAAATGTCAGTCATAAATGGTATCCATCTAACTGCTGACTCCTAGTTGTTAGCAGAAAAAACTCACATTAAATCCTGATCCTTTCCTGAAACGGTCAGTAATAATAATAGAACTAAGGTTACCTCCAATAGTTATTTTTTAATATATACTTTTTGTCTTATTCAGCACTTGCACAATGTGCCCATGTGAAAAAAAAATTGTATTCAGTCTTTCTTTTACTATAAGATGACATTAGATTTCTATAAAAAAAGGCCATCTCCTAAGGCTTATGGTCTCTGGTTTTAATCTTGACCAGGGTCTGGGTTTATTGGGAGACTGGTCTCCTCTCAATAAACCTATTTAACTTGGAGTTTTATACTGGCGTGATAAATTTTCACTACATTGGGTGATGCTGCCAAAAATGAATAAAAAGAGTAATGGATGGATGTTGAATAAAGGGAAAGGAAGGTAAAAGAACTTCAGTCTCAGGCAGAATAGAAACATAACCAGTGTTCAGGAATGCATAGACACTGAAAACTGCTCACTCCTGTCCCCAAATACCTCTGTAGCACCCTAAATTGATGTATACACAAAATTAATATAACTCATGTCAGTTAAGTTATGTACTTAATATGTGTACTTAAAATAGTCATTGATGGTTCAGATTTACCTAATTAGGAGGAAGGTAAAAATTCCATAGATACATTTACTCCAAAGATATAGAGACTTAAATATCTATTATTCTAATTGATCAAAATGTTACATAAAGTTTATCTTCAAAATTATAACTATTTTCATCTCATTATTGAATTTTATCTCTAAATTATGAGTACATTATGAATTGTTACTCAGAAATTACTTTTGAGAAAGATTTTACAAATAATAGAATGTTTTTGTTCCTCTATATAAAGTAGAAATACTTAGATTAGAATAACAAATATATAATAGTGTTACAAGGGAATCACTTTAAAAGACTGATATATATTAATTTAAGGTCGCCAAGGAATCAGCTATGTAATTCCTAAATGAAAAACTCAAGTCAGCCGTCAGCCTTTTTTGGAGTTTAATTACAATAGGAGTAAGAAAGGAATTAGAGATAGAGAGAGAGAAAAAGGGAGAGAAGGGAATAGGGCTTAAATACCTTCTGTTTAGGCTGGGCCAAAAGGCCCAAGCCCTTAGATAGCTGGGGCAAAGAAAGGAGATCAGTCCCTATTACTCACGTGTCCAAAATGGAGAAACAGTCTCAGAGGCTCCCACCTTCAGCTTCCTTCAGAGCAAGCCTTCTCAGAGCCCAGGAACCACACCGACCAAAAACTCAACAACCTTCTCCAGTCTCCAGACCCTCCTATCTTTTAGGAACCCATCCAAGTTCCTCCTCCCAGTTCTCCCATCTACCAATCACTCTTCATCAATTTCCCTATGCCAATGGAGGCTCTAGCTTAACCCAGGACCGCCCAGAGGTTTCTGGCTTTTGCACATGTCTGTTGAAGGTCATATTTTCAAATGATTAAATCTTTACTCCTTTGCTACAGCCCTTTCTAAATCCTGTTAACTTGAGTATGGTAGAGATTGGAATAATTAAATTTTGATCTAGGCTGCAGCCCTTACTCAATCCTATTAGGACTGAATAGGGTGGAGATTTATTCCAAGTATCTCCATTGTATCAATTCTAAAATCAATCAAGACTCAAAGAAATTCCTGTTCTATGCTTAAGCATAGGTCAAAGTCCTTTCCATTGTTCAGCAAAGGGTTTCTGTCCTAAAGTAATCTTAAGAAGGGAAGAGAAGGAACCTCCCATGCCAATGGGGTTCCCATTCCAATAGACTATCAGTAAGAAATTTTCCAAGTATGAAATATCCCAATGGTGAAATATCCAACATTTATAAGTCTAAGGAAATTTGAGGTTTACAATAGCATATAACAAATAACAAATAATATATTTTTATTATTCAATAATCAATATTTTATGTTAGTTTCATAATTTAAATACAAAGACCAGAAATTTCTTCTACATTTAAGTGTTGCTTCTGGACTCAAATTCTAATGTATGGTGGAAGACAACATGGATGAGGGTCTCTCTTGTTTTATAAATTTCTATGGTCAGTTAAGCAGAGTTGACTTTCTGAAACCTCTCCAAAGTTTTGCTTTGAGAGTAGAGCTATAACAACTTTCTTAATTACTTATTCATTTCCTCCTTCTCCTCTTCTTCTTGTTCCTCCTCTTCATCTTCATCTTCCTCCTGCTCCTTCATCACCTCTTTATATAGGAGACCAAGGTGGGACTAGAAACCTGGATCATGTATAGGAATGAAATTCCTTCTGTTTCCTATGAGAATTTTATAAACCTTGATTCTTTTTGTACAGGCATTTATAATTGCCATTAAATAGAATGAAGGGAAAGAAGGAGAGAGAGACAGATAGAAATGGATAGTCAGAGACAAAGAGATAGAGAGACAGAGAGAAAAAGAGGCAGAGAGATATACAGAGAGAAAGAGAAAGAAGGGTGAAGAGGGGGAGGGAGGAGGGAGAGGGGAAGATTTTAAAGTCATAAAATTCATAGGGGCTTCCAGAAATGGGAAATGTGGTTAACATTACCTCTTAATCTGTAAAAGATAATGAAAAATGCAGAACAGCAACGAATGTAGCTGAAATATGACCTGGTTGGAGTCTTTCAGATGGATGGTAGATGTAAGTCAGTGAGCTTTCAGAATAACTTGTACCCTATGTAGTGAGGCTGTAGGAGCTGGATTTCTGATCTTGCTTGTAAAGGAAACTCTTGAATAAGTCTCTTCTACCAACATATCTTGTCATATACTCTTACACATATTAGAAAGGATCACACAGTTAATATCTATAAGGTCAGACTTGAACCAGTTCTGCCTCTCTTTTAAGTCAGCCCTCTAGGCAATATTCCATACTGTCCTGCCTCATTCTCATATAGGTACCTCATATAGTTCCCTTTTTAATAGAAAAGTCACTGGTTTAATTTTTTCTCACTGTAGTACAATTTAAAAAAAAAAAACAAAGTCCCTCATTTGATCTTTAAATGAAATTTTACCTTTGTATGAAAAGATGGTTTTAAGAGATTACTTCTAAGAACATTTTCACATATTTCTTAATATCTTTTCATTGAACTTCAAATCCCTACTGTATCATTGCAAACTATCTTGAGTTTTCTTTTCTCATTCTTCCAAGTATTGTTAAACTTGGATTGATTCTTGCAAATCATGGAATTGCTTTTTCTCAATTTGCTTTATGATTCTACTATATTTTGAATATTGTTTATTTTTTAAAAATCATTACCTTTTCTTTTTCTTAGAATCAATTAAATATGTCATATAAAGCAATAAGGACTGTCCATTTGTGGTTATGTGACCAGATCAGGGAATAGAACTAGAAAGTGTTTGGGACCAGATTTAAGCATAGGACTTCCTGTATCCATATCTGACTCTCTAACCACTGAACACCTCACTATAACTTGAATACTGTTTATTTGTCAAATAAATAATTTTTTCTCTAGAGAGAAAAATATATAAGGAAAGGGAATGAATGAATGATGGAGATGGAGATGGAAATAAGATAGAGAGAGACAGAGACAGAGAGTGAGAGAGAAAGAAAGACAGAGATACAAAAGCTGCAAGAACTAGAATGTATTGTTCTGGCAATTTATAAAGCACTTTAAAGTTTGCAAAGTGATTTGGGTGTACTGTTTAATTTTATCCACTTTGAAGACAAACTCATTTTTATGCACATCAATATTTAAATTTACTCTTTTTTATATGTATATAGTCAGGACACTCACTAAAGTCCTCACACAGTAACAAATCTTGTCAAAGCCATAGTTTCTCTTGGTTTAATCTTTTTATGGTTCAATCTATGAAATAAAACTAAAATATTACTTTATTATAGTAGATTGCTGGTAGAAAATAGAGCCACTTGAAATGATTCAGTATCCAAATCACTCTGTGAGTATCACACTGCACATCCAGGCACACAGTCTCCTGAGAATTAGGTCATCAAATCAGAAATATTTTTCTAAATCATTTATAGACAAAAAGAAAAGATGGTGAAAAACTATTATACTTTAATCTCATTTTCACTGCTAAACTCTCAATTTCCCACCTTTATGAAAAAAGAAGCCCTTTTCCCCTTCTTCCACCTCCTACACATGTGAAATATATTTATTTCTGCCCCAGTAAGCAACCTACTTTACGCAGATTCTGAAACGCAGAAACACTGAAACTATAGAGCTAAGCTAGTTTTATTATTTTATGCTTATACTGTCTCACTACCCCTTAATGTACAATGCTTTCAGATTAATACATTACTATTTTCCTTTTTTTCTCACATGGTTAAAAACCTTTATTTCTATCATTCTTTGTCCTACTACATTAATAAAATTCCTTCTTAGATTTACATGTTATCATTTCAACATTGCTATTTTTGTGACCTTCTCATAAATAGGTCTGCAAAATTCATTACCAAATGTCTTTCAAAGACCCACTTCCTAATATTCAGGAAGGTACTTTACAAAATGTGTTGGAAATTAATATAGGGCTAGCCAGTTTTTTTTTTAATGTATCCTCTATCTCTCGTTAATTTTTTGTGTTGTACACATTAATTTTTACCAAATTTCCAATATTTTAAATTCTGGATTGGTTTTGCATTCAGTGCATTTTAAAACTTTTCACATTTATGGTTTCTTTCTCAATGTTTAAATGTGGTCCTAAAATTTCCCCTTGGCTCATGGTATCTCTTAGATAGATTTATTTTGATTAGAATTTCAAGGATTTCAAACTAAATAGCTTTGGGATTTTGCAAGGTCAGTGATGGCAAGAGTTACTTCTCATGTAGAAAGAAAAGTTTAATGTCTGATAAAAGTCCAAAAGCATACATCAAAAAATTAAAAAAAAAATCAAGCACTGAACAACTGAATAGATCATCTCATCCTGTCTATACTGAGCCTTGATGCAATTCCATAACCTCCTATTTAATTCAATTACTTTGGAGATCACTTAGCCCTCATTTTGACCACCTTGTTTTACCATTTTGAGATAGTTTTTTTTTTCCTTTTCTGGCATTAGGTTTTGTTCTTTCATAATTCAAAAACCAAGGCTTACATTCTTAATTTCCCATGGACCTTCAGTGAAGACCTTCATTGATTTATCCTTGAAAGGACAGGAAAATGAATTCCAAAGTGGTGAATAAAACTATGAAAAGATTATTGTAGGCCTGCTAGTATTAACACTTCTTTGGGAAGCAGTATATATTTCTGACTCTCTTCATGTTTCAATTTCACTTAATGTTTAACTATACTGAAACAAAGGTAGCAAAAGACTTTACTACCCTCCCTTGATTCTATATGATTTCAAAAATATTTTTAAGTAACTTAGGGTTAACAAAATTAAAAAATAATGTTTGAAAATATTTCTATATTCAACTGGGAAATGTAATGCAAATATTTTAATGAAAAAATATGTAACTTAATAACTGAGGTTATTAAATGCAATAGGATTCAGGAAGAGTCAGACATGACTGATATGACTGAACAACAATAATAGTAGGACTATATGAAATATCACAATATATTAGCAGATTTATACATATTGAAAGTAAATATATACTATCTAGACACAAGAGAAATTGGGAATTTGGTCTGTCTAATATTTAAAATATTCCAAAACATGAACAAAGAATTATACCATATCTTAGCAAAAAAAAGAAGAGAAAAGGAAGAAGAAGAAGAAAAAGAAGAAGAAGAAAAGAAAATTAAGGCAGTTCATCCTTTCTAATTTATTTTTTAAATTATTTTAAAAATATAAAATCATTAAAATTATTTTTTAAATTATTATTAGATTATTAAAATTATTATATTATTAAATACAAATCTAGTCCTGTGATTTCATTGATAAAGTTAACCACTCTGTAAAGATACCACTATCTTAGAGAAATAATGGAAACAATGAAAAGTAAAATTATTTACCCTTTACCACAGAACTTTTAAGTCTTAGAGATAGTCCTTCTTGCCTCAAAATCCATCCTCCCATCCATCCCATGCTGCCTCTCAGTGAATTTTTGGTTTTAGTGATATTTACACTCTCTCCAATCACAAAGACAGTCTTTGAATTCCTACTCTAATGACTATTGAATTCCATATGAATATAATAGAGTTCATATTTTATTTCTCTCATATCTCCCTAAATGCCAAATCTTACCTGCAATATGTATTCAATAACTATCAAATAAAATTATCTTTGCTTTCATTTGGCCATTCTTGTCAAGCTTCTCTTTTCTGGGGCATGATTTTTTATCATCTAGAGATAAAAATATTTCAGGAAAGACAGATATGAAAAGAACAAAATCCACATGGAATTTGAAACGTATTCTTTATTTCATCCCAAAATATTCATTCTCTAGTGTAAGCAATATATGTCTTCTTTCACTACATGACAAACAAAGATGAAATATCATATAGGCATCAAATGGTATAGTATCCAGGTTTTTTTTTTAATTTTTAAAACATTATTTTATTTGGTCATTTTCATACATTGTTCATTGGAAACAGATCATTTTCTTTTCCTCCCCCCACTACCCTTTCCCTAGCTGACGGGCAATTTGTCTGGGTATCACATGTGTCCTAGCTCTGAACCCATTTCGTTGTTGTTGGTATTTGCATTAGGGTGCTCATTTAGCATCTCTCCTCGATCATGTCCCCTCAACCTCAGTGTTTCTAGTACAATATTAAATAATAAAGGTGATAACGGGCATCCTTGTTTCACTCCTGATCTTATTGGGAAGGCTTTGAGTTTTTCCCCATTGCAGATGATGTTTGCTGATGGTTTTAGGTATATACTGTTTATTATTTTTAGGAAAGGCCCTTCTATTCCTATACTTTCTAGTGTTTTCAATAGGAATGGGTGTTGTATTTTGTCAAAGGCTTTTTCTGTTTCTATTGAGATAATCATGTGATTTCTGTTGGTTTGCTTCTTCATATGGTCAATTATGTGGATGGTTTTCCTAATATTGAACCATCCTTGTATTCCTGGTATGAATCCTACCTGGTCATATTGGATACCCTTGTGATGACTTGCTGGAGTCTTTTTGCTAGTATCCTATTTAAGATTTTTGCATCTATATTCATTAGGGAGATTGGCCTATAGTTTTTTTTTCTCTGTATTTTTTTTTAAATTTTATAGTATTTTATTTGATCATTTCCATGCATTATTCATTAAAGACAAAGATCATTTCCTTTTCCTCCTCCCCACCCCCCATAGCCGACGCGTGATTCCACTGGGTTTCACATGTGTTCTTGATTCGAACCCATTGCTATGTTGTTCATATTTGCATTAGAGTGTTCGTTTAGAGTCTCTCCTCTGTCATGTCCCCTCAACCACTGTATTCTGGCAGTTGCTTTTCCTCAGTGTTTCTACTCCCACAGTTTGTCCTTTGCTTATGGAAGTGTTTTTTCTCCTAGATCCCTGCAGATTGTTCAGGGACATTACACCGCCACTAATGAAGAAGTCCATTACGTTCGATTATACCACAGTGTGTTTGTTTCTGTGTACAATGTTCTCCTGGTTCTGCTCCTCTCTCTTTGCATCACTTCCTGGAGGTCGTTCCAGTCTCCATGGAATTCCTCCACTTTATTATTCCTTTTTGCACAATAATATTTCATCACCAACATATACCACAATTTGCTCAGCCATTCCCCAATTGATGGGCATCCCCTTGTTTTCCAATTTTTGGCCACCACAAAGAGCACAGCTATGAATATTTTCGTACAAGTCTTTTTGTCATTATCTCTTTCGGGTACAGACCCAGCAGTGCTATGGCTGGATCAAAGGGTAGACATTCTTTTATCACCCTTTGGGCATAGTTCCAAATTGCCCTCCAGAATGGTTGGATCAGTTCACAATTCTTTTGATTTTTGGATCTCTAATTTAATCTTCATCTGAGGGTTTTTAATTTGCTCACTTTCTAGTTTTTTAATTTGCATGCCCAATTCATTGACCTCTGCCCTTCTTAATTTGTTTATATATGAACTCAAGGATATAAATTTCCCCCTGAGTACTGCTTTGACTGCATCCCATAGGTTTTGAAAGGATGTCTCACCATTGTCATTTTCTTCAATGAAGTTATTAATTGTTTCTATGATTTGTTCTTTAACTAGCTGGTTTTGGAGAATCATATTGTTTAATTTCCAATTAATTTTTGATTTATCTATCAATGTACCCTTACTAATTATTATTTTTATTGCATTGTGGTCTGAAAAGTTTGCATTTATTATTTCTGCCCTTTTCCACTTGTTTGCAATGATTTTGTGCCCTAATACTTGGTCAATTTTTGTGAATGTACCATGTGCTGCTGAAAAGAAGGTATATTCCTTTTTGTCCCTATTTATTTTTCTCCATATGTCTACTAACTCTAATTTTTCTAAGATTTCATTTGCTTCTCTCACCTCTTTCTTATTTATTTTTTGATTTGATTTGTCTAGTTCGATAGGGTAAGGGTCGGATCTCCCACTAGTTTAGTTTTTCTATCTATTTCATCCTTGGGCTCCTCGAGTTTCTCCTTTAGAAATTGGGATGCTATGCCATTTGGTGCATACATATTGAGTACAGATGTTTCCTCATTGTCTATACTGCCTTTTATCAGAATGTAATTACCTTTCCTATCTCTTTTAAGTAGATTTATTTTTACTTTGGCTTTGACAGATATCATGATTTTTACTCCTGCCTCCTTTTTATCATTTCATGCCCAATAGATTTGGCTCCATCCTCTTACTTTCACCCTATGCGTATCTACCTTCCTCATGTGTGTTTCTTACAGACAGCATATCGTAGGGTTTTGGATTCTAATCCACTCTGCTATTCACTTACATTTTATGGGTGAGTTCATTCCATTCACATTCAGAGTTATGATTACTAGCTGTGTATTTCCCAGCATTTTGATTTCTACTCCTGGTCCTGCCTTTTCTTCTTTCACTATTTCCTTCTATACCAATGTTTGTTTATAGTCAGTCCCCCTAGTTCCCCCCCCCCTTATTTTACTTCCCTTTCTTCTTATTCTTCTTATTCCCTCCCTTATTCCCTCCCTTATTTTCCACTGTAGTCTTTTTAAAATTTCCCCCCTGCCTTCTCCCTCCCTTGTACTGCTTCCCTCCCTACCAGTTTGGTTTTTACCCTTCTACTCCCCTATAGGGTGCAAATCTATTCTCTTCCCCAATGGATTGGATTATTCTTCCCTCTTTGGGTCAGTTTCAAAGTATGTAAGATTTGAGTATTTCCTATCTACAACCTCCTTATCCTTCCAGTGTATCGATGCTCTCCCCCCTCCCACCATGAGCTTCTTTGTGACATATAAATTTACCCCCATTTGTTTCTTTTCCCATTTCTTTTAGTCATAGCCTCCTTTTTTAGCTGTAGTCATGTATATATATATATATATATATATATACATACACATGTATATGTATTTATGCATGCATATATCTATATACCTATTTATGTCTTGTCCTTTCATCCTATACAGTTTGTCACTGTTCCCTCTGAGTGTAATTCTTCTAGCTGCTCAGGTGATAGCAACAGTTTTTAAGAGTTAACAATGACCTCTTTTCTTATAGGGATACATATCATTTTAACTTATTGAGTCTCTTAAAAAATTTTTGTTGTTGTTTTGTTTGTTTTCCCCCCTCTTTTTAAATTACCTTTTGATGATTATCTTGAGTTCTGTGGTTGGACATCAAATTTTCTGTTCAGGTCTGGTATTTTATTTATGAATGCTTGGAACTCTTCTGTTGTGTTGAATGACCATACTTTCCCCTTTAAGAATATAGTCAGTTTTGATGGGTATTTTATTCTTGGTTGTAGACCTAGTTCCCTTGCTTTCTGGAATATAGTATCCCATGCCTTTTGGTCCTTCAGTGTGGATGCAACCAGATCCTGTGTTAACCTCACAGTGTTTCCATGGTATCTGAATGGCTTCTTCTTGGCAGCTTGTAATATCTTTTCTTTCATCTGATTGTTTTTGAATTTGGCTATAACATTTCTTGGTGTTGTCAGTTGGGGATTAAATACAGGGGGTGATCTATGGATTCTTTCAATCTCCACTTTCCCCTCTTGTTCTAGGATCTTGGGACAGTTTTCCTGGATAATTTCCTCTAGTATTATGTCCAGGGTTTTTCTTTTGTCGTGGTCTTCTGGAAGTCCAATTACTCTTAAATTGTCTCTTCTTGAACGATTTTCTAAATCTTCTGTTTTGTGAATGAGATGCTTCACATTTTCCTCAATTTTTTCATTCTTTTTGTTTTGTTTTATGGTGTCCTGATGCCTTGTAAAGTCACTTGATTCTAGTTGTTTTTCTGGTTCTTAAAGATTGGATTTCATCTCTGGCTTTTTGGTCATCCTTTTCCTTCTGGTCTGCTTTTCTTTGAAGATCGTCTTTTATCCTCTTTACCTCGTCTTTCATCTCCTTTGCCTCATCTTTCATCTGCTTTGCCTCATTTTCCAGCTGGTTGATTTTGGCTTTTAAGACACTATTTTCTCATTTTACTTCAAGTGCCTCTGTTTCCAGATGACTTATCTTAATTTTTAAGTTCTTTTTCCCAATTGTCTTCAGCCTCACCTAGTTGTGTTTTGAGTTTTTCCACAGCCTGTATCCAATTTGCTGGGATTTCTGGTTTATTGTTTGCTGATCTCTCCCCCTCTATTCCATTTGCTGAATAGTAGCTGTCTATTGTAGTTTCTTTCTTCTTTTTCTGTTGTTTGCTCAAATTCACCCCTTCTTTACTCCCCGTATTTGTCTGTGCTCTTGTTCCTCTAATTTTTTTGTTTTTTGGAGACTTCTATCAGTCTCCCCTCTTGGAGTTTTAACAGAAGATCTCTTGGTGTAGTCTCTGGGGGAGGGTTGTTGTGGGTTTGAGCTTCCCTGTCCTCTGGAGGCTTTTGATTGGCTTAAAGTCCAGCATTCAATGAGGATGGGTGGGGAGCCTGGGCTTCCCTGTGTTCTGGAGACTTTTGATGGGTTTAAGTTCAGCTTGTTTGGGCTGGGTTTGCTCTGAGTTTTAAACTTCCTGGAAGGCTGGAGAAAATATGGAGGATCTCCAAAGCTCTGGCCAGGCTGCCAGGTTTATGCTCCTTCTAGGCTGCCATCTTGACTTTGCCTCTAGGTTTCTGTTTTTTCAGAAGACCCTGCTCTCTAAGGGGGAAGGGGTCCTGGCCTCCCTGGGTTCTGAGGGCTCCTGATGGGATTAAGTTCAGCTGGTATGGGCCAAATGATCCCTGAACCAAACCCCCCCCCCTCCTCCATAATCTGTTTTGAATGCCCAGAGACTGACCCAGGTTGCTTTCAAGGTAAGCCCTTCAGAGTAACCCCTTCACTGGCCCTGAGGTTTCTGTTCTTTCAGAAGTTCTGAGGGCTCCTGATGGGATTAAGTTCAGCTGGTTCCCTAAAGCTGGAACCTCCCTTGAGACTCAGATGGAAGTATCCAGCCAGGGGGCTACAGCTTTCCCCCTTCTCTCTATGTTTCCTTTCTGTCTGTGTTGGGCACCCCAGAGACTGGCTCAGGTTGCTTTCAAGGTGAGTCCTTCAGAATAGCTAGACCTGAGGCCCTTTTGCCGGCCCTGACTTTCCAGCTGCTGCCTTGGGCTCACCACTCTGGGTTGGGGGGATGGGTCCTGGGACCTTCCTTCTGCTTACCCATTAGATCCTAGTGATTTAGGGTTCTGGCTTTTGTGGGGGCTGTACCTTTTGATCCAGGTCCAGGAGGAGGCTTCCCCGGGTCTCTCCTGTTGTTCAGTTTGAATTTCAG
Organism: Monodelphis domestica; assembly: GCF_027887165.1. Taxonomy (NCBI): domain Eukaryota; kingdom Metazoa; phylum Chordata; class Mammalia; order Didelphimorphia; family Didelphidae; genus Monodelphis; species Monodelphis domestica. The sequence continues at coordinate 29,311,570 of NC_077230.1, forward strand.
TGTCCTGGGAGAATTCAGTTTGTGATTGGTAAGGAAGGGTTTTCAGAGGTCTGAATTTTTGCTGCCTCTAAGCTGCCATCTTAACTGGAAGTCAGTATCCAGATTTTTGAAAGAGAAACTAAAGGAGTTTTATAGATAGCAAAACTATACTAGTCAGGGACCTTAACCCTCCCCTATAAAAACTATCTAAATCTAACCAAAAACAATAAAAAAGAAAGAAATGAAGGAAGTAAATGAAATTTTAGAATTTAGAAAAGTTGGACTTAATAGATATCTAAAGATAATTGACTAGGGATAAAAGGAATATACCTTTTTTTCAGCAACAGTTAGTAAATATACAAAAGTTGACTATGTACTAGGACATAAACACTTCACAACCAAATGTAGAAAAGTAGAAATAATAAATGCAACTTTTTCAGATCATAAGGCAATAAAAATTATAACTAATGAGAGAATATAAAGGTAAATTAAAAAATAATTGGAAACTAAATAATTTAAATCTTCACAACTGGTGGGTCAAAGAACAAATCATAGAAACAATCACTAATTTCTTTGAAGATAATGACAATGAGGAGACAACACAACAAAACTTATGGGATACAGTCCAAGTAGTCATCAGGAGAAAATTTATATCTCTGAATGCTAATATCAATACAATAGAGAAAATGGAGATAAATGAAGTGGGCATGCAACTAAAAAAAAAAAAGAAAATGAGCAAATAAAAAATCCCAGTAAAAGACAGTAAAAGAATGAATTATAAATCCTAAAAATCAAACGAGAAAATAATAAAAGTGAAAGTAAAAAAATTGAACTAACAAATGTCTAGAAGATGAAAAAAATAGGTAGAATATTGGTTAATTTGATTTAAAAAAGGAAAAAAAAAGAATCACATTACCGGAATCAAGAATGAAATGGTTGACTTCACCTCTAAGGATGAAGAAATTAAACCAATTTTGGGACCTCTTTCTCCCATTTACATGACAACCTATCTAATAATCTAGGTTAAATGGAAGAATATTCACAAAAATACAAAGTGCCTAGATAAACAAAAAAAGAAATAGGTTACATAGTCTCATCTCAGAAAAATAAACTGAACAAATGAATTCACCAAGAAAAAATCCCCACAGACAGATGGTTTCAGAAGTGAATCTTATCAAAATTTTTAAAGAAGAATTAATCTGAATACTATAAAAACTTTTTAGCAAAATAAGCAAAAGGAGTCCTACTAAATTCTTTTTTGGCGCAAATATGATGCTGATAACTAAGCCAGGAAGACCAAAAAAAAAAAAGATAAAGAAAATTACAAACCAATTTCCTTAATGAATATTCATATAAATATCTTAAATAAAATATTAGCAAAGGGACTATATCACAAGGATTATTCACTATGGCCAGGTGGGATTTAAACTAGGAATGCAAAGCTAGTTTAATATTAGGAAAATCCTCAGCATAAATGACCATATTAATAATCAAACTATCAGAAATCACTTGATTATCTCAATAAGAGAAGATAAAGTCTTTGAAAAAATACAACACTCATTCCTTTTGAAAATACTTGAAAGTGTAGAAATATAAGGTCCTTTCCTTAAATTAATAAGTAATATTTATTTAAAATCATCAGCAAATATAATTTTCAATGAGGCCAAGTTAGAAGCCTTCCCAATAAGATCAGGATTGAAGTAAGGATCCCCATTATCCCCATTATTATTTAATATTATTTTAGAAATTACATTAGCAAGTAGAGAAGGAAAATAAATTGAAGGAATTAAAGTAAGAAATAAGGAAACTAAACTATCATTTTTGTCAATGTCATGATGGTATAATTAGAGAATCCTAGAAAATCAACTAAAAAACTAGTTGAAATAATAACTTTAACAAAGTTGCAGGATTCAAAATAAACACACATGAATCATCAGCATTTCTACATATTTTCAACAAAAATCAATGCTAAGAGTTAGAAGGAACAACTCCATTTAAAATCACTCTAGTGGATATAAAATATTTGGGAATCTATTTGCCAAGACAAATGCAGAAATTATATGAACACAGTAAAAAAAAAAACATTTTTCACAGATATAAAGTTATATCTAAACAATTGGAAAAAACATTAATTGCTCAAGGTTAGGCCTAGCTAATATGATGAAAATAACAACCCTGCAGTTAATTCATGTATTTAGTGCCATACCAATCAAACTACCAAAAAATTATCTCATAGAACTAAAAGAATAATAATTATAAAATTAATCTGGAAGAACAAAAAGTCAAGATTATCAAGGGAATTAAGGAAATAAAAATGTATAGGATGTTGGTCTAGTGGTACCAGATCTTAAACTGTACTATGCAGCAGTAATCGTCAAAATAATATGATACTGACTAAGAAATAGAAAGGTGGATCAATGGAATAGATTAGGGGTAAATGACCTCAGAAATCTAGTGTTTGAAAACCCCAAAGATTCTAGATTTTGGAAAAAGATCTCACTAATAGAATAACTTCTGGGAAAACTGGAAAACATGACAAAAATTAAGTTTAGATCAATATCTCACTCCCCATAACAATGTTAAGTTCAAAATGGGTATATGTTTTAAACAAAAAGAACAATATTATAAGTAAATTAGGGCAGCATAGAATAGTTTCATTATCTGATCTATGGAAAAGGAAAGATTTTCTGACTAAATAAGAGATAGCAAACATTATAAGAAATAAAATTAATAACTTTGATTATATTAAATTTTTCAAAAAAGGTTTTGTACAATAAAAACCCAATGTAACCAAGATTAGAAGAGGAAAAACAGCCTGGGAAAATTTTTTATAATAATTTTTTTCTGATTTAGGTCTCATTTCTCAAATATACAAAGCACTAAATCAAATTTAGAACAAAAGTCATTCTGTAATTAATAAATAGTCAAAAGATTTGAATAGAAAATTTTCAGAGGAAAAATTCAAAGTTGTCAACAATCAGTTTTAAAAATCTTCTAAATAGTTCTTGATTTGAGAAATGCAAATTAAAACAATTCTGAGGTACCTTCTCATACCTATCAGATTGGCCAATGTGATAGTAAAGGAAAATAATAAAGATTGGGGGGAATGTGGCAAAATTTGAACACTAATGCATTGATTGTGGAGGTATCAGTTGATCCACCCATTCTGGAGGGCTAATTGGAATTATGCCCAAACAGCTTTCATATGCATTCCTTTTGATGCAGTTATACCACTACTAGGTCTGTATCCCAAAGAGATTTTGAAAAAATAGAAAGGGCATGTTTGCACACAAATATTTATAGCTCCACTTTTTGTGGTGACAAAGAATTGGAAACTTAAAGAATGTCCCTCAACTGAGAATGGATGAATAAATCGTGGTATATGATGGCCATGGAATAGTTTTGTGATATAAATAATGACAAACAAGATGATTTTGGAAAGACCTACATCATCTGATGCAAAGTGAAAGAACCATGATAATGTTATACACAGTAACTAAAAGATTGTGTAACCATCAAATATTATAGACTTTGTTCCTAACAGCAATATAATGATCCAGGACAATTCAGAGGGACACTTGAAAAAGAATGGTCTCTACCTCCAGAGAAAGAATGGTTGGAGTAGAAATGCAGAAGAAAACATGTGATTTATTTCTTGTTTATTTAGGTATATGATTTGGGGTTTTGGTTTTATAAGATTATTCACTTTTAAAAATGAATAATATGGAAATATATTTTATGTGATAATACATGTATAACCCAGATTGAATTTCTTGTCAGATTTGGAAAAGGAGAGAGAAAAAGGGAGGGAGACAACATGAATCATATAACTTCAGAAAACTTATGTGGAAATTTGTTAGTAAAAAATACATTTTAAATAGATTAAAATATAATTTCAAGGACTTTCATTGTCTGAGGACTGGCAAAATCTCTATGTTGTCATCCACAAACACAAATATCCAGAGAAATGTTTCAAACAAAAGGAATCTCTCTTCTATTTAGAGTCAATCTTGCATATTCTTGATAACTTTAGTATTAGAGTCCAAATATATTGGTTCCATTGTCACTGATAGAGAAAAGAAATTAAACAAAAAAAATTTGACAGGTATTTTCAGGTTTTCATGTTTGTTCTCCTACAAGTTTCTTACATAGCTGAGACATTCACTTTAAACATTTAACTGTTTTCTGAGGGAATACAGCTTATAATATTTCACCATGTTTCTCCATGATATTTTATAATCTTTTTTTCTAAACTGGTGCTGTTTCCTCAGCTCCTATATTTTTCCAGCAAAGAAAGAAATTGAGTGTCTGCCAGCTGAGATATTTTCTAAGCTTTTTGGGAGGATGTGTGAGTGTGATGGATCCTTTCAGTTCTAGTAGTATTTGGCTCTAACTGGGCTATATTTTTAGGTCTTCTCAATTATTTCTTGAGTGGTAGTAATAAATTAGATGAGGTCATATCAAAAGGAAAATTCAAATAGATGTTCAAATGAAGGTATAAGAAATTCAAATGGACTTTGACATTCGACATGTTTCACTTATTTCTAGGAGTAATTCAGAAGAACTAAGTAGCTCATATTTTCATACTAAGTTCTATGATTTCCTAGAAATCACTTTTCTGTCCTATTTCACTTATGTTTAAAATGGGAATAATAATATTTGTTCTTCCAGCTTCACAGACCTGTCATGAGGATCAAACTTAATAACAGATTTAAAAAGAAAATCAGATTTCCATGGCCATTCACTTTTTTTCAATCTGACCTCTTCTCTAGCCAAAGCTCATGAATCCTCATGAAGAATAACAACACAGATAGTGTTAAGTAGATAATGAATGAAAAAGACCATTGAACAAATATGAGGGCAAAGCTGCAAAGGTTAAGTGATATAATGTAAAAATTCAATAGAAATTCAATTGATTAATAAATAAATGTTTAAGTGTCAGTGGTGTGCCAAGCACTATACTGATTGTCATTTAATAAGTTCACACAACAAATTTTGTAAGATGGGAGTCAAATATGTATTTATTGCATTCATAGTAGTCTTAAAGAGGCTGAAGATTTTGGGTTCCCTTATCCAAGCAGCCCTCCAGGAGCTACTTAGTTTTACTTAGATATGAATATACTAATTTTCATACACAGAGCACAAATTATATTTACCAATAATGACAAGAGTGGAGGTCCAGCTGGTATAGAGAATGCATACAACAGATCAGTGATTTTAAGTTAGTATTCATATAATGTCTTAAGTTTGGCAAAATTCTTTCCAAATAGTATTTCATTTTATCTATAAAATAACCCTGGAATTGTATGTCAGCTATGGGAAGGGGTGGGAGAAAGGGAGGGAGGGAAAGAATATGATCCTTGTAACCAAGGAATAATGTTCTAAATTGACTAAATAAAATTTACCAAAAAAATGTAAATAACCCTGAGGGGGGTAGATATTATCATGATTCCCTTGTTAAATATGAAGAAACTGAGTCAGAGAGTGAGTTACATGATTTCCCATAGTCTCACAGCCAGAAAGATTTTGGTTCATAGCTCCATCCATAATCACTTGCCATTTTCAAATACAATGTCAATAAACTTAAAAAGAGTGAAAATGTATGCATTTTCAAGGGTAAAGTGTATCCAAAATATTGACATTTATCTGGTATCTAATATAGTGAAACATTAAGTAAGGTACTATAAAACATAAAATATATATATATACATATGTGTGTGTGTATGTATATATGTATATAACATAAGACCATAAGATAAGGTGGCTAGCTTCAAGGAACAAGTAATATAATAAATTCAGAACTCAAGGACTAATGAAAAATATGCTACTCATCACTAGACAGGTCATGAAAAATAAGATATGTATTTTTATTTGCAGTCATTGTGGGGACTAGTGTTTGACTATGGAAATTTGTTACAAGGACTTTGTTTTCCTTTTTTAAGATGAGAGCTAAAAGTAAGAAGGCAAAGGAAAACAGGAAAAGCATAACAAAAAAAAGAAAGAAAAATAGAGTAAAGGAAATACCTTTTTAAACACAAATGAGATAATTAATTAAAGGCCAGAAAGAGTCAGCAAGAAGTAGGAGAGATTCCATAGATACAGATAAATTTCATTGTTTATTTTTAAAGGAATGAAACCCTTTTGTAAAAGAGAAATGTTGTTTCCTAGTACAAGCTTTTTTCTGCTCTACTAGGAATATGGATGTTTATTTTATTTGTTGCTTGTTACATTCAAATGAAAAACAAATGTTTTCAGAAAAGGAAATGCAAAGGATATGCAAGAAATAGTAAAATTGTTGGATTGGTATAATCCCTTTGCGGTGGCATCATTCAAATATAGGAGATGCAATATTCCAAGGTGGTTTTCAATTTTTTCCTCTTAATGTGTGTGTGTGTGTGTGTGTGTGTGTGTGTGTATGTGTGTTGGGGGCAGTGGGGGTATGCAGAAGGTTTGTTTTAGGTATTCATAAAATGTGGCAAGCAGAGCTGGACCCAACACTTCATTTTTATACTGTCCTGAGAAAACATAAGTTTCATTACAGCTACTGTACCTATTACAATGCAGACCATCATAGCATTAGTATTTTTAGCTGCCATGTCATGCAATTGATTCATTTTGATCATTTTCACAGGAACTATCAGCTGGCATCTTCCTCATCTTGTACTTGTGAAGTCTTTGAATACTATATATATAATTATCACTAATATATTTAAATGCACAGTATTAGATTTATATCATCCTGTTAGTCTGTTAAGGTAATTTTCTTTCCTCTGTCACCCAAGGTGTTAGCTATCTTTCCCAGTTTCACGTCATCTACAAATTTGGAAGTAATCCCACTTAAGCCATCAATAGTTAATTTGAACCTCAACAAAAAATAAATGTATACATCTAGCCACTACTATGTCCATGATTTTGTGCTAGATTCTAGGAAGACAAAAGTTCAAATGACAGTCTCCGCCCTTCTCACATTTATTTCTTCATCCATGTCATTCCTAAAATATTTTTTAAAAAAGAAAGAAAGGAACTTCATAGTGCCCTGTAGCATTCAAATTTTTCTTTAAGATGACATTAAGTCAATGATTACTATTCTTTGAGCCTAGGGTGTCAATCAATTCTGAATAAGCCAAACTATAAAATAAGGAGGTACAGGACTGAGTTTTTGCAATTCCGTTGACTTAAACTCATCAAAGAAAGCTGAGATTTTATTTTTTAATCATCCTAATTATCTTATTTCTTAAGAATAATATGAAAGAGTACAATCATTTTGGAAAGCAGTTTTAAATTATACAGAAGATTAATAAATAATTAATAAATAATGACTCAGCTATATCATATTCAGGCCTATTCTCAAAAGAAATTAAAGAAAAAAGAAAAATTCTTATACATGAAAATATTTATTCCAACAAAACAAAACAAAAAGCAACAAAAAACCCTTGATAAACTGGAAACCAAGGGCTATCTATCAAATTAAGCATGCCTGATTAAATTGTGACATATGCATATAACAGAATCCTATTTTGTTTTAAGAAATTAGTAAATAGATGATTTCAAAGAAACATGTAAAAACTAGCATAAACTTTTGCAGAATGAAGTTAGAAAAGACAGAATTACAATTTGTAACCTAATTTTGGTTTTATAAAATTGAACAATTCTGAAGACACAAACTTTTGAACAATGAAATGAATAGGATCAAAAGGGCAATTGACCAATTTGGAAACTATAAGAACTATGCAATGTCCATAATGTTTCCAGAGGATCAAGAATGAACATGAAGGTACAATTTGAGATGTTTATGCATACACATACACACACACATTCACATATTCACATATTCACACACTCACAATATTTAAAACAATGAGGGAATTTATTTTCCTTGACTATTTGTTATGTGAAATGTCTTTTCCTTTTTTACCATTGGGGTGAGCACCACAGGGAGAGAAAATAAATTATGTTGCTAATTAATCTTTCAGATAGATTTTGGGGGCTATCGATGAGGAATATTGCATTAACTTTCAGATGAGGTCTCATTATTATTGTTTGTTGGTTTTATGTAATTGTTTACATTTTTTCAAGACACCTTCAATGCCTTGAAGATAATATAGAAATGTTTTTATTGTACAAACAAAACATGTCAACACATTTTTAATCTTCCTATTAGATATTTTTGTTCTATCTTTTTCTTATCCAAATATAATTTTGTTTAATAGAGAAATTTGTATTAAAATAATAAAATGACAATTCTACTTTCCTGTTTTGTCCATTTTTGTAATCTTCTCTACAAGTGTTTCTCAAAAGAGAAATAAAAAATTGTACTTTTTTTTATCTTCCTTAATCTTTTATTTTCAGAAACCTCAGCTAACATAGCTTTAGTTTTGACACATTTTTAATGTGGCCAGGTACTATTATTTTTGATATTAAGCATATCTCAAAATATTATACTCTTAAAACACTAATGATTAAGTGAGTACAAAATGCCATATTATGGCAATTCTACTATAACTACAATCACCTACCTATATGAAATATTTTTCAACTTAAAGCCTCTTAATGGATTTTAAATCAAATGGATAGATTTAAAGTAATCCTCTATATTCTACAATAAATAGATATTTCATGATATTATTTATGGTGAATATATCATGCCATCCTCCTATTAAAAAATATTGACCCTGACAGCCATCTTCTCTGAATGTTTTTTTTTAATATAAGTTTATTTATATAAACAGTAAAAACTATATTTGTGTCCTCTTTGTAAAAGACTCAATCATTTTACTACTGTATTTTCCACCATTCTATATTCCCAGTGTGACAAGGAAATCACTTTAAAAGACTGATATATATTAATTTAAGGTTGCCAAGGAATTCAGCTATGTAATTCCTAAATGAAAACTCAAGTCAGCAGTCAACCTTTTATGGAGTTTAATTACAACAGGAGGAAGAAAGGAATTAGAGATAGAGAGAGAAAAGGGAGAGAAGGGAATAGGGCTTAAATACCCCTTCTGTTTAGGCTGGGCCAAAAGGACCAAGCCCTTAGATAGCTGGGGCAAAGAAAAGAGATCAGTCCCTATTACTCACGTGACCAAAATGGAGAAACAGTCTCAGAGGCCCCCACCTTCAGCTTCCTTCAGAGCAAGCTTCTCAGAGCACACTCCAACCACTCAGACAAACTCCTCAACCACTACCTCTGAGTCTTCAGACCCCTCTCTCTTTAAGGAAACCATCCAAGTTCCCTCCCCTCAGTTCTCATATCTACCAATCACTGTCCATCAATTTCCCTGTGCCAATGGAGGCTCTAGCTTAACCCAGGACCGCCCAGAGGTCTCTGGCTTTGCACATGTCTGTTGAAGGTCATATTTTCAAATAATTAAATCTTTGATCCTTTGCTACAGCCCTTCCTAAATCCTGTTAACCTGAGTAGGGTAGAGATTGGAATAATTAAATTTTGATCTATGCTGCAGCCCTTCCTCAATCCTGTTAGGACTGAGTAGGGTGGAGATTGATTCCAAGTATCTCCATTGTATCAATTCTAAAATCAATCATGACTCAAAGAAATTCCTGTTCTATGCTTAAGCATAGGTCAAAGTCCTTTCCATTGTTCAGCAAAAGGTTTCTGTCCTAAAGTAATCTTAAGAAGGGAGGAGGAGGAACCTCCCATGCCAATGGGGTTCACATTCCAATAGCCAAGACCCACTATCAATAGGAAATTTTTCAAGTATGAAATTTCCCAATGGTGAAGTTTCCAACATTTATAAGTCTAAGAAATTTTAAGGTTTACACCAGCCATCTGCATTTATCTCCACCCTCCAAAAAAGTAGTTCATATTAATGTCTGGCAATCAACTTGAGCATGCTTAAAAACTCTGACACACTTTGAAGATTACCTAAAACTATTTATATACACTTTTGATAGAATATTAAACAGAACCTTCCATTAATCAATAGTGCTTTTTTTAGAAGATCACATATTTAAAGAGTGTGATAATTCTTATACCCATGACATTTAGATTGATTTACATTATTAGGAAGATATGCTTGCCAAAGGAGAAACTTGTATTTACCTTCGTTTTAACTGTTTTAATTAGATATTCTATTAAAAATGGTAGTGGGATATCTTGAACAAAGAGAGATTTTGAGACATCATGGAATATAGAAATGTAAACAAAACTAACATCAGTGACTTTCTTATGGTTCCCTCAGATGTTACTGCAGACACACACTAGAGAGCAACATGAATAACATTGTTATACAAAAGAATGTCTTGTCAGTAACTGGGTAGATATAACTAGATATTAAATATCTTAAAAATAACTGCTTCAGAGAATGACTACAATTGAAGGCTATAGGGGTGATTAATGCTAAATAGATTTTAAGAATCTGGGTTACTTACATAGTAAACTTTTGGGGACCAAAAATCTTTACACTTTTGATTAGTTTAATTATTTCCTGTAGGTGTCCAGGGAAGAGGAGTTGTAGATCCATACTGAGTTTCTGATTACACTTCACACCCCATAGGCTTCTTCTCAGGTTCTTTTTCTCTTGTTAGGATTATTGAATCACATTTATCTTTGGTTATTTAGTTCTTGGCCATGAAGAGACAATGTGTTCTGGTTTTATATATGTGATTTTGAGTTCCCATTATAAATTAGCTCTATATGTACACTGGCTCTTCAGTATGTCTAAATGTTTAAGATTATTTTATAGAGCCCAAACAAAGTGATATTTTATCATTGTGGAATAAGAATTTGAAAAATATTAAAGTATTCAAAATTAAGGGATAATATTTTTATCCATAAAGACAGAGAATTCTAGATCCAGAAAGAATCTGGGACCTGAACTAATGCAATTTGTAGATTTGGTGGATATCAGAACTGAGAGATAAAGAACTGTGAGTTGAAAATGAAAAGGACTGATAATTGTCATAATCAGTAATTACAATAATAGCCTACAAAAAGCAGGAAAATGTTTTCTTAATATATTTGACTTTGATGAATGTAATACAAAGAGACATGGGTCCAAGGGTTTATTGATAAGTATTTAATAAAAAGCTCTCTGAGAAAAAAAATGCTGATGTACTTTTCTACATAATCTGCCTTATCAACATTTTTTAGCACTTTTCTTAAAACTAGGCAACTATCTTAACCACTGAAGCCTATATTTGTATTTTTTAAATTTCTGTGTTCTATATGCTTATACTCAAATTTGACCATCTGCTCAAAGTTACCACTACAGGTCCTAGTTAAAGAGTATGAGGAGTTGTAGTGAGCAGATGGGAAGTTTTTGCATTCATAGTACGTGGTTCAGGAAAGGGAATAAGTTCAGTGGGTAAGCAAACATTTTAGTTAGGTCAGGAGGGTAGATCTCCAAGGTCTTCAAAGGGAAGCATTGACAGCTTGTGGGGTGCTGATAAACTGGTTTTCCATACCCTGAGATTGTGCTGAGCTCTGTCATTTAGTGCCCCCTGTATGACAGGATTATATTTGGGGAGAGAGTAATTAACATTCATAGTAAATGCTATGTTTGATTGGCAGAGTTTCAGGCCTTCAATATTCTCTGCATGGAAAAATAAAACATAAAAGCCTATTAAGGGGATAACATTGGGCAAGCAGACCCAGAGACTGTAGTGTGTTTTGATTCACAAGAGTTGTTTTACAACATATACCTTCTTATTTCATAAATGTGAGAACTGGGCAAATTAATTAATCCTTTAAAGTCTTTATGTTCTCACATATAAAGTGGAATAAATAATATTGAAATTGCCTACCTCATAGGGATATTGTAAGGAAACTACTTTGTAAACTTTAGAGCACTGTCTAAATCTGAAGGATAAGCATTAGTTTGAAAGGTGTTATTCTAAGTTCTAAAAAAATAAAACAATCATAATAATAAGCATGTTTCAAAGTGCAATCATCTGCTTCAAAAGTCAGTTTCCCATCAACAGAGATTTTTAAGCTTCTGGTCAATATCTACTTTTGGGAATGTTATTTAAGGTGAGTAAAAGGCAAAAATAATAGAGTTACTTAACGATTTACTAGAGGTTATCAATTTTGGGCAATGAGGGAATTGTGGCCTTTAGAGTTATTGTTCCTTCGATTTGAATCACACCTTTCATAACGTGGTTGTTGACAAATTGGATCTTTGTTTCTTAGTCTGAAGTTGAGGGAGTTAAACTAGATGAACTCTGTGTTCCTTGTGAGCAGAAATATCTATGATCTTCTGTATTTTTCTTGAAATAATAGGAAAAGTCCTAAGACAGTATAATATATAGAAAAAAAAAAGTCAGAAAAGACCTTGGGTAAAATCCAACTCTAATTTGCTTTTTTCTACCCACACATGTCATGACCAAATCCAAACTCTGAACCTCAGTGTCCTTATCTATGAAATGTAAATAATAACATTAGTTTTGGTATCTTCCTTACAATTCTTAAATGAGGTAATGGAAATGAGACATATTACAAGTTAGAAAGTGTTAAGTGAAGGTAAATTATTATTATTATTACTAGGTACACTTGAAACTTGATGTCCTCTGAGATCCCTTCAGAGCATGAATTTTTGTGATTCTGAATTCAAAGATCTGTTTTCTGAAAAGATCCTTTACTGGAGTATGGTTAACATATTCAGGGAAAGAGCAGGTCTTGCATTTGAAGTAAGAGTCAAATCCCTGGGCTCAAATATTTATGCTGTTAGTAACTATCTGTGAGATTTGGGGTAAGTTATTTATCCCCAGAGGTTTTTAGTTCCCTCATTTGTAGAGGGAATGTTAGAAATTATACCATATAAGGTCCCTACAAATCAATGAACTTAGATACCCAGTCTCTACCATTACCAAGCACCTGATGACACTGTTACAGCCTTCCATATATTGAGTCTCCTGAACATGGTTATTTATGACTCTCCTCAGAGAATTTATTGGTCAGATGACATAAGCTCCCTCTTTATTTAGGGCACCATTATAAGATACTATGGTTCCCAACAGGATGATTTTCATGCTTAACAGAAACCAAATGTTCAGTATTGCCTACCATCTGGTGATTTTCTCTTTATTGGGAAATGTTATGAACACCATTGAGACAAGGGATTTGTAATATCTCTAGCAATATAAAAGATAAGGAAAAGAGATCTCACCATCAGAATTTGTCCTGAAGGACCTCTTTATTTTGACTTCTTAGAGTGGGAAATTTTAGAAATTCCTTTAAAAGACTAAAATCTTCCATTTTCATCATGTATAATTCATAAGCCAACAGAACAAGTTTATTCACTTAACATTTCTATGCTATATACAAATTAAGCATTTAGTAAATTTTTATTTAGTAAATGGATAACTAAATAATACAGAATATTATTAGACCATACTGAAGGTTGCTTCTCATGAGGGGAAAAATATTGAGACCAAATTCTTCTTGGCTCTTTAATTTACCAAAGTAAAGCTGTATAGATGTGAGCCCAAATCCAAACCTAAATCATATATATTGCTGCCCTTATAATGAATGAATAAGCAAAGTTTTATTGAATCTCTTACTCCTTGATCCCATAGTAAATTAATTAAATGTATTACTGATGCTATAATGATGAAGTTATATATCAGCCATCTGACTTTTTATTCATAGGGACTACCCAAAGGGCAGATTCCCATAACAAGTGCTATTTAACTGTCAGCTTATGTTCATGGTCTCTATTGGACTGGTCTTCAGCTTCATTATAACATGAAAATAATAATAGAAGAAAATTTGGATAATGATTTAAGTTTTATAGATTATTTGAATCACATAAGAATCCTTGTAGTTACATGATTAACTCCATTTTATAGTTGAGGATACTGAGGCAGATAAGTTTATTTGACTTGCTTAGGGTCACACACCTAATATCTGAAGCAGGATTCAAATTTATGCCTTCCTGGGTCTAAGTACCATATTCTTTGCACTATTCCACCTAGTTACCCAAGCAAAGGGATCCTAATGGTTATGCCAGGAGGATTAGAGTATTGTCGGGTTCTACCCCACTGGATGGGCTTTTAATATGAATTACTTTTGAAAGGTAATGGACTGTCTTATAACAAGACCACTCTATCTAACTTTAGAAAGTTTTATAACCAGGGTAGCTCTCATTTGAGTTTTTTGAACATCAGCATCTGATAAAACAATTTTATGAAAGAGCAAATACCTGTGTCAGTAGAGGTTACTCCCATATCAATGAAATCACAGATCACTCAGCATTATATTAAGTGATAATTATCATAGTATCTTTTTTAATTAAGTGCTTTAAGGTTTGTAGCATGGGTTTCTTAGTTAATCTGATCCTTACACAATCCTATAATGTAGGCTATTATTATTCCCACTTTAAGATAAAGAAACTAGTTTCTGGAAGGAATGCCAAGCAATTTGTGTGAGACTAGATTTGAACTAAATGATTTTTAACTTTTTAGTCTCTCTTTCCAGCAGCTTTCTAATTTTAGTCATGTAACAGTGTCTTCAAGGTGAATGTATAAGGTGAAAAATTCACTTGCCAAACTACTGAAGAAGGAAGGGGTAGGATTTAACAGATGTGCTCCCTTATGTTATTCTATTTGAGTTTTTTTAAAGGATTACCCCCCCCATTTTAAAAATAATGCTTGAGCACAAAATTTTAAAGAAATAATTGGGTTAATAGGAAGTCTTCCTGACAATTTTATCAGAAGCCCGAGGACTAAAAAATGATAAATTAAATAAACATATTAAGATTTGTTCACGGAGGACATACAATCAGAGATCTGGTAGGATCTGGCAAAAAGGGTTATATAGTAACTAAATACTATCTGTGAAATACTTTATTTCTCTGAGGAGCCTGTTTCTAATAATTTGTTAATTTTTAATTTAGAATATTTTCCCATGGTTTCATAATTCATGATTTCCCCCCTTCCCCCACTATATTCCCTCCCCACACTTCCAGAGCTGATAAGTAGTTCCACTGGGTTATACATGTATCATTGTTCAAAACCCATTTCCATGTTATTCATATTTGCAGTAGAACCATCCTTTAACATCAAAACCCTAATCATATCCTTATCAAACTACGTGATTGATCATAAGTTTTTCTTCTGTGATTCTGCTTCCACAGTTCTTTCTCTGGATGTGGATAGTGTTCTTTTTCATAAGTTCCCCTGGATTGTCCTGGGTCATTGCTTTGCTGCTAGTAGAAAAGTCTATTGCATTTGAATAATATGAATAAGCACATGAAAAAGTGTTCTAAATCTCTTATAATCAGAGAGATGCAAATCAAATCAACTCTGAGGTATCACCTCACACCTAGAAGATTGGGTAACATGACAGCAAAGGAAAGTAATAAATGCTAAAGAGGATGTGGTAAAGTTGGGACATTAATGCATTATTGGTGGAGTTGTAAATTGATCCAACCATTCTGGAGGGCAATTTGGAACTATGCCCAAAGGGTGACAAAAGACTATCTGCCCTTTGATCCAGCCATAGCACTGCTGGATTTGTAACCCAAAGAGAGAATAAGGAAAAAGACTTGTACAAGAATATTCATAGCCGCGCTCTTTGTGGTGGCAAAAAATTAGAAAATGAGGGAATGCCCTTCAATTGGGAAATGTCTGAACAAATTGTGGTACATGATGGTGATGGAATAGTATTGTGCTCAAAGGAATACTAAAACTGGAGAAATGCCATGTGAACTGGAATGACCTCCAGGAATTGATGCAGAGTGAAAGGAGTAGAACCAGGAGAACATTGTATACAGAGATGAATACACTGTGGTACAATTGAATGTAATGGGCTTCTCCATTAGTGGCAATGCAGTGATCCTGAACAACTTGGATGGATCTACAAAGAAGAACATGATCAACATCCAGAGGAAAAACTGTGGGAATAGAAACATTGAAGAAAAACAACTGCTTGATTACATGGGTTGAGGGGGATATGATTGGGCATGTATACTCTAAATGATCATCCTAGTGCAAGCATCAACAACATGGAAATAGGTTTTGATCAAGGACACATGTAAAACCCAGTGGAATTGTGTGTCAGCTATAGGAAGGAGTGAGGGGAAGGGAGGGAGTGAAAGAATATGATTCTTGTAACCAAGGAACTATGTTCTAAATTGACTAAAATTTTCAAAAAATAAAATAAAATGAAGAACAAGTTGTTAAATCCTGCCTGTCATGTTTACTCACACTACCTAGTCCACCTTCTATTGCAATTAACCCCACAGGCCTCCTTCTTAACCACCTATGGCAAATGGATGCTACTCATTATCCCTTATTTGGTCGTTCCTCTTTCATTCATGTATCCGTAGATACTTCTTCTATTTTGCTTCTATCTACACAGACAACTCAGTAAAACATGTAATTTCTCATTTGCTCTCTGTCTTTCAGTTTATGGGCATTCCATAAATCCTTAAAATGGACAATAGCCCAGCATATATGTCCAAAACTCTTGCTAGCTTTGCTTCACAATTCAAAATAACTCTAAAGACAGGAATCCCATATAATCCTCAAGGCCAAACTATAATAGAAAGAGCCCATCTTACATTAAAAAAATCAGTTGAAAAGTTTAAAAAATTTGCCCTGCCAATTTACACCAGGCCCTCCATTGGCACATGCTCTATTTGTAATCAATTTCTTTAATTTGGACCAACAAGGACAATCTATAATTGACAAATATAGATGCACTCAAATCCCCAGGCAAAAAGGTTATCTGGAAAGATGTCATTACTAATTGCTGGTAGTCTCTATCCCCAGTTTTCTTCTGGGGAGGAGGATCTGTTTCTGTTTTTCTCCAGGTAATCCAGCACCCATTTGGATTCCAGAAAGACACATCCTTGTCATGACCCCCATCCAACAACAAGCCCCATGATGCCTTGGAGGAAGAAAGTGAACAGGAGAGCATTGAGGAGGCTGGACTACAAGTTTAAGAAGATGCAGATACAAACTGACTGTGCTAAAACTACAACTCAGGCCATTTTGCCTACTTGGGAGCTGATTAAGAGACTAGTAAACCAAGCAGAAGAGACTGTGGACAAGCAACAATTTATACCTCCTGATCGTACTACTGCTTTATTTCTTGCCATGTTAGCCCTTTTATCTGCACTCCCTGGTACTTCTGCTGACACTTACTGGGTTTCCATGCCCAATCCTCCCTTTGTACTGCCAGTCACTTGGGACTTTGCTTTGCCCCATCCAATGTCCAATATATCCTATTTTCACATTACTATGCCCATTGAATGACCGACCTTTCAAGGGAACTTCAGTTTTTTAGCCCAGACCAATACCCCTGTCATCTGTTTGAGTCTCACTTCACAACTTATGTGCAGTGGGCTCCTCACAAAGCCCTCTATACTTTGTCTGTGAATAAGTCTTGAATGGTTACTTCTCATAATAACAACTTTTAGCAAATTCTCTATGCTCCATCCATCTCCCAAACAGCTAAATGAAGGCTCTAACAATTCCTACACTCTAAAAGAATGACTTTTAGGGTACCTCCTTGCCAAAATATCATTAGCTCCTCTATTTTTTATTAGTGAACTTATACTTCACTGTGTGGCCATCATGTTCCAGACTGTTCCTCCTAATGCTTCCAGTCAGTATTACAATCCACAAGGATATCTTTTACCTACCATACAATATAAAGACATCCCACAGAGATATCTATGGGCTTCCCCTGTAGCTCTAACTCCCCTGACAATCATCATGGCTCAATATTTCCTCCCTTACTTCTCTTTTTTCCTAATACATGTATTTGTTTGGTAGTATAAATATTACTTTCAGTGAATTTTCTTTAAATTATGCTTGTTTCAATTGTATTCTTTCTAACTGCCTTTTCCCAGTGCTTCACACCAACATAATACTCATAGTTTGACAACCAGCCCATATTCTCGTCTCATTAAATATTTCTACCCCTTGGTATCACTCCCGGGGTGCTTACATGAGTCAGCAAATCTAATATGAATTAATGCATACCAAAGCAATAATTGGTCTTATCACAGCTATAATTTCCTAGTTATGATACTTATATCTACCACTGTTACAGCTGTTGCCATTACAGTAGAAATCAAAACTGCTGCTTACATTAATAATTTCACTGCTAATGTATCCAATACTTGGCATACACAAGAACAAATAGATTTGAACATTGAGTCCAAATTAGACATCCTAAAAAACAACCTTCTCTGGCTCAGAGATTGTGTACAATGCATTGCTCTTAGGCAACAAATTGCCTGTCATGCTGATTATACTGCAATTTGTGTTTCCCCTTTAACCCTAAATGAGTCAGCATGGGAATTAATGAAACAATAACTTCTTAACCAATGGAGCAAATTTAATGATACCAGCTTTCTGGAGCAACTACATACTAAAATTTTACACATATCCCAAAACCTTCCAGATTCTTTTCCCACATTTCAACCTGTTGATTTTATTCCAGCTTTAAGACATTTTCCTTTGGGCCGTCCTCATTTACTCACCATAGGAGAAATAGTCCTTCTGGCTTTTTTCCTTTGCCTTGTCATCCCCTGGATTATTAGAGTTTTTATGACATGGTGCCTCTCATCACCTTAAGTTGCAACTTCAACAATTAACAAAAGGGGAAATTTGATAAAAATCATTTTAAATGCAATTGTGGATAATATGTTGCCTATTGTAATGCACAATATATATAATAGCTTGCTTTCATTTGCCTTGTATTTCAAATTGTATATCTGACAATACTCATTTTGATTTTATATACTTGTGTTTATTATCAGTCATTTGTTAAACTGTATGCTCATTATCAATTATTTCTGAAAATTGCTAATCTTGATCACATCCTCTGACATTGTTATATTCTCCATCGTCCACTGGCTTCATTCTATGGTACACAGTCTAAAAATTTTTTTTTAAATAAATAAAGAAGGAGATGTCAGAGGTTGCTATCTCTGGGTCTATCTTCGATAAAAATCTGAGAACCCTCCTCAGAGGGAGAATTCTCAGGGTCTGTCTGAGAATGGGTCCAAGTGCCCTCACCTCTACCTTCTATTAGTTTCCCATAACAAGATTGCTGACCATTCCATGCACACCAGATAATTCCTGGAACCATTATATTGTCCCAACAATTTTCCTAATAACTGCACTATCTACATTCTTGTTACACTTTCCCATGGACCTTTCTCATGGGAGATTATTTGTAATTCCTGTGTTTTTTACCTTTAAAAGATCTAGCAGTCTTCAATAAACTCAAACCCTTTGCCACCAGCACTGGGCCCCTTCTGACCCCACTCTGTGATTGTAACTGTGATTCTTATCATTTCCCTTGCCCTTTTTTTCAGGTGAGGTCCTTCTTACTTCTACCTTTATATTTCCTCTTACATTTTTCACCATTCCTTACCTGTGTAAACCTTAAAATCTTTCAGACTTGTGAATGTTAAAATTTTCCCCATTGGGGAATTCTTAATTGGAACAAATTCCCTACTGAGAAACATTCCCCATTTTAATGTGAGAACTCGCCAGGATCAGAAATGGGAGGCCCTCTACTCCACCCGTACTTAAGACTGCTTTAGGAGAGAAAACTCCTTGCTAAACAAAGAAAATACTTGGATCCATGCTTATGGTGGGGCAAGCAGTTCTTTGAGCCAGGCCTGTTTTTAGAATTGATACAATGGGATGCTAGGTACCTAAAAGGGTTGGGCAAATTTTCTCTTGATGAGATTAGTTGACTCAGCTGTGTTTTCTCTCGTTCAGACTTACTGAGGAGATTGGTCCACACAGCAGCATTTTTTCTGATTCAGACGTACTGAGGAGATTGCTCGACTTAGCAAGAATTTAGATGGGCAGTCCTTTGGAAAGTGTCTACAGTGATTGGTAGATGTAGGGACTTATGGGGAGGTGACATGGGAGAAAACCCCTATATAAGAAAAAGCAGAATCTCTTGAGGGGATAGATCCTTTTGGAGAAATTCTTTTGGAGGATCTCTGATGAGGATCGATTGGGAAGAATCTCGCCCCTTCTGGGCCTTTAACAAAAAACCTTTTTGGTAGTTTAATAGGCATGACACTTAATAAGTAGATTAATTTGGAGAGGATTGTCATTTTCTATGTTAGCTCATCTTACCCATGAGCAATTCATGTTTTTCAAGTTATTTAGATCTAGTTTTAATTGTGTGAAAAGTGTTTTGTTGTGTGAGATTTAAAATGATTGAGGTCTTAAACTGTAGTGATTAAAATAGTGGAAGATATAAATTGTGATAGATATAAGAGAGGGTGAGTAAATTTGACTGCAAAAATATGTTTCACTACAGTGTCTTGGGTTTTAAAATCAAATATAAGGTGGTCGCCAGGGAAATATTCCCAATTATTCAAATACCCAAGTCAATTGGGTTTTATAGAGATTTTAATTAACAATACAATGAGTAATCAAAGAAAGAGAGAGAGAGTAAGAAAGGAATAAGTATGAAGGGCCTCAAGCCTGAGTCTTAAAAGAGAAATCAGTCAGTTTTTTAGCACACCACAAGGTCTGACTAAACAAGGATACTAGTGACACCAGGCCAGTGTCCTTCCTCAAAGAGTCTTCCAGCCAGAGATTGTTTCAAAGGGCCTCTCTCAAGAGCCTCCAGAGCTCCTACCCCAGAGGGACAGAGCCCCTCAGAGGAGCTCCTCAAGGAGCTCTCCTTCAGAATGAGTCAGAAATCGAGATTCCTTGAATGAGATCCAAGCTCTTATTTTTAAGGGCAAACTCTCCTCTGTCACCTCCCCTAAGTCCTTACATCTACCAATCACTGTAGATGTTTCTAAAGGACCGCCCATTTTGAATTCACAGCTGAGTAGTTTTAATCTCTTTAGTAAGTCAGGAAAAAATGCTGCTGTGTAGACAAATTTCATTAGGAAAAAAACTCTGAATAAGTTATCACCCTTTTAGGTTTAAGTAGTTTACAAGTTGTCCCACCTTTATAGGTACTTAGTATCCCATTGTATCAATTCTAAAACAGTCATGACTCAAAGAACTTCCTGTCCCTTCCATAAGCATGGATCAAAGCACTTTCATTGTTTAGCAAGCTGTTTTCTGTCCTAAAGCAGTCTTAAGTAGGGTGGAGCAGGGACACTCCATAGCTAGGAGCCCCCACACTCAAGTAGAGTTCTCACCATCTGCTAGGGAATTTTTTTTAAGTACAAGATTCCCCAATGGGGAAATTTCCAACATTCATAAGTCTGAGAAATTTTAAGGTTTACAGTTGCTATGTTCATATAATTCCTATGTTTGTCTTGATAGATAAATTCCTAATATTTGATATTGTGTAAAGTCATTTTAATGGAATTTCTCTTTCTAATTGCATCTGCTGAATTTTATTGGAATTATATAGAAATGCTGATGATTTATGAGAGTTTATCTTATACCCTGTAACTTCCCTAAAGTTGTCAATTATTTCCACTAGTCTTTTAGTTGATTTTCTAGGATTCTTTAAGAATACCATCATCTCATCTGCAAAGAGTGATAGTTTAGATTCCTCATTACCTACTTTAATTTCTTCAATTTCTTTTTCTTCTCTTATTTGCTACTGCTAGCATTTCTAATACAATATTAAACAATAGAGGTGATAATTGGCATCCTTGCTTCACTCTTGATCTTATTGGGAAGCCTTCTAACTTGTCCCCATTGCAAATGATACTTACTAACAGTTTTAAATATATAATTTTTTTATTATTTTGAGGAATGGGCCTTCTATTCCTATACTTTCTTTTTTGATAGGAATAGGTGATGTATTTTGTCAAAGGCTTTTTCTGCATTTATCAAGATAATCATGTGATCTATGTTGGTTTGATTGTTGGTATGGTCAATTATGTGGATTGGTTTCCTAAAATTAAACTATCCTTGCCTTCCTGGTATAAATTCTACCCAGTAATAGTGACTTCAGGGGATGAGGGGATATGACTGAGGAGAGACTCTAAATGAATACTCTAATGCAAATACCAACAATATGGCAATGGGTTCAGATCAAGAACACACATGATACCCAGTGGAATTGCGTGTTGGCTATGGGAGAGGTGGGGTGGGGTAGGAAAAGAAAATGATCTCTGACTCCAATGTATAATGTTTGAAAATGACCAAATAAAATAATGTTAAAAAAAAAGGCCTGCCCCAGACTTGGGCATGAGCTTTTGGTCTTATTCTCTGCTTAATCTGGTCAGGAATTACTCAAATTATAAACACATGCTTAGGCATGAGTTTTTGGTCTCACTATGTACTTGATCTAACCAAGCACACTGTTGATTGCCTTGTCCTGGTGCTCTGCCCTGAGCTTTTGTCAAAAAAATTCTAGATCCCTGGAACCTCTGGGCAGGCAAGGGTGCTGGTCTGGAGGGAGTAACTTGCAGGTAAAGATATGCCAGGCTCAGAGCATTTAACATCAGTGGTGGGAAAGCAGTTAGAGAAGAATTGTAGAGTGCAGTGGGCAGCCTAGTTGCAACAGCAGAGACACTCCATATTGCACCCCCCTTCCTGAGGTTTTGGCCTCAGGGCACTTGCAGCCCAACCCAGCTGGACTTAATGCCATCAAAGCTTTCAGAAGGCAGGGAAGCTCATGCTCCAACACCTCTCTCCTCCAGACTCTGTTAAGAGATTTGCTGACAAAGCAAGGGTGAAGGCTAACAGAAAAGCCCAAAACCACAAAAAAATGAGAGGAGCAAAAGTGCAGGCAACTGCAGGAAATAAAGAATGGATAAATATGAGCAAACAACAGAAAAAGAAAAAAATCCAGACCCCTTTTTGATCTACCAACCACCCCAAACATGGATCTATGTCCTCACCTTAGGTCCAGACTGGAACTCCTGACTTTGTTTTGGGCCCAACACAGCCTGCTTTAGCATAGATTGCCCTGGACTGGGATTCTAGACTTCACCACAGGTTTATAATTTTAAGGTTGGACCTCTATTTCGCCCAGGCAGGGTCTCAGGGTCTGAAAGTTGGGTTGGGCTTATGTTCCAAATCTTGAACAGTAAATGTTGGATTGGGGAAGAGGTAGGGGAGGGGCAGGGTATGGCTTATTCTTAGTTTACTCTTCAGTCTTTGCTATAGCCTCCTACTGACTGTGTTCCCCTCTAACCCCAATGCCTCAGAGCTTCTCTGCCTATCTTTTAGGTTTTTCTTTTCTTGAAACTTGTTTCACTCTATCTCCTTGTTGGTTCTTTCACTCTTGTATTTGTTTTGTGGTATTATTTTAATTTTGATTGGTCTCAATAATAAAAATATTATACTTTAGGAGGTCAGCTTGCAGGAAATGTAGTTCTTTTTTAGGGTAACAGATTTTCAATTATACATGGAGACTGAACTTCTCCACTCTACTACACTATCTTTGCTTTGACTCTGAAACTCCTTTCCTTTCCATTATCTCAATACAAATTTTTAATATTAGTTTTCTGATATTTTTACTTTATGTTCTCTCTCCCTCCATTGCTCCCTTATATCCTTCCCCCTACCTAAAGAAGGCAGATATTATGAATTTTCCTTAAGCAAGATATATAATTTTGATTTTACATTAAATTTAAAATTTTTGTACAAAGTGAATGTAACCAAGATTAGAAGAAAAGCAGAAATTAGGAGAATTTTAAAAGCAAGTATCTCATAAAAAGGTCTTATTTCTGAAATATACAGAGAAGTGCATCAAATTTATAAAATATTATTCTCTAATTGATCAATGTTCAAAGGACATGAACAGGCAGGTTTTTTTTCTGATGAAGAAATGAAAGCTATCTATAATCATATGAAACATACTCTGATTACAGTAATGAAAATGATCTTGATTAGAGCAATGAAAATTAAAATGACTCTGAGATAATATCTCATATTCATTAGAAAAGGAAAATGATAAATGTTGGAGGGCATATGGGAAAATTGGGACACTAATGTACTAGGGGTGGAGTTGTGATTTTATCCAACCATTCTGGAGAACAATTCACAACTGTACCCAAAAAACTTTAAAATTATGGCAACCCTTTTATCCAGCAATATCACTATTAGGTCCTAAAGTGATTTTCAAACAGAGAAAATGACTTTTTTGTGCAAAATTTGTTCAAAATGCTGCTATTTTGGTGGTAGGAAAGTAATTACAAATTTAAGTGGTGTCCATTAACTGGAAAATGGTTGAACAAGTTGTTGTATAAGGTTTTAATAGAATACTCATGCTACAAGAATTGGCAAGCATGATAATTTCAGAAAAAAACATGGAAAGACTTACATAAGCTGATGTAAAATGAAGTGAGCAGAACCAGAGAAACAATATGATGAATAATAATAAATTACCTACATATTCTCAGCAATATAGCAATCTAAGACAATCCTAAAGAGGCATAGTGGAAAATGTTATATATTTAAAAAAAAAACTAATGGAATCTCAATGCAGATGAACATGCAGTATATTTCATTTTCTTCCTCATTTTTTTTAGTTTAGATCTCGGCCACAGAAGGATTAATACAGAAAAAAGTTTCAACATGATTGTACATGAATAATTTAGAACTGGTGGCTTGACATTTAAAGGAGTGAGGAGAGAAGGGAGGGAGGGAGAGACATAATTATGAACTAAAATAGTTTTTCTTGCAATTTGGAAAAATAAAATATTATTTTAACAAGATAATGATATTCATCTTAGAGTTTTAGAAAATAGCAAAAATTAAAAGATAAACAATAATGAGATCATATTTTACAATCCATCTTTTAAAAATTACCATTTCTACTGGCTTTTTCTGGTAGAAACTCCTTTGGTAGGTGATTCTATACCATTATATTTCAGGGAAAAAAGAAGGATAACTCTTCAGATTTTATTACATGCTGCTATTATTTTTGCTCTGTGTTTATTCATAAGGAGAGGACCTGAGAGCAATAGTATTTTTTCTCCTCCTTTCCTTTCCCCTTTTTATTTTTCCTCTTTCCTTTCTCCTTCACCTCATTCTTCCTTTCTCCTCTTACTTCTCCTTCTTTTATTCTAAATAAATAATGTATAGAGTTAAAACAGATTTCCATTTTTTTCTACCATAATACTAGAAATTCTAGTTATAGTAATAGTGCAACAGGAAGAAATTAACATTTCAAACTTATCATCTACAAACAATAATGATTTGTATAGAAAACCCCAAAGAAACAACAACAGCAACAACAACTTTTTATGTCCTTATCCAGAAACTCTGCTATCTGATATCCACCTTAAAGAACAAAAACAATGTCCCAATACACAGTATAATAACAAAGAACTGTTATTCCTTCCTAGCAAAAGTAAACAAACAACAACAATAACAATGATGTCTTAAAAACGTTGACAAATAAGCATGAAAGTTAAGTGGAGAAGGCAGAACTAGAATAATAGAAAGAAGTTATTAAAATAACTTGAATAAAAATAACAGTGAAAATAGTTTTAATTTAGAGTCAATACAATAACCAATATAGACTACATATTATATATAATAAAACATTCTTTCTTCCTCTTTATAAAGTTGGGAAATTTTGGTTGTGAGATATTGCCTATAGTTAGGCATCATTGCTAAGATTGCTAAGGTAGACATGCAGGTATATATATAGCTATATACAAGTTAATTGCAGTTCAGATTTAATTTTTTGGTAATAATTTTTCAATTTATTTTTATAGTAGTAATTTTAAATATGTACTATTATTATTATGGGGTATATGAGGTATTTAGGAAAGATTGATAACTCTGATGTAAGGGATTACCCAAGCCCTTTTTTTAGGGTAGTTTTAGGCCTTTAGTAGGGTTCATCAACACTCAACTCACTCCTGTGTATATAAGAACCTAAAGCATGTACAATAGTCACAACTCTACAGGACTGTCTTAGCAGTTGAGATAAAGGCTGAGGGTGACCAACTTCCCTAAAACCCATGAGTTTAGGATGAGTATATTCCAAGCATATGAAAATTTTCCCCACAGAATAGGTGGATGAGAACAATTTATTCCAATGATCATGAAGATGGTAGAAGCAGGCACAGTGGAGCATTTAGAGCTTGGTTAGACATCAAAGAAGCCAAAGTTATCCACTGCATCCTGAATCATCTCTAGTTGTCTTGCCACTGAACTTAGATGACTAAAAGAGAGGCTGAAAATTTTGTGTAACATTGCATCACTTAAAACCAATTTATGTGTCTTGTGAGTTGAAATAAATCACCTGAACCACTTTTATCATTATTACTTTAATTTTAAAAGAAGATTCTAGATAGAAATTTCTTATACATAATCTAAGATCCCTAAAAGCTCTTAAATTTATATCCACTCCCACATTTCAAGTGATGTTAACCTTGCTTGCTCAAAATAAGCTCAGAAAAACTATTTTAAAAGTTAAAAAACTAATACAAATACTGGATACAGAAGAGAAGAGATGTATATACTCCTTATTCTTTGTTTATTAGTTAATTTTTACCTAGTATTTAAATAATGAATGAGATGAACCCAAATCATAGTATACTTTGAAGACCTATCATTTCCTCTGTTCTGATTTACTTCAGATTTGTTTAGCCACATAGCACCCTCATGTGTTTAAACCAGTGCTAGTAATTTCAGTCTTTCTGTCCATTATTGCCATAAGATTTTTATACTTTAGAACTCCAGGAAACATATTCCCCAGCTATCCAATTGGGTGCTAATCCTCCCTGAACACCCCATAAACCTCACAGGAATACATACACACACATGTGTATCTATCTATACATATACAAATAGACAAATGAATATATGAAAACATAGAGGATTATTACTTAGCTTTCTTTTCAATCTGTTCTCCTACTTGAGGGCAAATAATACATTAAAAAATGAACCCATTTGGAAGCTTTTAATATAAAGGTTGCATTCTTCATATATATAAAGCACAAGGGAGTAACATTTCACTCAATTGGCTGATTTTGAGACATTCACATCACAGAACATTCTCACTCTTCCACTGTCTGCTAATTACTGCCATCTGAGGACACTCCAATTTTCCTTTGAATTCTCTTATTCATACTCCCAAAGAATCCCTGGCTTTCACTCCTTTCTCTTATGCCTACTGTTTTTTATAGTTTCTAGCTTCTTCTGATCTTTAATGAGAAAGTTGGTCAGGGCAACCTGACTTCTGGACAAACCATGCCCATAATTTTGGCTACACTTTCAATTTTTTACAAGACCTTGGAAGACCCAAATAAGACCTTACTTTGATTCTTACTGTTAGATACCATAGATTACCTCAAGCCTAGTAATCTCAGAGATAGCCAAGAATAAGACAGAAGGTATTTGGGGATTGTTTTAAAATGCCAGGATAGAGAGATAGCTATATAAATACATAGATGAATAGATAATAATTGATTTGGAGAGTTTAAAACTTAGGTTCATGTGTGGTGAGAATAGATCATAGGCATAGTATCTATAATCACGCCTTTTCAGATCCATTAATTTATCCTGTCACCCCATTCCCTTCCATACCATGAAGGACTTATTCTTGTTTTTATTTCTTATTTAATTTTGTTAGCATTAGCCTTGTTGCTAACACTTAGGACTTAAAATAGTTTTGCTGTGCTTAGAGCACCACCCAGTGACCAAAGAGTTATTTAGACATATCTACTTTTATTTTTCTTTCATCTTTTAGTTATCTATACTAAGATGAAGGATACAGTGAGAGGGGAAATGAAATAGTGAAATTCCACTGTTATTTATTTATTGAAGATAATATGAAAATAATATGAAAGTGAAAGGGTTGAATGGTGTACAAAATCAATAATGATTAAACTTTCCAGTTCTAAATGTTAACAGTGGAGCTAAACACTGAAGTTAAGAAATGGGTGTAAGGAGAAGAGTAAGAGAAAAAGCAAGGAAACAGTCTGGCATAGTGTAAAAAAAATCTGAGTATGAAGTTAAAGGACTTAGATTTGATTCCTGTCACCTCTGCTTATTATTGTGTGATCTTAAGCAATACCTCTCTAAGCCATAGTTTCTTCATGTACAAAATGAGAGGGTTGGACTTTATGGACTTTAAGAGACCTTCCTTCAGTAAGTCTATGGTTCTTTGATTAAATGGGAAGGGAATTAAATAGAATGAAAAAATAATGAAGGAAATAAAGGGAAAAGTTGAGTGCAATGAGAGAAAGAGAGAAGAAAGATATATTTTTCATAGCCATACTAACCTGACCCTTCAAATTCCCTCAAGTATCACCAACCTTTAGTGTCAAAAAATGTCTATACATATGTATGCAGGAATATAACACACTTTTATAGGTGTAACATCTTTTCTGTATAATAGTTATTTCTTGGGCTTATTGTTTTCCCCAAAGTAAGCAAACTTCTTGTGACCAAGGACTATTCTGCTTTTGCTTCTGTACCCCCAATTCCTGAAACAGTAGCTGCTTGAATGGAAATTAATAGCTTGTTTTCAGACATTTCAATCTAAAGATTCATTTTCACTTAAAGTAATATTTGCATTAATGAATAAAATTCATTCCAAGTACTCATTGGACTGTCAGAAATCTAATTTCCAAAGAGAAAAATTTAAGAGAAGTATAAAGGTAGGTCTCAATATGATAATTCTGTGCTTAACTATTGGGGATTTTCTCAAACAAGGACTGAGAGGAAATATGGAGAAGTGTAGCTAATTCTAGATTTGACATAAAAGACATGATTCAAACCCAAAGTTTGCAACTTACTGAGTGCTGTTGGGCAAGTCATATAATTTCTGTGGGTTTCATTTTTCTTAACTATAAACTGCAAAGATTAAAATTTAGGAATATTGGGAGACTGAGGCAGGTAGAAATTAGTTTCTCTCTGCAAGGAGTATTATATTTTATGAGGTTTATTAAAGATTAAGGATTAAAGAAAATACAGGATAAGAAAAAACACGTGTCTAGGCCAGTGGCCTAGACGTCACCTGCATTATGGAAAGAGCTTCATCTGCTCCAAAATGGAAGTCCAAAAAGAGACCCTCAAAAGCTTAAATACCTTCTTGATCTCAGCCCAGGTGAGATTACAAGGCATTCTGGGGAAGTGGAGCAAAGGCTTGTGAGGATTGTAGTCCTTTATTTGAGTCTATTTTTTACATTCCTCCGTTTGATCATTTGAAAAAAAATTTTTTTCCAAAGGATCATGAAAACATAATCAATTTAAAGATTACAATAATTTGAGGATAAGAGAGAAAAAAAAGAATAAAACCAATAATTGTTGAACACATTGACAAAAAGCCAGTTAGGGGGCATTCCCCTTTGGCATGAAAGTATACATACAAATAAATGTTCAATCAACCACACCCAAAGTTCATTTTTGTGCAGCTTGTGGTCTGGAGGCTTCTTCATGGTGGCTTCTCCAACAGTTCAGTTCTGGATTCAGAGAGGTAGCATCTTCTTTACCTAAAATTCTTCTCAAAAGGAATTTAAACTTTGCAATTTAAATAATATTTTTTTTACATTCCCCCCATTAAGAGGGTGATTAAAAAACTTAGGGATGCATGGCTGAGGTATGAGGTATATGAATCAATTGGCAAGAGATATTAAAAAGACATCAGAAAAATCAAAAAGAAAAGAAAATTTCTGGATGAAAATATAGACTATCAAAGTCTTATGTGTAAAAATTCCAAGTAAAAGAAAAATAAATAACAGGTCCTTCTATCAGGGCCCAATCAAAATGATCTAAGCAATGATGCATTAACCCAGTCAGTAGCCAGGACTACAGAAAGTTGCCACACTATGAGAGGCAGAAAAGGGGACCAGAGTATATAAGCCAAGGTTCCGGGAGCCAAGTTTGAGGTACTTGGTAGAATGTGGAACAAGGAAGACCTGCTTTTAACACATGTTAAACAGCCGCAACTTTGAACCCCAAACACGTTCAAGTCCTCTTTGTCTAGGCTCAAAGTGACATCAATTTCACCAGTATTGGTTGGTCTCTTTGACCTTATGCTCTATTGGCACTATGCAGTGGCTCTTTTGTGTATATCTTGTCTTGGAATCAGACAGAATCATTAAGCAAAGCCTCATAATTTATTTAAATAATTAGTGGCATCATTTTTATAGACACAAGCTTTTTAGGGCATGCATTAGCAAATGTATTTCAAACTTGTAGCACTGAAAAGTCAAAAAGTTAAAGAAAATCTTAATGCTGGTGACATGTGCTTCAAATATAAAAGGGAGAGAAAAAATAATTAAAAAAATGAAAAAGTATATTGCACATGCAAGAAAAATATAATAATAAAAGAGCTTAAAAAGTTCAAAAATAGAGCTTATAATCATTGACACTCTGTGTCAGCTAAGAAAATATAAAATGCAAGGCTTTCTCACCAAAAATGAGATCCATTTCCTCTTAATATCTGGCCATGCTCCACTGTGAGTAGAAGGCAAATGAATTGAACAAGGTTAACAATTTTTCATTTTTAAAAATACAGTAGTACAAATTTGTAGATATCAATATCCCCAAAATTCTCAATAGCCCAATTAATTACAATAGCAAACAAACACTTTCATATTTCACATAAGTTGCTGTATGACATTTTTAAAACCTATGAATTGATGGACATTTGTCACAATTTTTACAAACATAGCAATCTTTCAACCTTGGTATTTAAACATTTTTTAAACAAAGTAAAACTCATCTTGGGTTAAGAACATAATCAAGAAATCTAGATATCATTCTGATGCAAGTAAAGTAGTGAGCTGAAGAGTATAAATAAAGGGGTGCTCCTTTATCTTGGAGGCTTTTTAGGGATACAAATGCCCTGAGATTAACTGCCCAACTTCCATTCACATATTTAGAAATGCAGGAAGGTTGGGGGTTATAAAATGTATTTCACTTCAGCTACTGTAATGGGCCTTACCTCATGGTAGGGGCAGGCAAAAATAACCAGATTGTTTAAAAAGAAATTCCAAAAATCATATTTAAAAAACCCTTAAAATCATTTGAGATATTTAGCACATTAAATTTTCCAAAGGTTGTTCTACAATTATAACCAGTTCTGATGAAGTCCATCTATCTTCGGCAAAATAGAAAAAAGTTGTTTTTTCATATGTGGGCTTATTCACAATAATATTTGTTCAACACAGTTATAGGGGAAAAACAACAGAATTTCAAAACTTAGTACATTCAAAATAAATTCAATCAACCTTCAGTTCAAGCAGAATAATATTCAATCCAGTAATATATGAACTTAAATCACAAAGTTAAACCATAACAAAAAATGCAATAGAATACAGAGATTTTTATAAACCATTGGAGTCTGAATGCCTTAGAATATAGCCTTTAGTCTTTAAAGTTCCTTAGGTGTGTTTATCCATTTAAATGTCTATTGTCTGAAGGCAGAGTGGTAAGGGCTAGGCAATGGGTTTCAAGGGACCCGTCCAGGGCCTCATAGCTGGGAAGTATCTGAGGCCAGATTTTAACCCAGGACCATGCTCTCAGTGCCCTGAGCCACCCATTTGCAAATTCAAAGTTGAATCTTTGGGCTGAATCTTTCTTCTGGCACGCAGGTGAAATCAATGAAATTACCAGAACAGTCAAAAGGTATCCTTTTAAACAACCCATTGCTATTAAGTTTCTGTTTGAAAAATCTGTTTCTTCTCCTCTCTAGTCTTTCTCCCCTGATATGATCCCTACTCCTGCCCCAGTCCACGTGGGAGCCCAGGCCACCCACGTGGAGTCAATACCCCCGTTTGTTAGTTACCAGCTGTTAGAAATGAGTAATCTGCTCCAAGGCTAGAGTTTGTTGGGCAGGCAGGTCACCAGATGCAATCTTGGTTGAACCAAGTGGGCCAGGTGAGCGAGAGAAAAACCGCTGGAGTGCGCAGGGCAGGGGCCAGACCTGGAGAGCAGACAAACAGGGCCGGGAGCTTGGGCACCAGGTGAGAGGCCAGGAGCAGAAGCAGGAGAAGCAGGCAGGCAGAACTTAGCAGCCAGGGGCCAGGTGTGCGTCAAACGCAAGAGGTCTGGATCGGGGGCTGAACACCAGCAGGCAAAAGCAGCTGAGCTATCTAATGGCTGGAACTGAACGAGCAGCAGTTTTGCAAGGGTAAAAAAACAAAAACTTGGCCAGAGAGATGTGGCTCAAATTAAAAGCTGAACTAAAGATCAGAAAGAAATCAGAAGATTGAGAGGTGTTTTTTTTTTCCCCATTAGGTTGCCAAACTGCAAAGGTTAAATTTTAGGAATATGGGGAGACTGAGGCAGGTAGAAATTAGTTTCTCTCTGCAAGGATTATTATATTTTATGAGGTTTATTAAAGATTAAGGATTAAAGAAAATACAGGATAAGAAAAAACATGTGTCTAGGCCAGAGGCCTAGACCTCACCGGAAGTCCAGAAAGAGACCCTCAAAAGCCTTTGAATCAGCTTAAATACCTTCTCGATCTCAGCCCAGGTGAGATTACAAGGCATTCTGGGGAAGTGGAGCAAAAGCTTGTGGGGATTGTAGTCCTGTATTCGAGTCTATTTTTTACAAAACATAGGAGGTTAAACTATATCCACTCAGGTTTTGGCTCTTACATCAATTAGCCATTTTCCTCAATTCATTCCTCTACCGATTCCATCAAATAATCATGGAATTTGACTATTATAAGTCCATGACTCATTTTGAGTGATATTAAACAAAATCAAGTTCATTCTGTAACTTTTGGCTGAGGAATGTGGTCACACCTTATCAGACTTACAGAAATCCAGTAAGCTATTTTATAGTTATGGTCTCAAGCATATGGCAACATAGTAGAAGTTTTTCAACTAAGTACCTGGCCTTTGCTATTAAAAAAATTTGCATTAATATTCATTAAGGTTATAGTCAAAAAATGAATCCTCAAAAAAGATTTGTACTCAGTCCTATTCAATACACCCATTTAGTTGCATAATAACTTCTATAAATTCACAATCCTCTTTTTGTTCAGTAAGCATAGCATATTTCTAGCATTTATTCTTACAGAAATTGAAAGATGAAATCTTTTTAAAATTTTTCAATGTGATGATGTAAAATGTAAGCATATAAAGGATCCAAGCCTGTATAGGAGTGATTTTGACATTTGTTTGACATCTCAGTTGACAACTTGAAAGAAATCAATCTTTTTTTTTTTCCAGAGTCAAATTTCAGTAAGTCTTTGGAAAAGAAAAGAATACTAAAGTGACAGAGACTTCTTTAGAAATCTTTAGTATGATTTGTTAACTCAACTTGTTGAGACTTAATCACTAGGGAAAACATGTTCTTCTATGAAAACCAGCCAAAATAACAAACAATGCATTGAAGCTACAAAAGGGATGACATTTCTGGATCTATATCCTTGAAATCTTCATAAACCATTCCAATCTCCTCTCCCTTGAATTCCTAGAATTGTGACTTACAGTGATCATTTTATTTTTAGCTTATGCTAAATGTATATAATATAAATAATATACATACCATAATTCTTTTTATCAGCATGTACTTACCTTCCCTATTCCTTTTAATCAGGTCTATTTTTTCCTTTGCTTTGTCAGATATCATGATTGCAAGTCCTACCTTCTTTCTATCAGTTGAGGCCCAATAGGTCTTGCTCCAACCTTTAATTCTGACCTTGTGAGTATCTACCTACTTCACGTGTGTTTCTTGAAGACAACATATAGTAGGGTTTTAGATTCTAATTCACTCTCCTATTCATCTACGTTTTATGGGTGAGTTCATCCCATTCACACTCAGAGTTATGATTGTCACTCATGAATTCCATAGCATTTTGATATCCTCTCCTAGTTCTGTCCTTTCTTCTTTTACTATATCCTTTTGAACCAGTGGTTTACTTTTAACCAATCCCCCTAATCCTCTCTATTGATATGCTTCCCTTTCTGTTCCCTCCTTTTTTTTTAGGGTCTGTTAAGTTCCCTCCCCCCTCTCCTTCCCTCTTTTTATACTCCTTACCCCTTTCCCCCCTTAGTTTTACCTTCTCCCTTACCCTGTAGTATAAGATAGAATTCAAGATCCCAATGGATCTAGAAGCTCTTCCCTCTCAGAGTTGATTTCTCTGAGAGTAAGGTTTAAGTATTCTCTATTAGCACTCTCTTCCTCTCCTTCTAATAAAAGTATTCTTACCCTCCCCTTCCCATGTGTATCTTGTGTGAAAAAGATTATTGTATTTATTTTGTTTCCTGAAGTATCTCTTGGTGCCCTCTTTGATTCCCCCCTTTCTCTTTTTTTCATATCATCTTTTAGCCCTTAATGCCCCAATCTTTACTGTGAGTGATTCTTCTAATTAGTATTATAATGAATACAGTTTTTGAGAGTTACGAATAACATTTCCCCCATATATTAATATATATAATTTGATCTAATTGTAGCCTTTAAAGAAGAGAGTTTGAATAAAAAAAAACCCAAATATTTTTCTCCTTTTCCCTCTTTTTCTTATTTACCTTTTCATGTTTCTCTTGCTCTTTGTGTTTGAATATCAAACTTTCCACTTAGTTCTGGTCTTTTCATTATAAATACTTGGAAATCTTTTTTTATTAATTCCCATATTTTCCCCTGGAAGTATATAGTCAGTTTTGATGGATAGGTGATTCTTGGTTGAAGACTCAATTTTCTTGCCTTTCTGAATATCGTGTTCCAGGCCGTGTGGTCCTTTAGTGTGGAAGCTGCAAGGTCTTGTGTGATCCTGATTGGTGCTCTTTGGTATATGAATTGTCTTATTTGGATTCTTATAGAATTTTCTCCTTAACTTGAAAGCTCTGGAATTTGGCAATTACATTCCTGGGAGTCATCTTTTGGGGATTTAGTATAGAGGGTGTTATATGAACTATTTCATTGTCTATGTTGCCCCTTTGTTCAAGAACATCAGGGCAGTTTTCTTGTATGATTTCTTGTAACATGATGTCAAGATTTCTGTTTTTTTCCTGGCTTTTCAGGTAAATGAATGATTCTCAAATTGTCTCTCCTTCCTTTGTTTTCCTGATCTTTCAGCTTGTCAGTGAGATATTTTATGTTTTCTTCTATTTTGTCAGTTTTTTGAGTTTGCTTTATTAATTATTGCTTTTTTGCAAGATCATTGGTTTACAGTTGCTTAATTCTGGTCCTTAAAGCCTGGTTTTCTGCTTTAACCTTTTGATTTTCTGCTATGATTTTTTGATTTTCTGCTATAATTTTTTAATTTTCAGCTACAATTTTTTTATTCTCTTTTTGAACCATTTCCCATTT
Organism: Monodelphis domestica; assembly: GCF_027887165.1. NCBI lineage: Eukaryota > Metazoa > Chordata > Mammalia > Didelphimorphia > Didelphidae > Monodelphis > Monodelphis domestica. The sequence continues at coordinate 29,346,646 of NC_077230.1, forward strand.
CTTTTGCCAGAAGGCTTCCATCTTTTTGATCAACTCCAATTTAAATTCTTCCAGAGCTTGTGGGCAATTTCCAATTTTCTGGAAGTTTATGTTTTTGTTTGAATTTCCTCCTGTATATCCTTGGTAGCCTGGGTTTTTCCTCCATATAAATTTTCGAGGTTCACTGTCTTTTTTTTTTTTTGCTTTTTTTGGAAGGAGTTTGGGGCTCCTATGAGCAATTAGCCATTACCTTCCCTTTTTGGTCAGATATCTGAGTGAGCTGGTCAGGTTCTCTGGCTATGGAGTTAGGGAGCAAGGATTTTGCCTGAGGCAAGCTCTCGAATCTCTGCAACTGCACTCCCTTCCCAGCTGCCATAGTCTGAGCTCCCCCCCCACCCTACAGGTTTTCGGGTGTAACTACTTTCAGGGGTAGGTCTTAATCAGCACCCAAGACCTAGAGCTACCCCTTGTTCACTCCAGAGGTGCCCCTCGCTCATTTATTGATTTGGGCACACTATGGCTCTGAGTGCCCAAGGTCTACACTCCCCCACCTGCGTGCCGAGTTTTCGGGTGTAATTGCTCTCAGGGGTAAATCCTTGGTGGTCTTAGTCAGCACCCAAGACCTAGAGCTGCCCTTTGCTCACTCCAGAGGTGCCCCTTGCTCACTCACTGATTCTGGCACTCTGGCTCTGACTGGCTCCAAAGGTGGGGTTGGGGAGGGTAGATCAGCTCATGTTTGGGTGGGAACTTCCCCCCCGCCATAGTGTGGAAATGCCCAAATCTCACATACCCTCAATGCTGTACACTACTGTAGAGTCCCTTCATTCTAATAAAAAAAAAAATTTGGGGTATTTTTTGGTAGTCTATATCAGTGGGCCTGAGGATAGGAAGTGCCCCACATCTAGACTGCCATCAAGCTTACCCGGAAGTCCATAAATCATTATTATTATTTAAAAATTTGATACTCTACTGAGTTAATTTCTTTACAATTAGTTCAATTTTCTTTTTTAATATTTGATTGTTCAAATTTTCATTTGATATTATTTAATTTTTTTGTATGTTTTTGTAGATATACTTCCAATTTCTTTTCTATTATCAGGTTTGCTAACATATAACAATGTCTCATAGTTCTCAGGATCTTAGATCTAGAGTTATCGCTTGAGGTCAGCCTAATGTTAAGGATGAAAGAATGAAGTCCTAGGTTGGTTATATGACTTGCCCAAAGTTACACATGTATTAAATATCAGAAATGGAATTAGAACCCTATTTTTCTTTTTACTATACTACACTGTCTGCTAATTCCTTGTATTTCTTTGTTGGTTATGACTTCATCCTGTTCATTTTACATTTACCTGATTTTTCTCTAATTATTAAGTTTCTTCCTTTGGTGCTTATTATAGGCTTATTAGTTGGTTTTCAAACTGAATATTCACATAGTTAATCCTTTCAGTGTTTACACATTTATGAATGGTTTTAGGGATAAAGTTTTCTCATAAGAATTGCTCTGGCTATAACATCAAAAATTGATATTCATACCATCTTTATACTCTATTATTTAAGAACAACTTTTTTATATTTTCAACTTAAATGAATGTCATTCAGTAAATCTTTATTTTACATGAGTATGTGTGTGTACACATACACACATACACATAGAGTATCACAGAAAAAAGTAACAACCAGTATTTATTAAAAAGAATGACCAAGAATACAATGTTACCTGAGAGTAGTGGGGAGCTGTGTCAAGCTAATCACAGAAAATGGATTATAGAGAGCGAGTTACAGGAGGCAAGTTGGGAGGAAAGTGGGATATTGTGTAAAAAGACAAAAAGGAAAGAAAAGGAGGGTAGACAAGTTTGCAGAAGGACAGTTACATTTTCTTCAGGCATGGATATAATATCATAGTAACTGAGAAAGTATGAAGTAGCAGGAATTTGCTAAACCTTATGGGTTCTGTTCAGGTGGTATATTGCTAGATCATTGGTAGATTGATATTTGCATTATTATGGCCACTTTTCAGATAAACAAAATGATGTACTGACAGATTCAATAATTTGACCATGGTCACACAATCAAAAACCATCAAAGGGAAGATTCTAAACCAAACCTTTCCCAACTACTTTCTCTACTACAGATATAGCTATAGAGAGAGATAGATTTAGATTAAGACAGAGAGAGAGCCATAGCATAGTGTATATAAAATTTTTAATTGTCACATTAGCTTCAGTACAAGACATCGTGATTCCATTGTTGATGATATTCTCTTTATTGATGCAGATAATAAATCTTTCATGATTTAGTGAGCAGACTTCACATTTTGACAATACCCAAAAAGTTAATCCAAAAAGGTTAGCCATCTTGCTTTTCAGTCTTTCTCAGTCTGGCTTAGCTGGTGAGCTTTTATGAATTAATGTATATCAGAAAAGGCTGCCTCAAAATTATTGCAAGACCTATATATTACTTCTTTTTAGTTTGGCATAATCATCATATGATACATTTGTGAACCAGGGTTCTATGACCGAATGAAGGAATAAAGCATCATTTACTGAAGCTTAAATTTACCAAGTCATTCACTATATATACTTAAGAGTTTTCAAGACCAATCAGTTTCTCCAACTTAATTAATATATTGTTGCAAAATGCCCAAACAAGTCAATTAATCAAGATTTTCATTTTCAGATGCTCATGATGATGTCCTGTTGATGAATTCTTATTCAGAATATAAGATTGCAGATATTTCAGTTACTTAATAAGCAATGCCCTTATTTTCCTTTTATGTTACCGCCTAAATACTTTACTATATTTATTTTGGTTTTAAGCCTTCTACTTATAATGGTGAAATCTCTGTGCTTTCAAAATTTTTAATGAATCACTTATTATATTCCTAGAATAAGGCTATTTAAATGCAAATGGACCATGAGACACCCTGTGAAAATTATATAATATGCCATTAAAATAATCTAAAGATTTTAATATGCATATATTGATAACATGATTTGTGATAGCTATAAAATCCCCCCAAAAGTAATGAAAAGAAAAATGAATGCATAATTTTGTTCAGAATACATTTAATTGCCACTTAAAATAGATCAGTGCAAGATAATCAATTAATTCATTGGTATATGACCTTGAAGTGTTATAAAATTCCATTTTTATTTTTAATCGATGGTGGTCATATTTTTTCAAGTATATATTTTTTTATGTAGTTAAAGTCAAGGATTTAATAGGAAGCAATACCATTATAGTAACACAAAACATGGTACTATGCCTATATTTTATCTCTTAAGTGACATTTCTTAGTTCCATGGGATTCTGAAGACTTAATGGTCATAATTATAATTAGAAAACATTTTTATTATATGAGTCCCATTAGAAAATTAAGTGATGAGTCATTCATTCTTTGAGTACTGGGAATTACATTCTGAGACAAACAATAATGGTTATTGGTACATAGACATTACTAGCCTGAAAGTTCCATATTTACATGAACCATGTAATCAATATTTTGTAGCTTAGCTGGAGTTTACCACAATTTAATTCAATTCAGGATGTATTTACTAAATTCCTACTGTAGGAGACAGAGAAGTAGCATGTTGAAGTGTCTATTCAGCTAGTTTTGAAGTCACAATGTCCTCAGTGCAATGCTTCCTCCTGACTTTGTGAGCCTGAGTAAATAACTTAATCCTTCAGTGTTCTAGGCAGTTCTTTAAGACTATATATTGCAGAGAAGATTCTAACCTCCACTTGTAGAAGGAGTTTCTTCATCTGGGAGTTTGCTATACTGAAGTAATTACAAGCTCAGTTTCTATTCCCTATTTCTTTGGTAATACTAAATATCTATTGAGCAAGTGAAAAAATTATTTAGTCATGGTTTTATTAATAAGTACATTTGTGTATTGATATTACATACTATAATGCAAGTAATTACACTGAAATAGGTTATCAGGATATTAGTACTGTTTCTATAGTATTATGGAATTAGGTATTGATTTAAAGGTCAGAATGAGTTAGCCACAGATGACAAAATAGTTATGTAAACCATTCTCCAAATCTTGGAGGTGGAAAAGAGATCTCAAAGTGTAAGGGAAAACATGTGGTTAATAATTTCTTTCACTCTTTAGGTGGACTAAGAGGAAGCCAAAATGGAACTGATGGAGACAAATTTCAGTTTGACCAAAACAAACATACACAGAAGACATGTGTCATGCAGACAATGTACAGAAGAACATTACTTAACAAAACATTACTTTAAAACATGTCTCTAAGGAAATAGCAAGGCTTCTTTCATTCATAATATATACCATGTCATATATCTAACTATTTTAAATTGAAAATTATCAATACATATATTCAATTTGGATTTTCCTAATGAACATTTAAAAATGTAAAACACAAGGTTCTGTCCATACACAACTAGAATTTAAAAAAAAAGTTTGCATATAATAAATACTGCTGCATATTTGTCGATTGTTTATAAAAGCATTTATATAAAGAAAATTGCAGGAGAATTTTCCTTCCACCCTACCTTTCTCCATTGTTCCTTCCTTCCTCCCTCCCTCCCTCCCTCCCTCCCTTCCTTCCTTCCTTCCTTCCTTCCTCCTTCCTTCTTTCCTTCCTCCTTCCTTCCTTCCTTCCTTCCTTCCTTCCTTCCTTCCTTCCTTCCTTCCTTCCTTCCTTCCTTCCTTCCTTCCTTCCTTCCTTCCTTCCTTCCCTTCCTTCCTTCTTCTTTCTTTCTTTCTTTCTTTCTTTCTTTCTTTCTTTCTTTCTTTCTTTCTTTCTTTCTTTCTTTCTTTCTTTCTTTCTTTCTTTCTTTCTTTCTTTCTTTCTTTCTTTCTTTCTTTCTTTCTTTCTTTCTTTCTTTCTTCTTTCTTTCTTTCTTCCTTCCATCCTTTCTTTCTTTCTCCCTCCCTCCATCCCTCCCTCCTTCCCTTTCTAACCCCCCTTCCTACTTTCCTTCCTTCCTCTCTTCCTTATTTCCTCCACTATCCATGTTTGCAATGGATTTTCTTTTTTCTTGCCTTCTCAATGAATAGGGGAGGAGGAAGTGAGAGGGAAAGAATTTGGACTAAAATTGTTCTTTTCACAAGGGGAAGCCAGATGTTAGCTATTTCATGTTTTGTTTTTTTTCAAGACTGATCCTGTTCATTAAAGTGTAGATGAAGAATGGAATTCAATATTATTTGGAGCCATGGCTTCTTTTTCATCACTTCTCATCTCAAAACTCACCCATTCTGTCCTTTTTTTCACCAGTTTCTTCTAATGATATGGTCTTTTTCCTTGGCATAGCCAAAATATCAACGTGCTTTTATTCAATTCCATTTAGTATCTTTTGCATCAAAATTCAACCACTATCATTCATTCTGCCTTTCTTAATTTTCAGCCTTTTCCAATGTGCTGATTCCTTTTCTATTGCCTTCAAATGTCAAAAGTCTATCTCATTATTAAAATAACCTCACTATACCATACCACCTCTTCAGGCTATTGTCCTATATCTATCTGGTTTTTTCAGTTAAGAAACTAAGAGTTTCATAGATTAATTGCCTCCATTCATTTAGCACTGAAGCCTTTTTAATGACATTTCCTTGCTCAGCAAAACTTCCTTCTCTCCAAATTACCAATGAAGTCCAAATTTTCAAATCTTATGGTCTTTTCTAGTTTTCATCATATCTGTTACATTTGTATTTGCTGATCACCATTTCACTAAATAGGTTCTCCTTTATGTTTTTGTAATACTCTCCTGGTTCTTGTACTCATCTAACCACTAATGTTCCATCTGTTTTGCAGGTTTAACAACCATTTCATAGTACCTAATCTGGGGTGTTATCTATGACTCCATCTCTAAACTTTTTCTTTTTCTTTTCCTGCACTGTCTCTTAGTGACTGACTGATCTCGCATGGGCTTAATTATATTCATGATAATGACTCACACATCTAATAAATCTAACTTCATTTCTTCCTCAAACTGAAGTCTCACATGACCAAATTCTTATTGAATATTTCAAACTATATGTCCTAGGGATATCTCAAACTCAATAGACCTCACACAGAATTTATTATGTTTTGAACTAAGGACCATTCTTCCAGGCTTACTTATTTCTGTTAACAGCATCATTTCCCCCCCAGTATAACAAGTACATAAAATCATTGTTACCTTTGATTCTTTATTCTTCTTCAAGTCACATGCCAAATCTTGCCTTGACTGTTCCCTACTTGGGAATATTCCCATTCTCCCCTGGCATCCTTTCTGGTGTTCTAACATGACAATATCAATCTAGTTTCCTCATCAATGTCCTTCTTCTACTTGGAAACCTCCCTCCATCCTTACTCTCTAGAAACACGCCACTGCCTGATAGCCCAGGACTATTTTACTACAAGACCAAAGCCCTGTAGACAATGATATCTTTCAGCTAAGTGTGATATTCTCTTACCTTGTCATAACCAACCCATATCAATTGTTCTTAACCCATGGCTGCCATTGTAAAATCCTATTTTTTATACAATACTTCTCAGTCCTTTTTCCCATTCCTCTCAACTCTACTCCCACTCCCAATCAATATCCTACACCAAAGCTAAACATACCTTCTATGGTACCTTATAGAATGCCTGCTCCATAAGTAACAAGCTGGCTTTTAGCTTAAACTTTTTTTTCTCTTCCATTCCTTCCTCCTGATAACATTTTTTATTAGCTTTTTTGGTAGCATTAGTTTCAGTTTTACTCATACCGCTAACTTCACTGATTGATAACCCTAGTGCTACCCATAAGAGCATCCAGATTCTTTCTCTATCACTCATTCAGTGACCTCTCTTTTTTTGATGTTCCTTTAATGAATACTGATCATGCAACTAAATTCTGCTCTCTTTTATATAGCAGAACATACTCTTCTCCTTAATAAGTAGAGGAGTTAGCTCATAGTCTTCCTCTCCTATCCAATTTATTTTAAATTCATTTTTTCAGATTACTTGTAGATACACATTTTCAATAATAATTTTTCTGACATTCTGTGATACATTCTCTCTCTTTCTCTTTTTCTCTCTCTCTCCTTTTCCCTCTCCCTCTCCCTCTCTCTTTCCTCTCTTCTCCCTAAGAAAGCAGGTAATATAAGTTGTACATGTGTTATCATGTAATACAAATTACCATGTTCATCATGTTGTAAAAGATGATACATATCACTTAGACCAGAGGAAAAATTAATGGAGACAATAAAGTGAAGAATGGCATGTTTCAATCTGCATTTATTCTCCATTAGTTCTTTAGTGGATAGTCTTTTTCACCATGAGCCCATTGGAGTTGACTTGGATCCTTACATTACTGATAATAGTTAAGTACTTCATAGTCCTCCTCACCTTTTTTCCTCAGACTCCAGCAGAGACATCCTGTAAGAAATTTCTACATAGATATTGATAATCTTTCAAAGACTTTAACTGTCCTTTTGGTTAATTTACTCATTTTTGCTAATTTAATATTCTACAATAGTTCAGCTTCACAGAGATGACCCAACCCTTGATCCTGCCATCACTCACAAGATTTTACTCTTCATAAATTTAAAAAAAATCTTTATCCGATTATGATTTATTGTCATTCTACCTCTCCCACAAACTTTCAGTTCCTAGTTATGTTACTCACTGACCTCTAAACCCTCAATCTTTAAGTTCTTTCCTAAGCCACAACCTTGTAATGGCTACATTATCTTCTTTCACAATTTGATCCTTTTGTGAGCCAATTCAACTCTACATTTTCCTCTTCTCTCAATTCCTCATTCCCTTATCATTTTAAAGACCTTTCTCTTCCACATTTCAGCCTTGAATTATACCTATTATACCTATTGCTTTTTCTCCTATTTTTATGAGACCTAAAGAAACTAAAGCAAATCACAAAACTGTGCTGAATGGCTCCATTCAAAATTCATGTTATATTATCTCAATAGGACCATCAACCCTAGTCATCCTTTCAAACAAAAGGTAGGAAAATCAGTAGGTGACTATTTAGAGAGGGAGGTGAGAGAGAGAGTGAGGAGTCAATGATAGTACTTATGTTGTGAGTCTATGTTCTGAGGAAGGTGTTGGTTCCCTTGACCATAACAAGAAAATTATACAAAGGAGAGTGACTGGAATTGAGGAGAATTTAAGGGCAGCTAGTTGGTGAAATGGGCATAATGCCAGGTCTAAAGTAGGGAAGAGAACTTCCCTTCCTGAGTTCAAATCTTGTAGCTTTTCACTGCCTCCAACTACAGATCATGTAAATGAAGTTTTGTGAAATACTTACATAACTTTATACTCTGAAGCTCTATCACAATAGATCATTTTTACATTAAATTTCTATCTGCCTATAATGAATTTTCCTCAAGTAACATTAACATTTTCTCTATTTTGGTTTTATGGTTATAGAATAAAATGTACCTGGCCTGCCTATTGTTCATTTAATAGAAAACCATTTACTTTCCTAATGACAATCTAATATCTCTTTAGATCATGGTTCCCACTTAAGCTGAACTCTGATCATTGACTGGGTTTAATATCTGACATATTTTCCACCTCTCATACCACCCATAGAATACTGATTTGATAGGACAAAATACCTCTTAGAGAAATAAAGTGTAAGTTAACTTGATCCCCTGACTATCCTAAATTTTTCCCTCTTCCAAGATGTCCCATTACTCAACAACAGACCATTAGCTGGTGCTTAGCTTTCCTCGTGATAATGTTTGCATGAAAATTGTAATAATGGAGTAGAGGACTGCAGATCAAATTGATTCTCAGTGTATACCTTGATCAGGCAGCTACTGCTAAAGTAGCTTCCTCTAATAACCCTCCCTAATATGTTGTTATAGTAAAAGGCCAATGAATAAGGACTGGGTAGTTCCATGAAGGACCCCAGTGCATTATCTAAAATTCTCACATTTACTGCTTAAGAGAAGCTATTAGACATGATCGCATAATGCAGCTATCACTAATGTTTCAGTTTTTAAACCTAGGCACTCATCATTTTTCATAATTACTCCGAATTAAATCCTCCTTCCTTCTGCCCAGTGTGGCTATTATATATATATATTTGACTGATAAAAAGGAACTGCTAATCTCTCTTCTGTCACTATAAAAGTCATTTCCCAAATCTTGTTAGTTGTGAAGGCTTTTTAAACAACTTTTTAAAGTTGTTCTCAAGAAAGCTAAAAAATTAGGGAAAAATTCCTCATGGATCAATGTGAATTCCCAAATCCTTTCATAATACTCTCTCTACCAGGGGAATCTGTTTACACAGTGGAAGATAGCTTTCTACTATAAGCATCTCTTTCTTTCACTTAGACATCTAGCCTGATAACTAAAGTCCAAAAATGTCCATGGTGAAAATATTTTATAAAATTTGGGGATTGAAATCTAACTCACCCCATATAAGCAGTAGAAAAACTTAATTTCTAGACAATTATTGAACTAATCCCTTGGCATGATAGTATGTAATAACAGTTAAATAACCAGTCAGTCAGTTGATAAGCATTTATTGAATTCAGGTACTGTGCAAAGTGTTGGCGACACCAAAAAAAAAAAAAAAAACAGACAAAAAAAGCCAGTGCTTGTTTTCAAGGATTATATAATTCTAATGAGGGTATGTCAATTGCTAAATGATAGTGCTCCTGTTAAACAACTCTAAGTTTTACATAATTTTATATAATATTATTGAATAATCAAAATGGCCACCAATCTCTCAAATTTAAGTGTTCATATGGGAAGAAAAGGTACAAATTGTTTTCAACATCCTAAGCTTTGTTTTCTCTTGAGAGTTTTCTGCCTACTTTTATACAAATTGTATCTAAATAGTTATTTTACAAGTTACCTTCTGTATTACAATGTAAGTTGCTTGAAGAGAGTAATTTCCCCAGTACTTTTAACAATTCCTGATAAATAAGGATTGCTTTTTTTTTAATTTCCATGTTCATAATGTTGCAAAAGAAGACATACAACACATATATTAGAAAAAAAAACTCATGAAGGAAACGAAGTGAGATATGCTTCAGTCTCAACCCAGACTCCATCATTTGCTTCTATGGCAGTAGACTTTGATCTAGTCTTAGATGCTTCCATGTATCACTGATAAATAGAAGTTGTTATTCACAGGTGATCATGCTTTTTTGTTATGTTCTCCTGTTTTTGTTCATTTTGCATCACTTCATATGTCTTTACAGGTGATGTGTGTGTGTGTGTGTGTGTGTGTGAGAGAGAGAGAGAGAGAGAGAGAAAGAGAGAGAGAGAGAGAGAGAGAGAGAGAGAGAGAGAGAGAGAGAGAGAGAGAGAGAGAGAGAGAGAGAGAAAGAGAGAGAGAGCATCTTGTTCCTCATTTCTTATGGCACAATAGTTAATTTTTTTTTTTTTTAGCTAGACAGAAGAATTATGGTGTCACAGAAGATAAAGCCTCTCTGGTAATCCTCTTCTGTACTGGCTAGACTTTCATATAAACTCCCAAGATACATATCCTGGAATGTGTGTGTGTGTGTGGGGAGTTTGAGTACTCCTTTCCCCTATTGTCATTTTTGGTTTTTACCTTTATTGCCACTGTCCAATAATATATCTTTTAAATTTCACTGTATTAAAATTTACATGCCAATCATCTTATTGTAGTTATTTCATGCTAACCCTTAACCAAATCCTCCTCCTTCATTCCTCAGCAATTTGGACACTTAGTTCACCATTTTCCTTTTGTCTCCACTTTCTGCCCTTATGCAATATTTCAAAATCTTTCTTAATAATCTCAAATTGTTAATTACCCTATTACTCAACCTCTTTATATCCAAGGACCTTCAACTTCATTAGAGATTAGCTACACATTGGCATGATCACAAACTTGTTCATACAATTATAAAGAAAAAAACTCAGTTATTTATTGACATGAACCTCCTTCTCCTTCCAATTCTTTCTGTTTCACCACATAAAATCTATTCTTCACCCACATAAGGACCTCTGATTCTTCTATCCTTCTATACTTTCTTAGGCTATTACTATTCTGCCATATTCACTTTCCTACCATTTCTATTTTAGCTCCATATTTAGCAAACTCAACACTTTGCAGTTTTCTACTCTTGACTCCTTTGCCCCATGATTTTATGGCCATTCTTTTCCTAGCTAAATTACAACTTTATATTATTTCCATCATCTATTCCTCATCATGCTGCCAAATGGAGCTAGAGGAAATAAAATAACATACTAACAGTGTATAATATAAATTTCTGTTATACAATTTCAGCAGAGCCCTTGCTGCAGCAAGGCAACTCATTTATCCCTATGATACTCTATCATATTCCTTAAAAAACTTCCAAACCTCTTTTCTTCTCAAATGTTCAAATTTTCCTTCTTCTGCTTTTCTCAGCTATAACCAAGTGATTCTATAGACAGATTCAGAGAAAATTTTTGGCAAGTGACACCATCTCTTTATTTTAAAATATTAAAAGCACAGAAATAATATGAATCTTTTAAAATATGATAAACAACCTAAGCTAGGATTTTATGCTATAGAGACATATGAAGGGCTGTTCCATTAAGTTTAGGAGTAAAAAATATTAATTATCACTGGAATTAGTTGACACAGTCTTCTAGAAATACCTAACAAGATACTTATAATAAGATAAGAAAAAATAATTAAGGGAAAACTGTAATAAAATATGAAACATACATAAATATAGATTTTTTTTTGAAATTTAAATGGTTGTTTCCTTAAATAATCATCAAGGTTCAGCTAAAATTAACTAAAAATATCAGTAACTTTATCAAAATTGAATGTTTTAAAATAGACCCCAAAATATTCATCAACATTTTCCTAATATCACCAACAAAATCAGAAGGAAAAAAGGGGTCTTTACAAATTACTCTAAAACATTTAAGATATATTGTTCTGACACAGAAAAATCATATAATTTACAATGACTAAGCATTCTATAAAAATAAAATTAACCAAAAATTGGAGAGATATAATATGTTCAATCTTTTACTCTGATGGAAATACTGCCTAAATTAATTCTCTGACACCCCCAAAGTGTTACTTTATAACATTTTATAAAAAATATTTTTGAATGGTTAAATGGTTCACAATCTCAAAAGAAGTTTTTAAAAAGTATGAATAATAGGGTTACAGTACCAAACCTCAAACTATTTTACAAAGAAATAATCATCAAAATTATGTGGTACTACATTTTTAATAGAAATTTTTAGATATATAAGATCTTGCAACAATTAAATATTGAAATATATTGTTTGAAAGTTGAATGACTGAAATCACTGGTGTGAAGGTTGGATCTAGCTATCTTCTGATTATAACAATGAAGATACTTAGCTTTTTCTTTATTGTGAAGATAAAATTGTAATCTACTGATTGCAACAATGAAGGTACTTAGCTCTTCCTTTATAGTGAAGCTAGAATTGTAAGCTACAATCTATTTTTAGATTTTAACTACAACAAGGTGTTAAGTAACTACAAAAGGTAAACTTAACAAAAGAGGATTTAAGTAACCCAAAAAGATAAAATCTAACTTAAGAAGATGAGAACTAAAGAAGGGTCAGTCCTGGAGAAAATCTACCCAAAGAAGGTAAGAAATAAAGAATGGGCAGTCCTGGAGAAAAGCATCTGCTGTGATTGGTAGATGTGAAAATTTAGACAGGATGACACAAGAGAAAAAGGTCTTTAAGTAGAGGGGAAAAAAAGGACTGAAGAGGACAGTCCTGGCCTTGGAGAGAAGTATCAGTCACTTGGAGTTGAAGGGAAGATAGACATTTGTTTGGAGATTCTGGCACTCTTTTGGAGGAGCAACCGGAAGGCAGATACCCAGACTTCTTTAAGACTGTCACCTTTGGTGAGTGAAAAGCTGACTTAGTGACCCTGTCTTTCTGGAGGCGTGAAGCCTCCAGGAAAGGCCCAAATTCTTGAGACTCTCTTCCCCTGGCTGGGGCTTAGAAATTCTAACTGGTATCAGAAGAAACCAGAGTTTTCTCTCTTTCTCTCTCTCTCATTCCTGAATATCTTCCTTCTATTGTAAATATTGTAAATAAACTACTATAATTCCATTTACTTTAGTAATTCATCTTGGCATTTAGAAATTAAATCCCTGGTGACCACCAAATAAAACCACCTAAATAATATATTCAGAGTCCAACCACAATTATTTTTAACACTCTGATAAGAGTTCCTTCTTCAATAAAAACTCTTGGCAAAACTATAACAAAGTCTAAGAGAAACGAGGATTAGACTAGCACCACACAGTATATATAACAATCATCTTAAAATTAATACCTGACAAGAGAAGATAGCATAATATTCAAAATGGAGGAACAAGGAAGCAAATTGCTTCCTGGAAGAATTCTTGACCAATAAAAGGTATTTAGGGGATCACAGGAAATAAAATTCACAGTTTTGACTTCATAAATTTGAATAATTTTGCACAAACAAAATTTTTCATTTAAAATTTGGAATGAAACAACTGAAGAATTAGGAAAAGTGCAGTATATTTTCTGATTTTTAAAAATATTTCAAATACATTGGGATTTGATACAAAAAGAAAAGAACATGAAACATTTTGTTATATGTAGTTGCATAAAGTATATATACAAACATTCCTAAAAAGAAGAAAGATAAGGTATTATCAAGCCACAGCCTCCTCTTATGGAAACTGTAAATAGTAGAATTCTTCCAAAGAAAATTCATGTAATGTTCTGAAGCACTTTTTTTTTCTTTATATTCTTCTATAAGTTTTTTACTTCAATATTTTGGTGCCTTTGTGATCTTTTCAATGTAGTCATTTTGTTCAAGGTTGTGGATTAATTTACCCAGGCCTCATAGTCTTGTGTGATTTTTTAATGTCTCTATAAATCTTTTAAAATCTAATCAATTTTGAGAAGACCTCCTCTATTAAAAATAAAACAAAACTCATTTTGAAGGTACAAGTACTTACCTCTTTCCACTGTTTTCTCAGTCTCTTTTTGCCTAATATATACCATTTTACAATGGCATACCTCATTTTAAAATCTCCTCCTTGCTATGATTTCAATTGTAAAAAGTCTGTCTCTTGTTTATCCTAGGAACCCTTCCCTTATCTCTTCACCTTACTCTACTACCTGTTGATATGTATGCCCCCCTAAGGTATCCTTCCATTCCCTCCTTTTTCTTAATCCCTTATCCTCCTTTCTCTTAACCTCTCCTTCCTTCTCTTATTCCTTCAGCCCCCCAAGGCAATTCCCAGTTCTTCATTGATCCCATCCTCCTTCCCTCCTATTTCTCTGTATGTTAATAAGATTTTTGTCCTTCTAATTGTGATTGTTGTACTCCCTTTTCAGTATCCCTTCCTTGATTCAAGAATCAAAGCATCTAAACTTTATGGTTGCTTATGATTAGTCCTTTATCATTCATTGCTTTTCATTACTTTTTTCTTATACATCAAATTTTCTATTGAGTTCTGTTTCTATAAAAAGATTTGACATATTGAATATTAATAAAATATCCTTTTTTATCTTTTATAATAATGCACATCTTTGCTAAATATTTTATTTCTTGATTGGAAGCATAGGCCTTTTGTTCTACAAAATACTGTGTTCCATGGTCTGTCTTTTTAATGTTGTAACTGCTAAGAATTGCATTATTATGACTGGAGATTCATAATATTAAAATTGTTTTCTCCTTAATCTGGGAGGTATGGAATTTATCAATTATATTCCTATGCATCTTCATCTTTGGTTTTCCTTGAGGTGATTATCAGTGGATTTTCATTTTGATTTTACCCTCTAATCCTATAAATTCTGGGCTGTTTTCATTGATGAATTTTTGGAGTATGGTGTCTAACCTCTTTTTTTTTTTTTACCATGACTTTCCAGAAGTCCTAATATATTATATTGTCTCTCCTTGAACTATTTTCCATGTCAGTTGTTTTTGTGTTAAAAGATATTTCATATTCTTTTCCATTATTTCATTCTTTTGATTTTCCTCTCATTTTCTTTTTATTTCATTAAATCATTAACTTTCCCTTGTTCTATTCTAGTTCTTAATAAAATATTTTGTTCTGCAAGTTTCTAGATTTTTTCCTATATGGGTGACCTTTCTTTCATAATTTTCTTGATGTTCTTGCATTACTCATTTTTTTCCTAATTTTTCCTCAAATTCTCTCATTTGTGTTTTGTTTTTAGGTCATTTTAAAAAGCTCTCCTAAAGGCTCTTTTTGAGCTTATAGCCATTTATTGCATTTCTTAGTTGTGTTTGAAATAGGTGTTCGTACTTTATGATTCCGTTTCCCTATTTATAGGACTATTATACTACTATCTATCAAATTCTTAGTTCTTTTCAAATGCATTCCAATAACAACATACAATAGATTTTTAAAAAATACCTTATACTATATTACAACACCACCCTCACATAACATACACAAAACTGTACCACACTCAGTCTCAATTGGTTCAATTTATGTTGTTCTTTTCCTTAGTATGGAAAGGAAGAAAATAGATGGTGAAACCCTAGTATTCTTTTAATCCCCCTTTTTCTATTGATCAGTGTTACCAAAGGCAGAAAACAAATGTTCTTGTCTTTGGAACATCAATATGTATATTCCTTTCAAGGAGACAGATTCAATAACAGTGACACAATCATATATTTATCTCTATTAAAGATTCATTTCATTCTGCCTCACAGAGAAGAAATAGACACATTTTGTTAGTAATGTCTTTGCCACACTGTTGGAAACTGGTTTGGAGTTCTTCCAAGGGAAATGCGTATGGAGATAATCTCCTTTAAATATGCACTTTAAAGATTTATCCAACCCCAAAGACACTTGTAGGGAAAAAAAGCAATACAACTCAACTGCCAGATAAATGTTACTGAATAGAGGTCAGGTCAATTATCTGTTCTGTTCAGTGCTTGCTTGGATACTCATTACCTTCTTCTGACACTAGCCATCACACTGTAAGATCTGATTACTTTGATGCTGGTAGTTATAGATTTGTGAGCCTTTTTTAATTCTAATAAATAGGGACATGTTTACAATATTAGGAAGTCAGTGCATACAATAGAGCGATGATTCTATACTCAGAAGTTCAAATTCTCTCTTTGATGTTATTACCTATGTAACCTTATTCAAATAATTTAATCCAAATAAGAGATAAAGTTTGTATCTTTAAAATAATAACAAAACTAGATAGTTTCTTAAGTCTCTTCTGCATCTATATGCATAATCCAATCACAAGTTCATGAATCCTCTTCAAAGAACCTCTGATTTGAGAATTCCTTAAGGAGCTTCCACTGTAAACATGTAGTCAACTTCCAAAAGGTGTGCTTAATAAACATTTATTGTCTGTTACCATTTGTAGTAAAACTATTATAAATAATATATTTATTATATATTATATATTTTATTATTATATTATATATTATTATATAATTATAAATATGATAATACTTTAATTGATTATTATTAATTATTAACCCAGGGTCTTTGCTTTGTTTATCTTTTGATAGTTCTGTTTAGTATAATTTATTTATTTTGTAATCATATGCATTTTATTTTATATGTTTAAAATACCATTTTGATATGGTCATTGATTTCATCAGGATGTTCAAGGGGTCTATGTTGCAACAAAAAAGCAAAAACTTTGTTAGAATTTGCATTTTTTATCACTTTTGGTCATGGCTGTGGTATTCAAATGTTGTTGTTGTTGTTGTTCAGTCATTCAGTTGTGTCCAATTCTTCATCCCAAGAGGATCATAGCATAGTGCATGAAGTTTTCTTGGCAACGATCCTGGAATAGTTTAACCACTTCCTCCTTCAATGGATAAAGCAAAAAGAAGTTAAATGATTTTTCCCAGAGTAAAACAACTAGTAGGTATCTGAGGCCATATTTGAATTCAGGTCTTTCTGACTTCATGGCCAGCCATTTAACTGCCTCATTTGCAAGCCTATGCAAGTTTTTGTTGCTATTTACTCATTTCAGTCATATCTGTCTCTAGGTAACCATATTTGGTATTTTCTTGGCAAAGATATTGGTGTGGTTTCCTATTGTCTGTAAGGATAAAAATTAGGGTTGTTGACTGAATATATCATTTTAGTAGTCGCCAGAGATTAAAATTCAATCCCAATGAAATACTTGTCAGTTTGGGATTTTTATGGTGGTTTAATTACATTAGTAGGAAGAAATTAAGAAGAAGAGAGACAGGAAAATGAATTGGACTGTTCTGGCAAGCCAGATAGGAGTTGGAGGTCAAGGAAAGGAGGCAAAGAGGAATCAGTCAACTCACCAAGGTTGCTCAGGGAAGATGCCTCACCTAACCCACAATACAGAACTTTTCCCAGCCACCTTACTGGTAAGATGCACACGCCAAACCACCACCAGGAGTTCCAAACCTCTGAGAAAGCAAGAGAGCCTGGAGAGAGGAAGTGATGTGAAATATATAGACAGTTCTTTACATCACTTCCTGTGTCTCACAGGTACCAATGTTAGCTTAAACTTGGCTTAGGACAGCCCAGGGGGTCTGTCAGTTGTTTTTTATTAGTCACTTGCTAGCACATGTTGGTCATAGGCCATCCTGCTCAACACTTAATCCTTAAGTTGGGGTGTATACATTCCTGGCTGCTAGAATTCTAAGACTAAGCAGGGTGGAGTAAAATCTAAAATTCACATGTCTTCTATAACTCATTTTACAGGTGAGAAAAATGAGGCACACAGGGTTAAGTGACTTGTCAAGGGTGGTATAGCTTGTATATGTCTAAGAACAGATTTTAATTCAAGAAGAAGAGTCTTCTGGATTCTCTATCTAGTATGGTACTCTGTCTGCCTGAAGCATATATAAAAATATATATATGGGGGTGCTTATGTATACATATATGCATACAGATATGTATATGTGTGCATGTGTGTGTGTGTGTGTGTATATATATATATATATATACCTGCATCTCTCATGATGCTGCAGTCAGGATACAGTATGCTCTACTGTGGCTGATGGCTCCATTAAAAGGTCAGAAATTCAGGCACAAGTAATCCATTAGAACATTAGGGATGGGGTTTTCTCTAGAGCAATTTATCTCACATTTCTTTTGAGCTTTTCAATTCTGCTTTGCTCATAGGATAAAGAACTTTCTTTGTTATAGGTACATTATGTTGGGCAGTTCTATGCCGGTTTCTCCCATGTCTCACAACTGATAGCAACATTTTACAGAGAAAAATTTTGAGTGTCCTCGTTCTGCTTCTTTTGACCTCTGTGCAAGCTCATGCAAGTTCTACATAAAACAGTATCTTTGGTAAATATGCTCTTGGCGTTTGGGCTATGTGATCAGCACATTGGAGGTGTGCTCTCTGCAGTCGAGTTTGAATTCTTGGCATTTCCTTTCAGGAAAGCACCTTGGGTGGGAAGCTGGTGGAGTAGGTTGGGAAACTTCCTCACCCTACAAACACCCTTCACAAACCACCAAATATAACTCTACAGAATCAATCAATACTAAATGTGGCCAAAACAAATATGAGTCAGGAGTGAATAGCACAGGAAGTTAGGCTGCCTGTAGGGAGGAAGGCTGCTGATTTCCAGCCTCATTCCCACAATCACAATCAGAGCAAACAATATAGAATCAACAAGACAACCCCTATGGGCAGGATTGGCAAACTCACCTTGCTAATGAGCAGAGGGGCTTACATAGTGGAGGATACCACTGGAATCCCCAGATGGAGGCCCCTATGAGTAGCTACAGAGTGGGCTACTATTATAATGTTTCCTAACCCTTATTGATTATTGGTGTAGTATGATAATACCAATAATTTTGTCCTGTGTGGACAGGCAAAATTAAAAGAATGAAATATTAGAAGAAAATGGGAAATATTACCTAAAGAATAATTCAAGGAGAGAGAATATATAGTTGAACTTCCAGGATATTTTGGTCCAAAATAAAGTTTAAACACCATATTCCAAAAAAAAAAAAAAATCATTAAGGAAAGCTGTCTAGAATTTCTAGGATCACAGGGTAAAATAGAAATTGAAACAACCCACTGATCATCACCTCAAAGAAACCCCAAAATGAACAGGAATATCATTGGTAAGTTCCATATCTCCCATGTTAAAGAGAAAATACTGCAAATAACAAGAGAAAAATCAATTTAAGTACTGTGGAGCTACAGTCAGAATATAAGACTTTGCAACTGCAATATTAAAAAGAATGCATCAGGCTTACAACTGAGAATAACTTATCCAGCATAACAGAGTATTAATATAAAAGGTAAAGAAATGATGTTTAATGAACTAAAGGAGTTTCAACTACTCCTGAGAAAAATCCAGAATTCAGTTGAAAATCTTATAGAGATCATAGTCCCCTTTTATGACCCTTTCTTTCTTTTCCAGACCTCTTTCACTTTACTCCACTCCACAAATTACAGCTACTCTTGTCTTCTTGTTACTCCTCCCTTAACAATATTTTCAAGTCTTTAAATGGTTTTCTGCCATGCCTGGAGTTCGTTGATTCATCAACCCTGCTTTTAATTCATCATTTTCACTTTTTTTACATATATATTTTTTTAATTCAAGCCTAAATTCCAAACCCAATTCATCCCAGAGACGTTTTTCTGGATTCATCAATCCTTATTTAGCATGATTATGTTGAAATCATTGAGAATAAGGATTATGTTTTACTTTTTTTTTTTTGTATTTCTAGAATTTAGCATAATGCCAGGGATTTAGTAAGCAGCACCTAAATAATTGTTGTAGATGACTCCCTTGCCATGCATTTAGGCATTTACATTTGATCACAGTTTCTTTATTCATTACTATTATATTGTGCTTTGATCTACAAATGATATATTTATTATTTTGTATTTGTTATTTCCTCATACCCTAGGATATGATCAATATTTGTAACAATGGCCATGGATCCTTATAAACCTATCATTCTTTAAATAAGCAGTAGGGGGCAGCTGGGTTGCTCAGTAGATTGAGAGCCAGTCCCAGAGATGTGAGGTCCTGGGTTCAAATTTGGCCTCAGACACTTCCTAGCTGTGTGACCCTAGGCAAGTCATTTGACCCTATTGCCTAGCCCATACCACTCTTCTGCCTTAGAACCAATACAGTATTGATTTTAAGAGAGAAGGTAAGGGTTATAAAAATAAATAAATAAAATGAAACAAAATAAGCATAACAAAGCTCTCCTAATTTTTCATTTACCTCTATTGAAATAGTCTAATTAATTTCCTCAATTGTAGGTATCTCCCTATCCCATCCATCTTCCACTAAGATACAAAAGTGATTTTCCTAAAGTATAACCCTGATATATTAAATATCTATACTAGAAAATGGCCATTATTCATGAGACTTGAAGGGAAAAATACAAAATATAAATTCCAATATTTTCCTATAGACCACCATTCTGGAACTTTATTTCCTCATATGTAAAATGGAGACTATAAAAGCAATGTCTCTTAGAATTGGTAGGAAAATAAGATATGTAAAACATTTTCCAAATCTGAAAGCATTAGATATATGCTATCTATTTTTTATTATTTATATTATTCTTTTGGAAATATAAGTGATATATATTAATATCTTACTCCATAAATTATAGTGGTCCACTCAAACAATTCCAGGTCAAAACAAATCCCTCTATTGGCATATAATGTCCATCACAGTCTTGTTCAGTTATTCTCTCATTCATTTAAAGTAATGAGAGTAGAGTTGATCCTACTTCACTTCTCAGTCTACCATCATCAATATGTTATCAGTCATTGTTTAACTGACTACTATATGCCAAACATTGCGTTATATCAGAGACTTTAATGGAAAAAAGAACATCTTTATCATAAAGGATCATTCAAGGAGGAGATATACACAAGTATATTTTAGATACAAAAAATAAACAAATAAAATACAACAGGATTTTGTGGGGAATGGTAGTGGGAGGGAAAAAAAAGCCAGAAGATCAAGAATATCAGCTAAATTTTGAAGAAAAATAGAGATTTGGAGAGATAAAGAAAGAATAAGTTAATTCCAGGGTCAGGTTCCAGTAAGTACAAAACAATAGCATTTTCTCCTGTTTATTTATTTTAATAGAAGGTAGATTTATTTTGACATGTTTGCTGGGAATTAAATGTCCTGCTCTGGCAATTATTTTAGGAAGTATTTTTCTTTTAATGTCAGTTTCTAATATTTGAAATGCCTGTAGATGTTTTTATTTGGGTTGACTTGTATTACAGTTTTGTCAAAATTACAGGCTACCATTTCAAAGACTAATTTTCTATATACTAAACTTTTACAGTAACAATTAGTTACTGTGTTTAAGAGCTAAATGCATAGTTTAGAGAAATTCAGTCAGATTTTGCATCATATTGATGACAAAGGCAGGAAGAAGATTTGACATGAAATGATTACAATACATAGTAGACACTAGCTTCATATCCCTCCTTTGTTATTTAAAACTTAATTCTTCAAAGAAAATTTCAAAACAAAATCAAGGGCTAAAAGTTTCTAGCCTTGGGGATTAGAAAATTGATTTCTTTTCCAGATATCTCTTTAAGAATTGGAATGTTATCTTTACAAATAAACCATACAGGCAATCATAAGGATACATAATAAAAGTACATATATTTGAAATTTACACACTTAGAAATGTTACTTCTTAACTAATACCCAGATATAAATTGGAAAAAAAGAGCAATATGAGAGAGATTCCCTCCTCCTCACTTTAGGCTGTACTTTAATGATTAATACATGATATAGTGCAGAATGTTAGGCAGTAATTGGTAGAAATTTCAAAATTAGATCAACTGTGGATCAAGGGTTAGTGTGCTCATTATAGGAAGAAAATGAAAGTATTTCCAGTTCATAACAGATAAACACTCTGGCATTAAAAGAAAAGAATGGTGGTCTCCATTTCCAGAAAAAAAAATCTTTATTAGGAATACTTTTTGCTCTTATTTTACAAATTAAATAATGAACCCAAAGCACTTTCCTATATTTTGACCTTAAAAGAAAATGATATTCTGTAATTAAGAATATTCCAGAGCAGCCACTTTATAGAGAGACTATTCATGGCTGAAAATTGCCACCAGAGGGCATCCATAACACATCATTCTTAAAATAATTTCTCTATTAAAAAAAAGAAAACAGAAAAACATTATTTAAAAAGAAACATACTTCCATGATAAAGAATTGCTTTCCAAAACTCATTAATAAATTTTGCATTATTTGAAGTGTTAACATATATAATAGTATATACATGTCAGTACCAAATCATATACTTTTTTTCCTCAACATGTTTTAATAACATTGTACACAATATATTCAAAGATTTGTCAAACATTAACATTTTTTTCAGTTTGGCCCAAATATGAAAAGTGTCTAAAAGCAGGAGCTAATCCCTAAACAACATTGTGAATCAGGCCCTTACCATTACTTATTTTCATCTCTCTCCTTCCTAGCAAGTGCTTCCTTTTCAAAAGGAAGACCCTTAAACTAAAAGTAATAATTTCATTCAAACTACATATTAGAGTCTTGTTCTGTTACTGCTTCCAGGATAATCAGGATTTTTAAAGGGGCAGGTATTTCAAGAAACTTGGCGATTAAAAGAAGGAATAATTGCTGAAAGTAGAATATCAATAAGAGGGAAATAATTTGGATTGGGTGTCCATCTTTTATGCTTCAAATCAAATCATTTGGGGATTTTTCTAATATAACATACCAACCTTGATCATCAATTTACATTAGAATACAGTATATGAATATAACCCAGCTCCCAATCCAGCTTAGTAAGATATCTATAAGAATGAATTCCTTTCTTTGCTCCTCTCCCATTAGTTGTTAGGACTTTTCAATACCTACTAGAGCCACGACACAGTGAAAACTGTTCAATTTGAAGTCAAAATATGGGTTCATTTCATTGGTTACATAATGATGGGTAATTCACTTAACTTCATATATTCCATATCTGTAAAATGGCTTAATGATACTATTAGACAAATTTTGCAAGTTACTTAGAACCCTAGATGAGATGCTAAATATAAATTGGTCTACTAATGTTAAAATATAATAATCAGCCATTATTATTATGTATTATAGCTCTATATTGTTTTACAACAGAAAAATTGTGTCTGTTCTTGCTTTCATTCATCCTGTGCATTCTAGAAAATAGTTCCTAAAAGAAAAAATTTGATCATTTCAGTGACTCTCTCAAAAATCCATTCAGGATTCCCTGTTATAAACTGAAGAAGTCTGAATTTTTTAGATTACTATTAATAAGATTGATTCACATTTATAGAACATTTGAAGTTTTACAGAACGCTTTCCTCACAACAGTTATATAAGACAAGCAATATCAAGATAATTGTAATGGTTTATAGATGGAGAATTCACTTCATTCCTATTAGTTTGATTTTTGCCTATTTTAAACTTATTTATTGAATCATCTCATTTAATGTAAGACTCATTAAAATTAATCTTATAAAAGGAATTAATAAATAGGCAGTTACTGCTCCCCACACCTTCAACATTATAGACAAAGATCCATATGAAAATATAAATTTCCCATCATAATCCAAATTCACTAAATGTAGCAAAAGACTGAAGTTTTTCTTTTTTCTCTTTCATATAAAATATTCAATTACTTATTATAGTCATCTTGAGGGAATGGTTATCAATCGACTTCTTTTTGGATAAGATAATCTATCACTTCAAATCTTTTCTAATATGATCCCCACAGTGGAGATGAGATAACTCTCAAAGCCAGAAATTTAAAGATTTTTATTAAGATGTGTCTTTGAATTGTCTTAATTTTCAGAATTCAGTTGTGATTTTGTCTCTATATTTATATATTGTGTATTTAAATATTACTTTTAGTTAAGTAATACCCTTCACTGTTCCTGAACAGTGAAAATATTAGTTATATTTTAACTTCTTCACAGCTCATATTAATATAAAACCCAAAATGTCCAATGTATACGGGATTTGTCTTATTAAAAAGTGGTTGTATTGAGGGAAGGGACTTCTGGGTAAATATGGCTGCAATCTAGACTCGAATTGCTTCCTCTCCCCCAAACTGAACAAAATAGACTACCTAAAAAGAGGATAAAAATCATCTTTTGAAGATCGGAGGGACTCTCCAGCAGCCCACAGCAATAAAGGTACATGGGGTTTGAAGACTTCCACACTATAAGAGGGAGAGAAAGCTCGCTGCCAAGCATGAGCTGAGCTGAGCTACCTTCCCCCAACCTGGAGTAGGGACCAGTGCACTCACCGGAGACAGCGAGTGAGTGAGGAACGTCTCTGCAGTGAGTGGGGAGCAATCCAGGGTCCTTGGGATCTAAAGAGGAATCCAAAGAACTACCCCTCAGAGCGGTTTCACTGGAGAGTGCGCTAAAAGAGGGGGCTCCTGCAAAAAGCAAATGCTGCAGAGGCTCTAGAAACAGCATGAGGCAAAATTTCCTCCACTCCTCACTGTAGTGGGGGTTGGGGGGCAAGCCAGGGTCCTTGGGAACTGACAAGGACTACCAGGGAACTACCCCGTGGAGCAGTTTTACAGGGGAAGCCTGTCCGCATAGGAGAGAAGAGACCACAGAATGCGTATGCGGGCTCTAACAAATTTCGGAGGCTGGGAAGAGTCAACCTGAGGCAAAAACATCAAAATCTGCCCATTTCACTCAGATTCCTGACTAAAAAGGAAAGAGAAAACCAACAAAGAGATGGTTCAGAGTGCCCAAGGTCAATCCTCCAAAAAGAAAGGCAAAAAGGGACTATTGAAAACTGTTATGGAGGGAAAAGAGATGAAAAAGAGGATGAAATGCAAACAAAATCAAAACACGACCAAAAAAAATGGAAACTATCCACAAGCTCTGGAAGAACTCAAAATGGAGCTTATCCAAAAGATGGAAACCTTCTGGCTAGAAAAATGGGAAAAAATCAGAAAGAGCTCTTCAGACTGACAAACAAAATCTCACAATTGGAGAAAGAGCTGGTAGCCTTTAACAGAAAGGCAGACCATACTGAAAAGCAAAACCAGTCTTTAAAGATCAGAATTAAGCAACTGGAAGACAGTGATCTTGCAAAACAGCAAGGATTAATAGAGCAAAGTCAAAAAATTAATGAATTAGAAGAATATATAAAATATCTCACTGACAAGGTGACAGACCAGGAAAACAGAGGAAGGAGAGACAACTTGAGAATCATTGGTCTACCTGAAAAACCAGAGATTAACAAAAACCTCGATGCCATACTACAAGAAATAATCGAAGAAAATTGCCCTAATGTTCTCAAACAAGAGGGCAAAATAAAAATCAAAAGAGTTCATAGAACACTCTCTATACTAAATCCCCAAAAGACAACCCCCAGGAATGTCATCGCCAAATTCAAGAACTTCCAAACTAAGGAGAAAATATTACAAGAAGCTAGGAAGAGAAACTTCAGATACAGAGGAGCGTCAATAAGGATCACACATGACCTAGCAGCAAACAGGCTAAGAGATCATAAAGCCTGGAACACGATATACAGAAAAGCAAGAGAACAGGGTCTTCAACCAAGAATCAGTTACCCATCAAAAATGACTATATACTTCCAGGGGAAAGTATGGGCATTCAACAAAATAGAAGATTTCCAAAGATTCATAAAGAAAGACCAGAACTCAGTGGAAAGTTTGAAATCCAAACACAAAGAACAAGAGAAACATGAAAAGGTAAATATTAAATAAAGGGAAAAGGAGAAAAGTACTTTATTTGTTTTCTTTTATTCAAACCCTCTTCTATAAGGGCCACAATTAGATCAAATTATATATACTAACATATGGGGGAAATGTTATGTGCGAATTTTAAAAATTGTATGCATTAATAGAGTAATCAGAAGAATCACTCATAGGGAAAGATTGGGGCATTAACATGATTTGGAGGGGAGGGAGAAAAAAAGAAAGAAAAAAGAAAGGTGGAATCAATGAAGGTACTAAGAAATACTTGAAGAAATAGAAATAAATTTAATAGAACAATCAATCTTTGTTGCACAAAGATATACACGGGAAGGTGAAGGGAAGAATTCTCTTATAAGAAGGAGAGGAAAAGAGTGCTAAGTGGTAATATTAAAACCTTACTCTCAGTGAAACCGACTCTGATTGGGAAGAGCATGTGGGTCCATTGGGATCTTGAATTCTATCATATCCAACAGGGTAAGGGAGAAGGGAAAACAAAAGGGGATAGGGGGGAGGGAACACAAAAATGGAGGGAAGGAGAGGGGAGACAGGAAGGGAACAAAAAGGGAGGGGCTAGAAAGGGAAGCATGACAAAGGGGGGGAATAGGGGGTGATTTAAAATAAAAAATGGGTTCAAAAGGTAATAGCAAAAGAAGAAAGGTCAGAATTAGGGGAGGATATCAAAATACTGGGGAACTCACAAATGACAATCATAACACTGAACATGAATGGGATGAACTCACCCATAAAATGTAGACGAATAGCAGAGTGGATTAGAATGCAAAACCCTACCATATGATGTCTTCAGGAAACACACAAGAGGCAGGTAGAAACTCACAAGGTCAGAATTAAAGGTTGGAGTAAGACCTATTCGGCCTCAACTAACAGAAAGAAGGTAGGAGTAGCAATCATGATATCTGACAAAACCAAATCAAAAATAGACCTGATTAAAAAGGATAGGGAAGGTAAATACATCCTGATAAAAGGGAGTATAGACAATGAGGAAATATCACTAATCAACATGTATGCACCAAATAGTATAGCACCCAAATTTCTAATGGAGAAACTAGGATAATTGAAGGAGGAAATAGATCATAAAACTATACTAGTGAGAGATCTGAACCAACCACTACCAAATTTAGATAAATCAAATAAATAAATAAATAAATAAATAAATAAGAGGTAAAAGAGGTGAATGAAATCATAGAAAAATTAGAGTTGATAGATATATGGAGAAAAATAAATAGGGATAAAAAGGAATATACCTTCTTTTCAGCATTGGCACATTCACAAAGACTGATCATACACTAGGTCATAAAATTGGCATACAAATATAGAAAAGCAGAAATAATTAATGCAGCCTTTTCAGATCATAAGGCAATAAAAATAATGATCAGTAAGGGTACATGGAAAAGCAAATCAAAAATTAATTGGAAATTAAATAATATGATACTTCAAAATCAGTTAATTAGAGAAAAAATCATAGAAACAATGAATAATTTCATTGAAGAAAATGATTGGTGATACATCCCTTCAAAACTTATGGGATGTAGCCAAAGCAATACTCAGAGGAAAATTCATATCCCTGAGTGCATATATTAACAAATTAGGGAGGGCAGACGTCAATGAATTGGACATGCAAATCAAAAAACTTGAAAGCAAACAAATTAAAAATGCCCCAGAAGAACACCAAACTAGATATCCTAAAAATTAAGGGAGAAATTAATAAAATTGAAAGTGATAGAACTATTGAATTAATAAATAAGACAAGAAGCTGGTACTTTGAATAAAACAAGCAGAATAGACAAGGTACTGGTCAACGTAATTAAAAAAAGGAGGGAAGAAAAGCAAATTAACAGTATCACAGATGAAAAGGGAGACCTTACCTTCAATGGAGAGGAAATTAAGTCAATCATTAAAAACTACCTTGCCCAATTATATGGCAATAAATATGCAAATCTAGGTGATATGGATGAATATTTACAAAAATATAAACTGCCTAGACTAACAGAAGAAGAAATAGGATTTTTAAGTAATCCTATATCAGAAAAAGAAATCCAACAGGCCATCAAAGAACTCCATAAGAAAAAATCCCCAGGGCCTGATGGATTCACTAGTGAATTCTATCAAACATTCAAATAACAGCTAATCCCAATACTATACAAACTATTTGACATAATAAGCAAAGAGGGAGAGCTACCAAACTCCTTTTATGACACAAATATGGTACTGATTCCAAAGCCAGATAGATCAAAAATGGAGAAAGAAAACTACAGACCAATCTCCCTAATGAACATGGATGCAAAAATCTTAAATAGGATACTAGCAAAAAGACTCCAGCAAGTGATCAGGAGGGTCATTCACTATGATCAAGTAGGAGTCATACCAGGAATGCAGGGCTGGTTCAATATTAGGAAAACCATCCACATAATTGACCATATCAACAAACAGACAAAAATCACAGAAAAAGCCTTTGATAAAATACAACACCCATTCCTATTAAAAACACTAGAGAGTATAGGAATAGAAGGGTCTTTCCTAAAAATAATAAACAGTATATATCTAAAACCATCAGCTAACATCATCTGTAATGGGGATAAACTAGATGCATTCCCAATAAGATCAGGAGTGAAACAAGGATGTCCATTATTACCTCTATTATTTAACATTGTACTAGAAACACTAGCAGTAGCAATTAGAGAAGAGAAAGAAATTGAAGGCATTAAAATAGGCAATGAGGAGATCAAATTATCACTCTTTTCAGATGATATGATGGTCTACTTAAAGAATCCTAGAGAATCAACAAAAAAGCTAATCGAAATAATCAACAACATTAGCAAAGTTGTAGGATACAAAATAAATCCACACAAGTCATCAGTATTCCTATATATTTCCAACACATCTCAGCAACAAGAATTAGAAAGAGAAATCCAATTCAAAATCACCTTAGACAAAATAAAATACTTAGGAATCTATCTCCCGAGACAAACACAGGAACTATATGAACACAACTACAAAACACTCTCCGCACAATTAAAACTGAGCAATTGGAAAAACATTAATGGCTCATGGGTAGGACAAGCCAATATAATAAAAATGAACATCCTACCCAAACTGATCTACCCATTTAGTGCCATACTCATTGAACTCCAAAAAAAATTTTTTACTGAATTAGAAAAAATCATAACAAAGTTCATTTGGAAAGTCAAAGGATCAAGGATATCTAGGGAAATCATGAAAAAAAAATACAAAGGAAGGTGAGCTTGCAGTCCCAGATATGAAACTATACTATAAAGCAGTGGTCATCAAAACAATTAATTTGGTACTGGCTAAAAGACAGAAAGGAGGATCAGTGGAATATACTTGGGTTAAGCGACCCCAGCAAGACAGTCTATGAAAAACCCAAAGACCCCAGCTTTTGGGACAAAAGTCCACTATTTGACAAAAACTGCTGGGGAAATTGGAAGAGAGTGTGGGAGAGATTAGGTCTTGATCAACACCTCACACCCTAAACCAAGATAAACCAAGAAAAAAAAAAGTGATCTTTGTTTCTATTGAATAGCATTTGAAAATGACCAACTAAAATAATGTTTAAAATTTTTTTAAAAGTGGTTGTTTGTTGTTGTTGTTGTTGTTTTCTCTTAACATTCTGTTAAACTTATACAAATTCACAAGAAGGTTGCAAACTGATGATTCCTGTCACTTAGATATCTGGTTTATTAGCAGTTGATAAAATTTGATAATATTCCTCCCTAAGTATTATGAAAAGTGTATTTCCTCTAAAGGCAATTGCTTTATTTTTTGTATGACTCATCAAAAAATGTATTGATGTTGAGGACATATTTATGTTTGTATCATCTATATATACATACATACATATATATATAGATGAATTTGTACATAAGTATTTCTTTATAGTATTTTTTTATTCACCACAGCAGTTCTTTATCATTGTCTTTTAATGCCTACAATGGATCTGGTCTCTTCTTATACCACTGTGACAAAAATCCAAGAATGAATAATCTACCACCACCTTAAATATATACACCTACACATGTACCACTTCTAGAAAAATCGTTCTATTTATTATTTACTTAATTAGATGAAATTGTTCTTTCACAGATGTAGGCTGTTGAGTCTGGACTTTGAATATGAAAGCAGCCCATGGTATAGCTCTCAGGAAGCAGGGAAAACAATAGGCAACATATACATCATAATTAAGAATGGCAACCCTGAGGGCAGAAACTCCTTCTAGGTCTGTGGAGAACTTTGAGTCAAAAAAGCTCTCAAGTCCAATTTTTAAACACCCATGTTTTTCCAAGTTTATGTCAGCCATAATTAATTACACTCCAAAAGTTCATCACATATTTGGCTTCTGGTAACATTTATTTTAAATGATTTTCTTCCCTTTTCTAATGTAGCTTCCAATTTAACATAAACAGCACCCATTTCAGTGGGTGTATTTGTGCAAATGGAAGAGAATCCTTAAACCCCTGGAAATCCAATTCAAGAATATGTCTCAGAATCACATGATTAAAAAGCTTCAGTATTTTGACTCCATATTGAAAGCCCTTTCTACTACAAGTAATATAGATTAAAATACAACACCAAAAGTTAACCGAGTTTCTCTCTTCCAACATGAACTCGCTGCTTTGGGAGAAGATAGCAAAATTTACTAAATATTTATAAAGGAAAATACCTACACTTTGCACTAGATTCAGATCAGATATCCATTTCTTCATCCTTCACTTGTTAAGGAAAAAGTAAGGACCCTTTTCATTTTCCCTAAATACATATAGTTCCAAATAATTGGATCTAGGTTATATGGACTGTAATCAAGGCTTCCCTAGAACTAGAAAAGGAACTATTGCAGCAGTGACAGGAAACTAAGTCTATTTAGACATCAATGCATTAATTTGGTGAAAGAATAGAAATTGTCATGAATGTGAGGAGGGATAGAAAGGGATGCCCAGGAAAAAAGAAATGAGTAATGATTGGGACTTGAGCTGGTGAGGAACACAAGAGGAACAGATTTTCCTTTCTTCCTTCCATTGAAATATTTCTAGAGAAAGTGAAGAAAAAGGAGGTGGAGGGGCAACAAGAAAGAGTGCAATACAAGAGGAGTTCTTAAAGTTCATATATTTACTTTTTCTAGTCATCATTAGTCCATTTTTGTCATAGTAGGAGCCATCCTCCACCAGTACTGGGACAAGTGAATAGTGGAATTCTGATGAGGCAGAGATTTGTGGAATCACTTGACAATGGGAAAGCAGAGCTTGGAGGATCAACAGGAAATGTTTAAAATATCATATGAATCTGGGCCTGTAATGAGAAAGAAGAGAAAGGATTTTAAGAAACAAATGGAAACCTTAACTAACATCTAGCTTGGATAGAATTTATTTTATGAGGCAATGATAAAATAAAAACTGCCCTGGGACATTGCTGAACAGCTCCCCTGTGAATGACTCCAACCAGACATCTTATCTTGTGTCTTCCTTTGGCAGGATCTATCCTGGCAACTCATTTCCCTTTTATGGTGAAGTTTTCCTTTCAAATTCCGAACATACTACCTTCTGGGGGTTGGGGGGGGGAAGGAAGAATGGCTGCCCAATTCATTCTCTTCCTTTGTTGCTGAGTCTATTCCAGCTTTTGCTGACCAGGAGTATTTTCTAAGAGATCCTTTTTTTTTCTCTTTTAGGACTCTCATTAAAACAACTGAATAAATGCTCATCTCTATTAAAAGTGTAACTCTGAACCCACCATCATTTTGCACTGCCAAAGTCCAAATTGAGTTCATGAAACCTTGATAATTTAGAACAGTGTCTCTTCTGGGTTGTGCATAATAATCAAGCAGGGTCAGTTTCACTGACCAGTGCATTTTATGATAAGTAAATAAAAGTATATATTGAAAGGCAACAACACATTTTATTCATGCTAAACTACTTTCACAGGAAGCCAGAAAAAAGAATAAAGGCTTTGTGTGCTAAGACTTGGAAGGGATTATTGACTCTCAAGAGAGTAGTTTTACACAAGCAAGGGAAGAGGAAGTAGTCCAGTGCCTTTCAGCAAATGAATGTCTGCTCTTCCCATTGGCATCTGGTTGAAATATAAGATCAGCTCCATTCCAACCATCTGCAATTTGATTACCACCTCTTCCCAGTCATGGCTCTGCTTTTTTTTTTGGCCCTAATGTCTGGTATGCCTCCATGGCTTATATTTCAGCAGATGTTTCCCATGGCTCTGGTAAGGCATCAGCCCTGCTTGACAATGTCTTCCTACTGTATCTACCAATTAAGAGGTATGCTTCAGGAAAGACTTGGAAATTTGAGTAACTGCCCATTCTTCAAATTATTTCCTGTTCATAATTACTTCTGCTCTTTAAGTTTACCAAAGGCAGAGTTTTATTTATTAGTAAGTTTTCTTATTCACCACTTCAAAAACATGGGAATAAATACCACCTGTGTGCAAAATGAGCAACTGAAGGGTTATAATTACAGGATATGCCTAGGTGGTATAGTAGATGCCTTGAGGTCAGGAAGACCTGAGTTCAAATATGACTTTAGACATTTACTGTGTGACCCTGGGGAAGTCACTTCACCTCTATTTGTTTTAATTCCCTGGAAAATGAAATGACATACAACTCTAATGTTTTTTGTGAAGGGACCTGCAGGGACAATGTGGTCCATGGGGCTATGAAGTCAGACACAACTGAATGACTGAACAATAAGACTGACAACCTTTAAAAAGAACAATTCCCACAGCATTCCCTCAGGATGAATTTATGCAACATAAGAACTATGCTCCTTGGTATTTCTATCTTTTATATATGACATGATTCTCATGAGAAAATTTCTTATCAAGACATTCTTTTTTATCATAATCATTTAAAATTGTATCATCAGGCTTTCATTTTTGATAGCATCCCATTCCTTATACAAGAACTAAGAAAGTAGAAATGTTTAGTCTTGAGGTTCAGTGTGGAAATTGGGGTTGAGCTGGTATGAAATGATCATTTAATTTAACTCTTAAAAGGGCTGTGATGGCATACAGGAATTAGTTTTCTTCCACTTCAAACCAAGAGGTAGAAATAAGAGTTTCTGAAGTTGCTGAGGTAGATAGGATTCAAAGGAAAAACCCAACAATTTGAACTAATTGAAGTTGGAATACATTTCTTTGGGAGATTTTGTGCATCCACCCTTTAAAGGCATCTAGGCAACCTACCCTAGTAAAGGTATTCTTAACATCACTTTTAAAAAATCATGAATATAGACTAATGAAGCCTATGGACTCCTCTCAGAATAATGTTTTTAAATGAATAAAATAAAATACATATCAAAATACATATCATGGACTCCAAGTTAGGAAGAACTAGTATAGTTCATCTCTGAGATTCTGTTATTCTATACATTCCATTTTAGTCTTTCTAGCCATGTTTATTTTCTGTATTTCTCCTAAAGTTCTGAAATTTGCTTTTTTAACAATACCCTTACTCATTCTTTCCTTTTTGTTCCTTCTATTGTAGTGATTTTTGTTCCTTTTTTGTATTTCCAAGCATTTATGCATCACTCACTTCTCCATGAGAGAATTCTTTATATATATATACACATACATATGTATATATACATCTTATACATATATACATATACATACATATATATGCACATATATATATATATTTATATAGGTGTGGATGTATAAGAAATTAATACAGAAAATGACACTTATTCAATGCAGTCCTGTTCAGAATTACTGCCTTTGCCTCAATGGTAAGATATGTGTAGAAGATGAGCATATTAGACATACACATGAAGAGTCTGAGGAGTACACCTTATTGATGGGTTTCTGTTGTCTATCCTAAAGAATCAGTGACTTTTTGCCCACACAGATGCAGAGGCAAAAGTACCTCATACTGGCAGGCCATCCCATGAGCACAGCTTTGCAGTTATCTGAAGTCATACTTGATTCTTATTTCAATTCCTCTGCAAACAACCATGTCCTGTCCAACTTAAGGTCTATGAAAATGTTACCAGCATTTATGCTGCTTGGTGAAGCTTCAGTATAAGTGAATACCAGTGAAGAAATCTCCAGTGAAAGCCTCATTCACTTACTTATCCATTCCTTCAAAAATATTTAAGTATTTTCTGTGTGTGTCTCTCTCTATACCTTGTTAAACTACTCTAAGAAGTAAAATTATTAGCCCCAACAGGCTTGCCTCTATACTTTGTATATTCTTTCCTTGTTCAGTACTTCTTGCAAATCAGTCCATGAAAATAAAGGTATCATTCATGGAAGGATGTTTGAGACTGACTTCCAGTGAGCAATATTAGATTCTTTAAATATTAAGTTTTAGTTCCTCTTTGGAGTTTCCTCAAAGTGGGCAAGGGATAGGACACATTTATTACATGAATTTGGATGGGAAAGACTTAATTTCTTCACACAAAAGAAATGCTAGATATAAGACAAGTCTGTATACACAAATGAACATTGAAAGAGACTTAATCAAGTATTTATGATTTTTATATAAATTTATATATACATATATATAATATTTATAATAACTATTATCAGATTGTCCCAGGTGGCTGTGATTTAAACTTAAAAAAAGAAGTAATTTTTAGACTAATGGATAGGCATTTTTACTTTTCATCTAAACCAATAAAGAAGAAATTAAAACAATTATCCAAGTATATGCCAATAAATTTGACATTCTAAGTGAAATAGATGGATACTTACAAAAAATATAAATTACCCAGATAAACAAAAGAGGAAATAATGCTTAGAAAACTAAATTGAGTGAACTGTCAAAAAAACTCCCTCAGTTAAAGTTCCGGGTTCAGATAGAATCACTAGGAAATTCTACAAGTCATTCAAAGAAATACTAACTTGAGTACTATATGAGTTATTTGAAAAAAATACAGAAAGAGGAAATCCTTCCCAACTCTTTTTAAAACATATAGCACTGACACTTAAACCAGGAAAAGCTAAAACAGTGAAAGACATCCACAGACGAGTCTTCTTATTTTGATGGAGAATTTTTAAATAAAAAAATTGGCAAGGAGTATACAGCATTATATCACAAGAATTATACTCCATGATCAAGTAAATTTTATACCAGGAAATCAAAATGAGAAAAAAAATATCAATATAATTTACCATGTCAATAACAAAACCAATAGAAACTAGAGAATTACTTCAATAGAGGGGAAGAAAAATTTGGCAAAATACAACACCTACTCCTTTTAAAATATTAGAAAACAATGCAATATATGAAAGCTTCGATAAAATGGCAAATTACATCTACCTAAATCCATCAGTAAGCACTATCTATTATGGGGAGAAACTAGCATCCATCTCAATGAGATCAGAGATAAAGTAAGGATGTCTATTATAACCACTATTATTTATTATTGTGCTAGACATGCTAGTTATAGAAATAAGAGTAGAAAAAAATGAAAAGAATCAGAATAAACAATGAAGAAATACAATTTATCACTATTTGCAGATGATATGATGGTATACTGAAAGATTCTAGAGCAGCAAGCAAAAAATTAAAAGAAATAATTATTTTAGCAAAGTCACAGACTACAAAATAAATCCATGCAAACCATAAGCATTTCTATTTACTACCAACAAAATCCAACAGAAAGAAAAATAAATGGAAATTCCATCATAATAATTCTAGATATAAAAAAATGGGATGTACCAAACAAACAAACAAAAAAAAAACACAACACAGCAACTTTATGAACCCAATTACAAAACAATCTTCACATGAATAAAGTGAGAGCTAAACAAGGAAAAAGGTGTTAATTGATAGGCCAAATCAATATAGTGAAAATTATAATTCTACTTAAATTTATTTACATATACTGTGCTACACCAAAGTACACAAAAAATTATTTCATAGAATTAGAAAACATAATAAAGAATTTCATGTGAAAGAACAAAAGACTAAGAATATTAAGAAAATTAATGAAAAAATTATAAAGGAAGGAGGCCTGACCATTCTAGATTTCAAACTATACTATAAATCAATAATCATCTAAGCAATCTGTTAGTGGCTAAGAAATAGAGTGATAGATGAATGGGATTGATTAGGTAATCCATTCATGGAAGTTAATGTCTATAGAAACTTCTTTTGATAGTCCCAAAGATGCTCCTTTGGGGAATGTGACAAGAAATCACTTTAAAAGACTGATAGATATATTAATTTAAGGTCGCCAAGGAATTCAGCTATGTAATTCCTAAATGAAAACTCAAGTCAGCAGTCAACCTTTTATGGAGTTTAATTACAAACAGGAGGAAGAAAGGAAGAAAGGTATTAGAGAGAGATAGAGAGAGAGAGATAGAGAGAGAGAGAGAGAGAGAGAGAGAGAGAGAGAGAGAGAGAAAGAGAGAGAGAGAGAGAAAGGGGAGAGAAGGGAATAGGGCTTAAATACCCCCTCTGTTTAGGCTGGGCCAAAAGGCCCAAGCCCTTAGATAGCTGAGGCAAAGAAAAGAGATCAGTCCCTATCACTCACGTAACCAAAATGGAGAAACAGTCTCAGCAGCCTCCACCTCCAGCCTCCTTCAGAGCAAAACTTCTCAGAGCAAAACCTCTCGACCTCCCCCAGTCCTCAGACCTCGCTATCTTTAAGGAAACCATCTATGTTCCCTCCCCTCAGTTCTGACATCTACCAATCACTGTCCATGTCTTCCCTGTGCCAATGGTGGCTCTAGCTTAACCCAGGACCGCCCAGAGGTCTGTGGTTTTGCACATGTCTGTTGAAGGTCATATTCTCAAATAATTAAATCTTGATCTATGCTGCAGTCCTTCCTAAATCCTGTTAGGACTGAGTAGGGTGGAGATTGTAAGTTCCAAGACCTGGTTCTGTCATTCCAAGTATCTCTATTGTATCAATTCTAAAATCAATCATGACTCAAAGAACTTCCTGTTCTATGCTTAAGCATAGGTCAAAGCCCTTTCCATTGTTCAGCAAAAGGTTTCTGTCCTAAAGTAATCTTAAGTAGGGAGGAGAAGGACCCTCCCATGCCAAGGGGGGTTCACATTCCAATAGACTATCAGTAGGAAATTTTTCAAATATGAAATTTCCAAATGGTGAAATTTCCAACATTTATAAGTCTAAGAAATTTTAAGGTTTACAGGAAAGAATTCAATTCTTGAAAAAAACTGTTCAGAAAATTGAAAAGCAGACTGGAAGAAAATAAGCAAAGAATAGCATCTCACACCATCTACCAGTGTAAAGTCAAAATGAATCCTTGATCTAGAAATAAAAAATAACATCATAAACAAATTAGTGAAACAAGGACAAGTCCATGTCAGACTTATGTATAAAAGAATAATTTATGATAAAATAAGACATACAGAACATTATGAAAAGTGAAATGAATAATTTTGATTACATTTTATTAAATAGTTTTTATACAAATGCAACCAAGATTAAATGAAAAACAAAAAAAATTGGGTGAATATTATAGCAAGTATCTATGACAAAAATGTTATTTTTCAAATATATAATAAAATATGTCAAATTTATGAGAGAAAATATACCCCAAGTGAAAAGTGGCCAAAGAATATGAGCAGGCAGTGCTCAAAGGAAGAAATCAATACTATATATCATCATTTGAAAAAAAATGTTACAAATCAATACTGATTCAAGAAATATAAATTAAAACAGCTTTGAGATACCTATTAGATTGGCTAACATGACCAAAGAGAAAAAAAATGATGCATGTTGGAGGGGATGTGGGAAAATCAGGACACTAATAATATACTGTTTGTGGAACTATGAACTGATAAAACCATTTGGGAGAACAATATGGAACTAAGCTCAAAGGGCCACAAAACTATTCATACCCATTAACCTAGCAATACCAGTACTGTGTCTTTATCACAAAGAGATCATAGATAAGGGGGAAAGACCTACCTGTACTAAAATGTTTTTAGAGTCTCTTTGCATTGGTAAAGAATTGGTAACTGAGGGATTGTCCATCAATAGAGTGTATAAACAAGTTATTTTATATGGTTCTAATGGTATACAAGGGTTTATGGGGTTTTCAGGGAGGGGTAGTATCTCTGGTATGGAGGGCTTGTCATGCTCTCCTAGGGCACGTCTCCAGCCTCTGACCCCCACCTGACACCCTGCTCTCACTTGTGGCTCCCAGTAGCTGCTAGCATGCGGCAGCAGCCACACCCCGGGCAATGGCTTCGACAGGCCGGCTAAACCTTGTGAGGGTAGCCAGTGGGTCGTCGACCCCTGGTGAACCAGGGCTTTGTTCACCCAGCATGTGAAGACTGCTTCAGCAGAACATACGGAAGAAACCAACAAGAAGGTTCAACGGCTTGAGAGGGCGACGCAGCAACTCACTGTGGAGTGCTTAGGGCGTGTTGGAGCACAAAGAACAACATGGCCATTCAATGCAGCTGAGGAAGTCTCCAGGTGTAATGACTTTTCGTGCCACTGGACCCAGGCTTCCAACCCTGAGAGAGTGGGACTGTCTCTGTGCATCGACTTTTCCACTTAAATCTCCTTCAAGCACAAGTGTCTTTGTGCGCACTCATCTATCATAGATGAAAACGCACAAAGACAATTGTCATCCTGGGTTACCGAGAGACTACTACTACTAATGGTACACAATTGTGCCATCAGAAATGACTAGCAAACAATATGAGTTAGAAAAAACCTGGAAAGACTTATATGATCTGATCCAAAGTGAAGCAGGTAGGACCAGGGAAACAATGTGCAATACCAACAGAAATGTTAAACAATGATAAATTGTGAATGATTAAATTATTATTAGCAAAGCAAGTCTTCAAGATAACTACAAGAACTAATGATGATGTTTTCCAAAGCCAAAGACAGAACTATAAGAGTCAGTAGTGATCAAAGTATAAAGCCTGAAAAATGTAAATCATTGAATAAAATTGTAAAAGATTTGGAACAAAGTAGACTTATACAGTTGATCAATCAGCTTGCATTTATTAAGTGACTACTAGGCACCAGGAATTCTTTAGTGATGTTTATAATGATACATTGGGGACCACAAGCATTTTAATTGCAAAGCAAACTAACTTCAGCTTTTAATCATCCAATATTAAATTAAAGTTTTGGCAAATATATTCATATTGTTCTTGACAATATCTAATCTCATCAATTTTTGTACAAAAGTTACAATTTTTGAAAGACTTCTGCTCAAAATTGCTGGCAAATATCAGAAATAATTGATCCAAGTAAAATGTAAAATTGTTGTTCTTGCCAATATTAGATTACTCAAACATGTAACCAATTTAAATGGATATGTTTCTCTTCTTACTCAGTGTATTTCTTACTAAGTATTTCTACACTATCTTAACAAAATATTTGTCAAGAATCATCATAGCTAAAGAATTATTCAAGTTTAACACCCTTGTCAATGAAATAAGGAAACTGAGATCTAGAACTTGAAGATCCTTATTCTATTTTACTACCACTTAAGGAATAGGATGTGTCATAAGAAGACATAAAGTGAATGTAAATGTGTTTAATTCAAGAATAAATCATTGTGGATTTGATTACTCATAGAGGCACTATTTTGAGATTGTTGCATATGCTTTTTCATTGTGAGGTCATAATTTTTCAACAAAGACAAGATTTATAGGTAATATAAAAAACTAAACCTTTTTTGCTACCTCTTTTCTGAAAAGCAATCTGGAACCATACCCAAAGGGCCATAAACTACATACCCTTTGATCAAGCAATACCACTATTAGGTATGTATCCAAAAGAAATCAAATATGGAGGAAACAACCTACTAGTACACAAATATTTATAAT
The DNA here is from genome assembly GCF_027887165.1 of Monodelphis domestica. NCBI lineage: Eukaryota > Metazoa > Chordata > Mammalia > Didelphimorphia > Didelphidae > Monodelphis > Monodelphis domestica. The sequence goes on from NC_077230.1 coordinate 29,386,090, forward strand.
TAGCTATTTTTGTTATGGCAAAGAACTAGAAACTGAAGAAATATCCCTTGGTAACATTGGTAAATAGCTGAACAAATTTTAATTTAAGATTGTTATGAAATACTATTGTGCCACTAGAAAAGAGGAAAAGGAAAATTAAAAAAAATGATCAGATTCATATAAACTTACGCAAATTGAAGTGAGTAGAATTAAAGTATTATTTCACAGTTCAAGAATTAATGCACAATGATCAATCATTCAAATTAACTACTATCAGTAATGCAAAGATCCAAGACAATTCCAAAAGATTCATGATGAAAAGGCTATTCACCACCATGGAAGGAAATGATGGAGTCTGAGGTGTTGTTGTACCTCTTCTCAGGTCTCCCTTTTCTCAGACAGAAAAATAAGAAGGGGTAATTCCATTTACACTTCAGTTATGGCACTATTGCTCTTCATATATAGATGAATAAATTTGCTTGATTTCATCTAATATAGTCAATAAATTTCCTTCATTAAAACTTTACCATAAATAGAGTAACCAAATACATGAGATTTTGACAGTTGGTTATTTTAAAAAACATTATTAATGGCAGATCAGTATGACTTTTGTTTATTTCATCATCAGAATAGACAATATAAATATCAATCAGTCATTCAATCATTAAGCATTTTTAAGTGCCTCATCTGTTCCAAGCACTGCACAAGCAAAGAAAAGTAAAAAAGAAAAAATCTTACAACTTAATGAGGAAGGCAAAAATAAACTGTATAAACAAGTTACAAATGGCATGAATAATTAACAGAGAGAAGAAACAAAAATGAAAAGGAATTGGGAAAGGATTCTTGTAAAAGGAAAACTTTTAACTGGGACTTTAAGGAAGTTAAATGCTAGGTCCTTTGATGTACTTTGTTATAGCCACCTTTTTATCTCAATTGGAATGAAAACATCTTTTTTTAAATGCCCTATTTTAGTTTCAAGAATCTGTTAAATCAGTACTCTAGATAATTAAGATAGTTTTTTTTTGTAATTGATTTATGAAAAAATAATATATCCAAAAGAACATTTGATGGTCATGAATAGAAACTATAATGACCTGAACCAAGAATGCTCATTATTCAGGTTACTGCACAATTTGGAACCAGTGGAACTTTTATTTTAATATAAAGTTTTAACTTTGTCAGACAAGGTATACCACTATCAGTAAATCCTATATAGTTTAGTAGATCTCTTCTTCCTTAAATCCCTCTAATATTAACTATTAACATCTTTTGTCATTTTTGTTAATTTGCTAAATGTGAGGTAAAACCCCAATAATGTTTTGATATTCATTCCTCTTAATTTTAGTGATTCAGAATGTTTTTTTTTTAAATATGGTTGTTAATACTATACAATTCTACTCTGAGAAGCGTCATTTCTTATCTTTTTATCACTTGCTTGTGGAAAAAGCTTATATTTTATACATTTATTTTGTTATCTATTTATTATTCCTTATTAACACCATGAAACCCTGCTTACTACTAAAATGTTAATATTAATAATATTATATTAATAAATTAAAACATAAAACCACAGGCTTGTTATGATTTTTTTCAGTATAGTACATGTGGCAAAGATTTCAACCACTACACTATGCTAAGCATGAATGTTGATATAGCTTTTTACATATAAAATTACAAATAAAAAATTTTACATATTTACATAATAACATATTTTTAGAGTAGTTCCCCAGTTGGGGTGGCATATACTGGAAGGAAACATTAGCTTTCTATGTATTTCTATAACATCTCCATTATTTCATATTATAGTCATTCATATTTAAAACTAGTGAAGTAAATATAATTAAATAAAAATACAAAGTTTCTACTTTTTTTTAAACATTAAGGAGTCTCTAGGCACAAGTAAGACACTGGATAATTTCCTAGGTTACTAATATTTATGAGTAAGTAATATGGATGAACAATTAAAGCAAGAGTCTATTTAACCATTTGCCAAGAGATTTAAATAGCATTCACACTTGAAGAATCAGGAAACTTCCCTATTGAGCAGGACTCTAAAGCACTATCCAACTCACTCTACCTTTGGTCAGTCATAATAACCTCTGCAAACTCATCAATATTTATAAAGGGCTGGCCAATTTTTCTTTGACGATCTCTACAGAGTATAGGTACCTTATTTCTTTGCAAAGTAGAAAGTTCATCCTAAATGGAAAAAAATATAATTGGTCTTTCAATAGACAGCACTGAAAGATGGTTGAAATATAATTGGTCTTTCAATAGACAGCACTGAAAGATGGTTGCTAATAATGAAATTTCATTTAACTAATACATCTGGGTCTTTTTCATAGGAACTGTTGTATAAACATTTGTTTGTTTTTGTCGAATACTTGATGAATTCAACTTAAGGATTTTATCTTAAAATCTCCTAAATTTTACCTTACTACATTTGGTCCATAATTTTGCATGCTTTAATCTTTTAGGATCCTTATTCCTTCATGTATTATGTGAGCTTTTCCTTTCATTTTTTATATATAAATTAGAAAAATAATTATAGCTACATGTTTATCCACAGTTTTGTTTGAGAATATTTAGTGGTAACAAGGCCAAGGCCGAAGCCATGAAATATCTCTAGAGGAATCTTATCCTCAATTCTAAGTAACTAAATGATTCATCTCTTCTTATTGGTCATTAAGTCAATTTAAAATCAAAGTATGGGAAAATTAAGACTACATATCAGAAGACTACATGAACAGAAGAAGAACAGTAGAGATACAAATGATTTGCTGAAATCCAAGTATGCTTTGAGATTGTATAACTAAAACAGAAAATATAAAATTTATATATTTATTTTTCCCAGCAATGTTTTATTATACATTCCCCAATTATACATAGAAACAATTTTTAACATTTTTTTCTGACAATTTGTGATCCAGATTCTCTTTTTCCTTCTCTCTTCTCCCCCAACACTAAGGCACAAAGTAATCTGTTATAGATACTACATGTGCAATCATCCAAAAGCATATTTCCATATCCATCATGTTAGAAAAGAAGAAAAATATTGTATATATATGAAAAAACTCCTGAAGGAAAAAAGTGAAACATGTTATGCTTTGATCCTCATGAAGACCCCATCAGTTCCTTCTATGATAATAGATATCATTTATGATCATGAGTCCCTGGGAGTTTTTTTAAGTTTTTGCATTGTTGACAATAGTTAAGCCATTCACATATGATCATCATATAATATTGTTCTTAGTATGTAAAATGTTCCCTTATTTCTTCTCATTTCATGGATATGTTTACTTAAAAATAAACATATATCAATACTTCTAATTAGTATTGTTATTTTGTTTTGCTGTTTTATTGATTCCTTTAATCTATTAGGTTAACAACCCCATTGCAAAATAAAATGAGATTAGATTGTCATAACTTGTCTCTTGAGGAAATGATTTTGAAAGTTAGTGTTTATCTCTCCTCTTTCAGATTACTCACAAGTCATCCCTTCAGTAATATATTCTAGCATTTTATCAGGCTGCATACAAATGGAATATGTAAATGGTAAAGAAGCACAAAACAGTTTTCATGTTGATCTTTAGAACAGTTCTTGTAATAATGAAAATGTAGAGGTACATAATGCAAAAGGAAGAAAACGTGTCAGATTAAACCTTTTCACCAATGAAATAACAGTCAATAAAAATTTAATGCATTATTTATTCGTGCCAGTCATTGAGCTAACTGTTGAGAATACACAGAAAGGGAAAAAATGCTCTGCCATCCAGATGCTCACAACCAATGGGGGAAGACAACACACAAAAAGTAACTGAAGAGGGAGTTGGCGGCATTCCAAATATGGGTATAAGAGGAAGTCCTGCAGCATGATGGGAAATCATGAAATGACTACCCTGAACTTTCCCCTTAAATAGATGATCCAAGAATAGTTCCCCAGTGTCACTTGTCCAACCTCCCCATTCAGAGGGAGAGAGGTATACAATGACTAGTAGATGCTGGAAAGAAATGTTTCAGAACTGATGTGAATTTGGCAGAATAATGAGTTTCTGGAGAGTATGAAGTCTAGAAGAGTTCAGCTGATGAGGGAAATGATGAAATTCCTGCCTTGGATTTCTTTCTTAAATAGAGAATTATATTTTGGGTAGTCTGAAGAGTCAGAAGGCATTATTTTTGTCCTGAGGATATTTTCTTTTGGTTTCTGATTAGAACTTTACTCCTGAGTAAAAAGCAAGCTATAGTCGTCATGTCTCCAGCTACATAGATAGGTAGTCCTAGTTCATTGGTGGTCCTTATATATATATATATATATATATATATATATATATATATATATATATATATATATATATATATATATATATATATATATATATATATATATATATATATATAGTACCAAAGGAGAACAGATCAGTAATGTGTTAAGGGCCATAGATCATGCCATGCAGCTACTCTTAGTATTTGTAAAATTTCTTCTTTTTTATTAGTGTATAGACTTGCTAAAGATAAAGGGACCTGTACTAGAAACTTGCAGCATACCTCTCTGTAGCAATAAAAGCTCTTCAGTGAATTGACTTGAGCAAATTCAGTCACACAGACTTGAATTTGAATTGGGAAGGGTAGAGGAAAAGTGATGGATGAGTACAACAAATTTCAATCATTTTCCAATTTTCTCAATCTCTCAAATCAAAGTTCAGTGTTTATAGTTTTTCAAAGCTGTAAGTCTTTCACCTATTTAATTTTGTATGAGCCACTCCTACTCAAAAATGCTCTTTAGACAATTTTATTAAAGTAGATTAAATTATTAAACACTTGTGTCAACATACATGTACACATGGGAAATATTCCATTTAAATTAGACATATCTTGATTTGTTATAAAAATAGGATTGGGAAATAAACTATTTTTACTATAGCTAGGACTAATGAGCATCTCATAGATCACAAAGATTGTTAAATGAGATATATTTCCACTCTGTATTGTAAAAACACACAGCAATTTTCTGTCAAAAGAACTGACCAATGATGAGAGAATGAAAAAGAAATCCCTGAGATAGCAAATCCCTATAAATCAGGTTAAAAATTCAGCTTAATTAATGTAAAGTAATAGGATTAATCCAGCAGAAACAAAAATATTTTTTTAAACTTAAAGTATTTTTTAAATTATAGAATTAGGAGAAAAGAAGACAGCAATGTTGCTTTCTTTAGAATATGCTAAAATCTATTATATAGTGCACCATGATCCTTATAATCCAGGCAGCAGGTGAAAATACTTGTAGTAACTGCACAGATATAGATTAAGATCAAGATTACCTCTTTTATGAAGAAAAACATGCAAGTTATAGAAGATCCTCTACTATAGAATTCTACCAGACCTTAAAGTTGTGAATTAACATATGTTTATTTATTTATATTTTTTTCTGATTTTTCAATACTATAAAAACTAGAGACAATTCTAATAATATCAAAGGCACATGAAATAATGAAAATTTTAATAAAAATGTTAATGTAAAATTTAATTAGAATTGCTTTTAATGATTAAATGAGTGCTCAAAATTATGAAAAGATATTCTATAACTAAAGATATGAATAAACAATTCTTTAAACAACAATTGTCAACCACTAACAATGATATAGATGGATGCTTCAAATTAATAATAGTGATAAAGTGCAAATAAAAGGTATACTAAAGTTTTACCTCATACTTAGCAAACTGACAAAGATGACAAAATATTATTTATCAGTATTGAATTAGATGTTGAAAGACAGGCAAACTTATTATTATCTCCTGGAGTTGAGAAATTGCTAATCACTTTGAAAAACAATATGGAATCATAACAAGAGTGACTTCAATGTTTATACTCTTTGTCTCATGCTAAGGATTAAATTTTGGGGGGTAGGACTTTGAACAAAAGTCAGTGTACAGTTTATTAAATGCAAAACACTTAGTTTATTATTAGGAAATACAGATCAGAAATAGGAAAGAGGAGAGTAAAAGTAATCTTATAAATAGCTTGAAACTATACCCCAAATCCCAATCCTAACTAAATTTCTCTAAAAAACCCTAAATCTATCTGCCTCAGAGTACAGTATCTTCTGCTAGACCTAAGCCCTCCCTCACTATCCTACTCTCACTATCTAAAAATATAACCACTATCTATCTACATTATCTACCCAGCTTATTAATAATCAATAAGGCTATTAAGGCCTTAATTCCATTCTCTGTCTCCAACCAGAGAGAGCACTAGTAGCACACCCTCTCCCCTGGAGACCAAGAGACAAAAAATCTTTTGCAACTCTCTGCAACTAACTCTCCTCAGCCACACTCTTCTAACTATCACTAACTGACAAGCAGTACAGCAGGTGGTTTCTTACTGAAAAATATTATTTCTCCTGTTCCTTTTAGCAAAAAAGGGAGAAATTAAAAACTCTCTTAACTCCCAGAACCCATTGTAAGAAACCAACCACTAGTCAATGGCAAAAATATGATAGTGTATCTGGTAATGTGAACAATAAGATGAAATATTGGACATTTTCTCTGATCCTCACAATCTCTGAAATATAAATTAAATACACACACACACACACACACACACACACACACACACATGCTCCAGGACAGTTTTGAATGTTTTGTGGCATATCTACCTCCAGAAAAAAAAACAAAACTGTTGGAGTTGGAATGCTCATCAAAGAGTACTATTCACAATAGTGAACAATATGGAAGTAGATTTCACAAGATAATAGGTGTATTACCTAGAATAAATTACTTATATCTCTGGGAAGGGGGAAGGAGGAGAGTGAGGGAGAGAATTTGGATTTTATGACTTCAGAGAACTTGTGTGGGAAATTATTATTGCATGTAATTAGTAAAATAAAATATCTTAAAAAAGAACAAAAAAAAGACTCAAATCCAGACTTATGACCAAAATATAAAAAAGATAAACAGGGAAGAGGAGCATATGGAATTAAATAAGGCTAAACTGTTTACATTCTTGTTTAGGAATATAATTCATGTTATCCTTAAGAACATGATCATGATTAGGGAAGTCAGGAGGAATCTACTTAAACAGAAATCAAGAATGGAAAGGTAAGAAAAGGGAGGCTCTGAAAAGAAAGAAGGATGGAGAAGAAGAATGGGAAACCTATGTTACAAAAAAGTGGCATTCAAGGAAGTCTTTTCAATGGAAAATATTTGGGAGGGGAAAGGTTTTCTTTGTGTGAGAAACTTCAGGTGGCAAGTATCCTAAGATGGTAATATAAATGAAATAAGTATAAAAGAACCAAAAAAAAGTTGAACAAAGCTTAGTTATTAAACACTTTTAGTAATTTTCTCCATCATATATTCCTCACACAATTATCCTGAGGGAAATTTCTTATGGTACTCTGCCACTCTTAGAAAATTACAACTACTGCTGTTACCCTGGAATTTTGTATCTTTTGTGAATCATAAAGCAGTCAGGATTACCACCATTCCAATTTATTTATTCATATTCCTATTCAAGATCAAGAAAGAAGACAGATAGATCACCATGTACTCAGAGGCTCAAAAGCCAGGTCAAATGGGGCCAGCTGGATTTCAGGAGTTAACCTGAACCAAGTTCTACCACAGTTGCTTTTGGGAACAAAAGATAGTAATTGTCATATTTTTCATAGCTACTAAATTGATGCTTTGCAGCTGATGTGTTTATCATTGCTTATTGGAAAAAAACAACTTTTAATTATCAGTTTTTTTTGGATCAGTTAAGTACAAGCTTCTCAGTCTTACAAATCTAGAAATATGTTCCCAAATTTCAGTATAGTAAACTGGACAATATTTCAGCCCACTTCAAGAAATGGACCTTAGAACTTAATTCACTTTCATTGTATTCAACTTCCTCATTTATTATAGCACAGAAACACTTCCTAGATTACATTCCTAAATCACAGTTTCTTCAGCCATTCACTAAATCATAGGGCATCTACTCTCAGGTTCTGATAATTCAAAAGGGTGGTTCTATCATCATACCTTGAAGAGATTCCCATACCTTTGGTACCTGGGAGGTTTATATTTATGAACCTCAGGGAACTAGAACTAACCTTCCTTACATTAGAGAAAATGGAAATTAATATGTAGATATTTCATTTATACTATATTTTCTTCATATTCGTACATTCCAATAAGAAAATGAAGGACATTTAGAGGTCTCGCTGCTAAATCACCATTCTTGCTGTCAAATTACCTGGCATTAAAATACAAAGCTCTCCCATTTTTAGTGTATTAACACACCAGAAAAATATTTTATAATTGGCAATTCTATAAAGTAGTACATAGCTTCATATATTCACATATGAATTCATGTATTCATAAATTAGATATAAATATTTAGCTGATAATTTTAATTTATTATATTAATGCAACAATTAATAATATATTATAGAAACATAATATTATATTGAGCCCTAGGATCCACCAGTGAAAATAGCAGCAGCCTGATCATCAAAAGACTTTGCCTGTGCCATTAATCCTGTCAGTGGCCATGTCACTATATATATATAAATTTATAGAGATTCAGAAGTTATCTACCATTAAATTTGAGAAGTGTTCTATATTCATTGAACTCTTCAATTTTCAGAGCTTTTGGCATTGAGAACTCATTATTATCAATGACTTTTCCCTTTTATTTCTTTTAAAGCCATTCCACTTAAATGCATATAAATTGCAGGTGCTCTTCTACGTACTAATGACTTTCCTTTTCTATTCCCAAGATCTTACAGAGTACACTGGTTGTCTATTTATATATTTGTCATGTTTTGCTTTGTATCAAATCTGTATTTGGGTCATATCCCACTACTATACTATAAAATGTCTATCTCATTTAGTAAATAATCAATACAAAATATATGTTTGATCTATACAAAATAGATGCTTAATAAATGCTTCTTTAGTTGAACTAAAGCAATTTGGGCTACAGATATTAGTTAAATAGGGCCTTTTGAGATTCACTGAAATTTGGTCAAATACAGCTGTTTATATTGGAATTGGTCAAGAATATTTTGTTGTGAAGGAAGATAGGCAAAAATGGAGTGGGATTTCAAAACTTATCAATGAAATATGCATGTTTGTGTGAAGTGTAATTAACCTGAAAGGCAAAATGTGGTAGGGAGTATCTAGGTGATAATCAAAAAGAGGAATAGACTAAATGTTGTGTTCAAGTCACATTAAAAACTAATCAGCCAGATGGGAAATGGTTTTGAAGTCAGATCATAATGGTGAGTGAGACTAAAGTAAACATAATTGTAATTGGGTTATTCCACCATCCAGACATCTGGTAGAAGGCATGCTTGGTCAAAAATAGAATAGTTGCTAAACTCTTGATTTAATTTACTAAATTTATCTTGCAAAAATAAATAAAATGAATTAAAATAATATAATTGATTCAATTAATAGTAGTATTCCACTCATTTTTTCTCTTTCTGTTTTCTGTGGGTTGGCTTGCTCACCCTAACCATGATGGTAGGTGAAGATTTTCCAAGATGAATAGACTTCATCAACTAACATTCTCTGGGATATAAGAGAAAATTTGATGGTTGCTTTCCTTTCCATCCATCCATCCATCCATCCATCCATCCATCCATCCATCCATCTTTATCTATCTATCTACTATCTATCTACTATCTATCTACTAACTAACTATCTATCTATCTATCTATCTATCTATCTATCTATCTATCTATCTATCTGTCTGTCTATATCTATCTATCTATAGATCTACATATCTATCTGTCTGTATTTTTATCTGTCTGTTAGTCAATCTTTCTATCTAGCGATCTACACACATACATACACACACATACAAAAACACACTAAAAAAGAAAGCAAGAGGAAAATCCCTAGAATACAACATTCTACCAATAAATATGAAGTATTATCTGCCATTGATGTACACAGATTCCCTGAGGAAGACTGGTCATAAACTTAAAATACCATTATATTAAAAATGTAAAGGCAACAAATGAGCACAGGGCACTGTTCATTTCTATGACTTCAGGCCTTGACTTCCTTTCTTTTTTTTTTTAGCATATACACATTAGTAGGATGGATATGTTTGTAAACAATTCTATTCTGTTCTTAAGTTGGGTTGTTTCAAGACTGGACTGTCACTGATAACTGGGAATCTCTGTTCTTTATTCTCTTTTATTCTTTGATTTGGCTTTTTGGATATAATCCCATCATATTCAATTTGTTACCTGCTTTCCGTATATGTATATTCCTATTCAGAGCCTAATAGTGATAAATTCTTAAGTATTCTAAATACTAGGTACCTCAAGTATCATAGATATTTTAAGTATCTTATTTGTGACCTTATAGTAATCAGTTTGACCCCATTGTTTCTCTTGATTACTTTAACTCTTTGAAGTACCTGAAGTATCTCTTATTGTAGATATCTTAGGTATCCTTGTTATCTCATTCTCATATAGTAATGTGAAATTAGTTTAATTCCATTGAATCCCTTGAGTTTTTTCTCTTCTGTTTCCTTCTTTTTTGCTTTTCTTAAGGGACATATTTGATTATCAGATTTTCTTTTCTGCTCTAATCATTTTTGTCAGAAATGCCTAAAAATCTTCTATTTAACTAAATATGTTGTTCTAGGATGGAATATTATTTCATCCTGCCTTCTACTGATTTTTCTGCTCCAAGATTCATTGTCCAGCAGTTTGTGTGTTTATGTGTGATGGTTTGCAGGATTTTCCAAGAATTAAACATTACTTAATTCATCATCTTAGTTAGAAGTGGAACCCAACGGGCGTTCTGAATTTTAAGCTATTGTTATTTAGTACATTTTTCTAATAATCTCAAGAGACTTTGAAGTTTAAGCCAAAATTATCCTGCTCATTATATATATATGGAAGTAATATACAAGGAAAAAGTGACATAATTTTTACTCCAAGTACTTCATTTTTAAGATTCCTTTTTTAATGTTTCTTCTCCCTGAATATTTACATATATATTATACATACATGTTTTTTATATATAGTTTCACATTTGTCTTTGTGTCTTTCAATCAGGAATATTCTTGAAATATGAAAGAGAACTCTTCTTCCAAGTAAAAAGGAAACATGAATCTCAAGAAAAAATGTCAATGGCAGTTTGGAGTTTGTCATATTTAAGGAGTATAAAGTCAAGCATAATTTATTTACATAATCTCAATTTCAGAAGTGTGGAAAGAGTGGGAAAGATCCCATGGCCTATTATGCTTTTTCATTTAATTTATTTATTTAGAATATTTTTCATGGTTATATGATTTATAATTTTTCCCACTCCTCTTCCCTCCCCACTCCCGGAGCTGACAATTATTTCTGCTGGGTTATACATGTATCATTGTTCAAAACCTATTTACATATTATTCATAATTGCAGTAGAGAAATCTTTTAATACCAAAAGCCCAGTCATATCCCTATCAAACCATGTGATCAATCATATGTTTTTCTTCTAAGAGAAAAAATAATAAATCAGCAATTGCTGATTTCCTCTCTTTTTTCTGCCAAAGATCATAATATTCATAATGAGAGTGGTAAAATAAAATATGCACCCTAGAGACTGAAACCAGTTTAGGTAGTAGAGAATATTTATTTGCAAGAATATCATGAGGTCCTGTCAAAAATTATATTCTAAAGTTCTGAAATGATTTAGAGCTGTGATCATTTAATGGTGTTCATAATCTGATCATCATCAAAGATTTAGAAATAATTGGAGGAGTATTATTGGACTGGGAAAGTCAAAAGTAGTGACTATTTCCAGAAAAGAGAAGAATGTATATTTTTTCAAATAAATGGAAAACAACCCTACATGATTCTTTCTGATTGATAAAAAATAGTATATTATTAAAATAATAATTTAAGACTATTTGGGAAAGAAATTGTTCTTAATTTAAGAGTTCTCTAAATATGCATTTAAGATGATTGGCCAACATCCAACAATAAATGGAATTGAAGCTTTCTCTAAAAGGTCTCCTATCATAAACTCAGCTCTTATCAGCATATGTGACCTTTGAATATGGGGAAGTACCCAATATTTAAAAAAAATTGAAACCAGAAAACTAGAGCAGGGAGATATAGATATATATTATATCTTCTGGTTTCTTTCTGATGTTGTGGAGAATGGAAACAGAGTCATGTTCACTTCAGAAAGTTTTCCTGACTTTTGCTTGTATATTTGTTTTTTTCTGAACACTACACTGATGACCATTATTAAATGACCTAAGTTCACCAAAAGTAAGTGATTAGTTTCTTTTTTTATGACAGAACTGCTAGAATGATAAATTAAGAAACTACTATAGACACATATCTGGAGTTCAATAAGGCTGCTCTTTGTAGATATTATAGAGAAATGTTAACTAAATGTTGACTGAATTTTTGTAGTAGTAGTTATTTAAATAGCCTATTTAATCAATAATGATCAATGCCAAACTAAAGGGAATTTTTTTGCAGAGTGAGAGAGAGCTTTGCCATTCTTTTAAATAGGTTTTTTTTTCCTATAAATATGTCATATACCAGGGTTGTTTATGAAAATCATAAAATCCGTGAAATGAAGGAGGTTACTTCATATATTGGATGGAGATATGTTATTCATAAAAGACAGAATAAGAGGCTTAAACTAAAAATATGATATTTGAATGAATTAAATTAAATCCTACAATTTGGTTTAACTGGAGAAGTGTAATATAGGGAATACTTAGCTAAAAAAGATTCATGTATTAAAAATATATTGAGGTTTATCAATATGTAAACTAAATAACAATATATATGGTATATGCAAAAAAAACTCAGTGCATTTGGAATATAAACCATAGCAACCAGACACATGATAATGATTCTAATATCACATTAATATGCTAATGTTATTTTACAGTACATTATTAAAAATTATGTATCCAGAAAGAATGAGATTAAAGAGGCCAAAATATACCTGGAATATATTTCTTGACACCATTTTTTAGAAAGGACAAGGACAAATAAAAGTATGCCCTAGGAATGAAAGGATTATTTTAATATCATGATTTAAACTAGAGGATAGTAGCAGAACAAATGGAACTGGGAGTCACAAAGGCCAAAAACAATTGATATTTTCAGAAAAAGTAAAGAAAGAGAAAATCACTATGTGCCAGACATTACCATTGAAGGTGATGTGATTATCAACCTCATTTTATAATCATGAAAATTGGAGAAGAAAGAAGAAAAGGGACTTCCCAAGGGTCAAGCAGTAAGGACTTGAGGTAGTACTTCCTAACAAAGTGCCCAGTCCTCAATCCTTGCCACTAACTAGTACTTGTTTGGGGGCTGGTGTTTAGCTTTAAGCAATGAAACTAAGGCAAAATTTTGTTCTTATGTTCACATATTTGTTGGACTCTCATGTGGGAGAGACACTGAATTGTCCTGATTGCTCACAGAAGATAAAACCAGAACTTATATATGGAAATAACTAAGAAGCAGATTTTGGCTATGTAGTGAGTGAGTTTCTTTAAACATTGTCTTGAGCCCTCCTTGTCTACTTTGAAGAAGATTTTTCTCTATAGATTATTCACTTTAACAAGGTATGACATTTTAAAAATGAAATTGGTGCCTTAATAAAATGCCATTTTGTTGCCCTGTCCTATTAACAGTCCTGTGGACAAATTTTCCAAATAAAAAGAGAAATGAAAATTAAAGCAACTCTGAGATTGTACTATTAACCTTTTAGTCAGTAAGATGAACAATGAAAAAAATAATGAATAATTTTGCAAAATTTTTACATTAATGCATTGTTGGTAAAGTCATGACTTTCCCTACTATTCTGGGGGAAAAAGTGGAACAATATCCTCTGCCTCCAATAACTAAAATGTGAACATCCTTCCTCTAGGAATACCACTACCAAATGCACTTCAAAAAAATCAAAGAGAGGTCAAGGTGATGGAAAAAAGGCAAGGACTCACCTGATCTCTACCAAATTCCCCTTCAAACAACTTAAAAATAGCACCTTAAGATGAAATCTGGAGCAACAGAACTCAGAGAAGGACAGAGTGGTACTATTTTCCACTTCATGACAACTTAAATAATTGTCACAAAAGGTCTGTCTCACCAGATTGAGATTGGAGTGAAGACCAGCACGACTGGGCAGGACCCACCTCTGCAAGTCAGTAAATCTTAGGTGCTGCTGAATCATCAGCAATGGCTTCCTGAGATGAAGGTGGAAAAAGGGGTGCAATAGCTATAGGAAAGTGATTATGGGGCATCTTTGGCAGCCCCAGTTGTAGTACTCTGTTGAATTTTTAATACTCAGATTTATATTGCAGTCCTGGGTCACAATTTTAGGGCAAGTGGAATACTAGCCCACATGTGCCTCTGACCACAGGGTTAATGGGACCATGGTAACAGTTTCAGGGGGGTGGAAAGAGTGCTTGTGATCACTCACACAGCACAGGTCAGGATAATAGTAACTCACATCTAAGATCATACCACCTTGTAAGAACTTAAAACTTATAGATACTCAAAATCAACTCTGAGAGCAACTGAATAAAAAAAATAATTCAATTAAACAAACTATGAAGTACCCCTTCCACCTTAGGAAAAATTCTAACATTAACAGTTTAAGTTAAAAGTCAAGAAAAGAAAAATGATCAAACAACAAAAAAAGAAATTCATGATATAAAATTATGGTGTCAGGGAAGATCAAAACACAAATTCAGGAGAAAAAAATACAAACTAAAAAATGACAAACCCAAAAATGCAATGAAAAAAATTGAATTTTTATCAGTACCAAAAGTAATTCCTTAAAGACTTCAAAAAAGATTTTTAAATTCAAATACTAGAAATATAGCAAAAATGAGGGAAAAAGTTGTGAGAGATAAAAAATATCATGATAGAGTCAAAAATAGTTTAGTAAAGGAAGCACAAACATCTTGAAGAGGACAATATCTTAAAAAACAACAGAATAGACTAAAAGGTAAAGGAGAGGAAAAAACTCACTGTACAGAAGAAGTCCTTCAAAAAGAATAATTGGCCAAATGGAAAAAGAAATAGAAAAGCTTACTGAATAAATTAATTTCTTAAAAATTAAAAATAGAGTCCTGGGTAAACATGGCAGCAGTGTAGACAAAGGATTCTTCCTCTCCTTATCACCAACCAATATATACTACCTCAAAAGGCCAAAAAAAATGAATTCATATGAATGAAGTAAGTCCATAGTAGGGTGCAGCAATGAAGGTACATGGGATTTGGGCATTTCCCCACTATAAGGGGGTGAAAAAGCTTCCACCAAAATACAAGCTAACCTACCATCCTCCACCCCACATATGGAGCCAGAGTACTGGAATCAGAGAGTGAACAAGGGGCATCACTAGGTCCTTGGCAGCTGAATAAGACCACCAAAGACATACCCCTGAGAGGAGTTAGACTTAAGACCCCAGCAGAATGAAGAACACAGACCTTTGGCCCAGAGATAGCCCAGACAAGGGCAGCAAAAAGTAAAAGCTGTGGAGACACAGAGGTGGCCTCAGGCAAAAATCTCACTCCTTAGCTTTATACATAGAGAGCTAGACCTCCTCACTCAGAATTCTGATTGGAAAGGGAAGGAAAAATCAGCATAGTGATGTCAAACTATGCCCAGGAAAAACAATTTCCCAATTCCAAGAAGAACAGAAGATGGCATTGACCCTGGATAATTTTTATGGAGGAAAAATCCAGTCTAAAGAGGAAATACCAGAAGAGTACAAACAAATAAATGCATCCAAACCTCTCCCACCCAAAAGGGAAATTGGCCACAAGCTCTTGAAAAAAAGAAAGAAGAAAGATACAGGCAAGGGAAAAAAAGATTATTTTTAAATTGTTTTCTTATTTTATTTTATTTTTATTTATAATATATGTATAATATAATATATAAGTTACATAACATATATTATATTATATTATAAAATAATTCATAATATATTATAATAATATATAATATTTATATTATTTTATTTAAGTTTTCTTCTTTAAAGGATTCAATAAGATCAAATTGTTTATATTTAATACATGGAAACCTGTTATTTGTGACACTCAAATTATATTCACTATTACAGTAATAAGAAGAATCACTCATAGATAGAGATTGGGGTAATAAGTGGTCTAGGATGATATGCAAAGAAAAAAAAGGGAGGGGAGAGTAGAAGATGGCACCAAGAGAAACATGAAGGAATGAGATAAATAGGATGATCTATACCACACAAAGAGGAGTGTGATATAGGAAGGGGAGGGGAGGAATACTATTATAGGTAGGAGAGTAAGAGAGTGCTAATAGGTAATACTTAAACCTTGCTCTCAGTGAAATTCGTTCTGACAGGGAAGAGCATTTAGATCCATTGCAGTATAAAATTCTATCTTACCCTACAGCAAAAGTGAAAAGGGAAAAACTAAGGGAGGGAGTGGGATGGTGTGAGTATGAAAAGGGAAAGAAAGAAGGGGGAGGGAACTTAAAAGACCCTAAAAAATAAGGAGTGAAGAAAGGGAAGGGGGAAAAGGGAAGTATAATAAGGGTGGGAATTAGAGGGACTGACTTAAAGGAAAACACTGGTTTAAAAGAATTTGGCAAAAGAAGAAAGGGGAAAACTAGGAAAAGATATCAAAAGGTTGGGTAATACACAAGTAGCAATCATAACTCTGAATGTGAATGGAATGAACTCATCCACAAAATGAAAGCATATAGCATAATGGATTAGAAACTAAAATCCTACCATATTTTGTTTATAAGAAACACACATGAGTCAGGTAGACATGCACAGGGTAAGAATCAAAGGGTGGAGCAAAATCTATTGGGCCTCATCTGAGAAAAAGAAGGCAGGTATTGCAATCATGATATCTGATAAAGCCAAAGTAAAAATAGATCTGATTAAAAGATATAGGGAAGGTAATTACATCCTGATAAAAGGCAGTATAGACAATGAGGAAATATCAGTAATCATCATGTATGCACCAAATTGTATAGCATCCAAAGTTCTAAAGGGGAAACTAGTTAAATTGAAGGAGGAAATAGATAGTAAAACTATACTAGTGGGAGACCTGAACCTTCCTCTATCAAATGTAGATAAATGAAACCAAAAAAATAAATAAGAAAGAGGTAAGAGAAGTGAAAGAAATCATAGAAAAATTAGAGTTAAAAGATATGTGAAGAAAAATAAATAGGAACAACAAGGAATGCACCTTCTTTTCAGTAGCATATGGTACATTCACAAAGATTGACCAAGTAATAGGGAATAAAAATATGGCAAACAAGTGCAAAAAAGCAGAAAAAATAAATACAACTTTTTCAGATCAGAATGCAATAAAAATAATAATTAGTAACTGTAAATGGAGAGCCAAAACAAAAAATAATTGGAAATTAAGTAATATGCTTCTCCAAAATCATTTAAAGAATAAATCATAGAAACAATTAATAATTTCATTGAATAAAATGACAATGATGAGACATCCTTTCAAAATTTATGGTATGTAGCCAAAGCAGTACTTAGTGGGAAATTGTTATCTTTGAGTTCATATATTAACAAATTAGGGATGACAGAGGTCAAGGAATTGGGCAGGCAAATAAAAAAAAAAACTTAAAAGGGAACAAAAGAAAAAACCCCAGATGAAAACTCAATTAAAGATTCTAAAAAGTAAAGGAAAAATTAATAAAACAAAAAGTGAAAGAACTATTAAATTAATACATAAAACCAGAACTGGTATTTTGGGGAAAAAAAAACAATCAAATAGACAAAGTACTGGTCAGTCTAATAAAAAAAGGAAAGAAGAAAACCAAATTAATAGTATCCATGATGAAAAGGGAGACCTCACTAATGAAGAGGAAATTAAGACAATCATTAAAAAGTACTTTGCTCAGTTATACAGCAATAAATAAGGCAATCTAGGTGATATGGATAAATATTTACAAAAATATAAGTTGCCAAATTAACAGAAGAAGAAATAAAATATTTAAATATATCCATATCAGAAAAATAAATTGAATAAGCCATCACAGAACTCCCTAAGAAAAAATTCCCAGGATATGATGGATTCATAAGCGAATTTTATCAAACATTCAAAGAACAACTAATCCCAATAATATACAAACTATTTGACATAATTACCAGAGAAGAAATTCTACCAAACTCTTTTTATGACACAAATACTGCAGTGATTACAAAGCCGGGCAGATCAAAAACAGAGAAAGAAAACTATAGACCAATCTCCTTAATGAACATAGATGCAAAAATCTAAAATAGGATACTAGCAAACAAACTCCAGCAAGTCATCACTTGGAGGGTTATTCAGTATGATCAGGTGGGATTTACACCAGGAATGCAATGATGGTTCAATATTAGGAAAACCATCCACATAATTGACCATATGAATAAGCAAATCAACAAAAATCACATGATTATCTCAATATATGCAGAAAAAGCCTTTGACAAAATGTAACACTCATTCCTATTGAAAACATTAGAAAGTATAGGAATAAAATGGCCTTTCCAAAGAATATTAAACACTATATATTAACAAATGTCATCTGCAATGGGGATAAACTAAAAACATTACCAATAAGATCAGGAGTAAAACAAGGATGCACATTAAAGTCTTTATTACTTAACGTTGGGGTGTATGGGGTCCTCAGGGAGGAGTAATATCTTTGGTATGGAGGGCTTATCATGCCCTCCTAGGGGATCTCTCCAGCCTCTGACCCTCACCTGACACCCAGCTCTCACTTGTGGCTCCTAGTAGCTGCTAGCATGCAGCAGTGGTCACACCCTGGGCAAAGGCTTAGACATGCCGGCTAAACCTTGTGAGGGTAGCCATCGGGTCTTAGACCCCTGGTGAACCAGGGCTTTGCTCACCCAGCATGTGAAGACTGCTTCAGCGGAACAGGCAGAAGAAACCAACAAGAAGGTTCAATGGCTGAGATGGCGACGCAGCGAAGCACCGTGGAGTGCTTAGGGCGTGTTGGAGCACAAAGGACAACACGGCCATTCAATGCAGCTGAGGAAATCTCCAGGTGTAACGACTTTTTGTGCCAATGGACCCAGGCTTCCAACGCCAAGAGAGTGGGACTGTCTCTGTGCATTGACTTTTCCACTTGAATCTTCATGCACAAGTGCCTTTGTGCACAAAAATGCACAAATACAATTGTCATCCTCGGTTACCGAGAGACTACTACTACTACTTAACATAGTACTAGAAACACTAGCAGTATCAATTAGAGAAGAAAAAGAAATTGAAGGTATTAAAATAGGCAATGAGGAGACCAAGTTATCACTCTTTGCAGATAATATGATGTTCTACTTTAGAATGCTAGAGAATCATCTAAAAAACCTGTAGAAATAATCAACAACTTTAGCCAAGTTGCAGGATACAAAATAAACACACATAAATCATCAGCATTTCTATATATCTCCAAAACATCTCAGCAGCAAGAATTTGAAAAAAAAATTCCATTTAAAATCACCCTAGACAATATAAAATTATTAGGAATCTATCTGCCGAGACAAACACAGGAACTATATGAACACAATTACAAATCACTTTCAGCACAATTAAAACTAGATTTAAAAAATTGGAAGAACATTCTTTGCTCATGGGTAGGAGGAGTTAAAAGTAACTATCCTTCCAAAACTCATTTACTTATTTAGGGCAATACTCATTATGTAACATTTAACATTATAGTTAACATGTAACATTTAAAATTATAGTTGAGACTGAAAAAAAATCTAAATTTAAATGGTCGCCTAGGGAAATCCCAAATAATAAAATACCCAAGTCAGCTGCCAAATTTTTATGGTGATTTAATTACAATAGGAGGAAGAAAATATGAGAGGGAAAGAGAGAGAAAAAGAGAGAGAGAGGGAGAGAGAGAAAGAGAGAGAGAGAGAGAGAGTGAGTGAGAGAGAGAGAGAGAGAGAGAGAGAGAGAGAGAGAGAGAGAGAGAAGGAAAGGAGTTTAACTCAGAACCACTCTGGCTCAGGCTGAGCCAATGCAGGCATTAATGCCTTGGAGAACCAAGGCAGGGAAAGGGGTTAGTCCTTATCATTCACGTGACTAATCTAAAGGAAAGTAGTCTGTGGGGCTCCTCCATCCTCAAGCTCCAGGCTTGAACTGAACTCTAGCCCTCCTCACAGGAAGTCCCAAGAACTCCAGAGGCTTTCCTTTACCTCACTTCCTGCGTCTCATATGTACCAATGGTGGCTCAAGCTTTACTTAGGACTGCCCAAAGGTCTATCCTTTTTTGCACATGTCTGTTGAAGGCCATTTTCTCAAGTAATTAAATCTTGAGTTTGATGCAGCCCTTCCTAATGTTGTTACATTGAGTAGAGTGGAGAATGTAGGTTTCCAAGACCTGATTCTGTTATTCCAAGTATCTCTATTGTTATTGATCAGGATATAGCAAAATCAGATCTTCTAAAGAATGGTCTGATTAGGGTGGAATAGTTTTGAAATTCACAATTACTCTATCAAGAAACTTTTTTGCTGAATTAGAAAAAAAAACTATAACAAAGTTCATTTGGAAGAACACAAGATCAAGAATATCAAGGGAAATAATGAAAAAAATGTGATGGAAGGTGGCTTAGCAGTACCAGATCTCAAACTATACTATTAAAGCATGTAAACCTCAAATTTCCTTAGACTTATAATTGTTGAAAATTTCACCATTGGGATATTTCATACTTGGAAAATTTCTTACTGATAGTCTATTGGAATGGGAACTCCATTGGCATGGGAGGTTCCTTCTCTTCCCTTCTTAAGATTACTTTAGGACAGAAACCCTTTGCTGAACAATGGAAAGGACTTTGACCTATGCTTAAGCATAGAACAGGAATTTCTTTGAGTCTTGATTGATTTTAGAATTGATACAATGGAGATACTCCACCCTATTCAGTCCTAATAGGATTGAGTAAGGGCTGCAGCCTAGATCAAAATTTAATTATTCCAATCTCTACCATACTCAAGTTAACAGGATTTAGAAAGGGCTGTAGCAAAGGAGTATAGATTTAATCATTTGAAAATATGACCTTCAACAGACATGTGCAAAAGCCAGAAACCTCTGGGCGGTCCTGGGTTAAGCGAGAGCCTCCATTGACAGGGAAATTGATGAAGAGTGATTGGTAGATGGGAGAACTGAGGGGATGAACTTGGAGGTTTTTTCCTGAAAAGAGAGGAGGGTCTGAAGGCGAGGGGTGGTTGATTTTTTTGGTCGGTGTGGTTCCTGGGCTCTGAGGAAGCTTGTTCTGAAGGAAGCTGAAGGTGGGGGCCTCTGAGACTGTTTCTTCATTTTGGACACGTGAGTAATAGGGACTGATCTTTTTTCTTTGCCCCAGCTATCTAAGGGCTTGGGCCTTTTGGCCCAGCCTAAACAGAAGGGGTATTTAAGCCCTATTCCCTTCTCTCCCCTTTCTCTCTCTCTATATATCTCTAATTCCTTTCTTACTCCTATTGTAATTAAACTCCAAAAAAGGCTGACGGCTGACTTGAGTTTTTCATTTAGGAATTACATAGCTGATTCCTTGGCGACCTTAAATTAATATATATCAGTCTTTTAAAGTGATTCCCTTGTAACAAGCAGTGGTCATCAAAACAATATGGTACTGGTTAAGAAACAGAAGGAAGGATCAGTGGAGTAGACTTGGGGTAATTAACCTCAGGAAGACAGTCTATGATAACCCCAATGATTCCAGCTTTTGGGACAAAAATCCACTATTTGACAAAAACTGCTGGGAAAATTGGAAGACAGTATGGGAGAGATTATGTTTAGATCAACATCTCACACCCTACACCAAGATAAACTCAGAATGGGTGAATGACTTGAATATAAAGAAAGAAACTAAGTAAATTAGGTGAACACAGGATAGTACACTTGTCAGATCTTTTGGAAAGGAAAGATTTTAAGACCAAGCAAGAATTATAAAAAATTTCAAAATGTAAAATAAATAATTTTATTACATTAAATTAAAAAGGTTTTATACAAAGAAAACCAAAGCAACCAAAATTAGAAGTGAAGCAACAAATTGACAAAAATAAAATCTTCAAAACAAAAACTCTGACAGAAGTCTAATTACTAAAATTTAAAAAGAGCTAAATCAATTGTACAAAAAATCAAGCCATTCCCCAATTAATAAATGTGCAATGGACATGAATAGGCAATTTTTAGATAAAGAATTCAAAACTATCAATAAACACATGAAAAAGTGTTCTAAATCTCTCACAATCGGAGAAATGCAAATCAAAACAACTCTGAGGTATCAATTCACACCTAGCAGATTGGCTAACATGACAACAAAGGAAAGTAGTGAATTTTGGAGGGGATGTGGCAAAGTTGGGACATTAATGCATTGCTGGTGGAGTTGTGAATTGATCCAGCCATTCTGCAGGGCAATTTGGAACTATGCCCAAAGGGCGCTAAAAGACTACCTACCCTTTGATCCAGCCATAACCCTGCTGGGTTTGTACAGTAAAGAGATCATAACCAAAAAACAAACAAACAAACAAAAAAAAAAACTTGTACCAAAATATTCATAGCTGTCCTTTCTATGGTGGCAAATAAATTGGAAAATATGGGGATGTCCTTAAATTGGGGAATGGCTGAACAATTTATGGTATCTGGTGATGATGAAATACTATTGTGCTCAAAGGAATAATGAACTGGAGGAATTCTATGTGAACTGGAACAGCCTCCAGGAATTGATGCAGAGTGAATAAAACAGAACCAGGAGAACAATGCAGAGACTGATACATTGTACAATCTAATGGGCTTCTCTATGAGCAGCAATGCAATGATCCAGGACAATTCTGAGGGATTTATGAGAAAGAAAGCTATTCACAGGGGGCAGCTGGGTAGCTCAGTGGATTGAAAACCAGGCCTAGAGACGGGAGGTCCTAGGTTCAAATCTGGCCTCAGACACTTCCTAGCTGTGTGACCCTGGGCAAATCACTTGACCTCCATTGCCTAGCCCTTACCACTCTTCTGCCTTGGAGCCAATACACAGTATTGACTCCAAGACGGAAGGTAAGGGTTTAAAAAAAAAAAGAAAGCTATTCACATTCAGAGAAAGAACTGTGGGGATAGAAACACAGAAAAAAGAAATTCCTTGATCCCATGGGCCAATGGGGACATGGTTGGCGATGTAGACTCTAAAGGATCACCCTAGTGCAAATATGAATCATATGGAAATAGGTCTTGATCAATGACACATGAGCAATTGTTGATTCCCAGTGGAATTGCGCATCAACAATGGGAGGAGGTTGGGGAGAGCAGGGAAAGAACATGAAACTTGTAACCATAGAAAAATATTCTAAATTTACTGATTAAATACATTTTTCAAAAAAAATTAAAATTATGAGCATGAAGCTAATAAAAATAAAATAAAATAACCACCAAAAGAATGGAGGGGGTGGAATAGAAGACAATGTTAAATATCACCATAGAAAACAACTGACAGAAAATATAAATTTAGGAGAGATAATTTAAGAAGATTTGGGCTACTTGAAATCCATGACCAAAAAAGACCTAAAAAACATCTTTCAAGAGATTATCACAGAAAATTTTCTTGATATGCTAGAACCAAATGGGAGATACAAATGTAAAGAATCTAACAATCACCCCCTGAAAGAAATATCAAAATTATAACTACCAGGAACATTATAGCCAAATTCTAGAGTTCCCAGGTCAAGAAGGAAATAAAAAGAAGAAATTCACATAACATAGTGCCACAGCCAGCATATGGGGTTTAGGAGTTTTTACATTAAAGGATTAGAGGTCCTAGAATATGATTTTCTGGAGGGCAAAGGAGCTAGGATTACAATCAAGGTTCACCCACATCAGTAAAACAGTATAATACTTTAAAGGGGAAAATACTGCTTAATGAAATAGAGTTTTCAAGAATTTCTGATAAAAAAACACAACTGAATGGAAAATTTTACTCTCAAATACAAGATTTAAGCAAGATAAAAAGTTAAATATGAAAAAATCAATAATAACATTAAATAAATTTAAAATATTTACATCCCTACATAGGAAGATGATACTTATAACTCCTAAGGACTTGATTATTATGAGAGCATTTAAAAGGATGAAGTATAGACAGAAGGCATGGGGATAAATTTAATATGATGAGACACTTCAAAAAATAAAAGGGTGAGAAAGAGAATGAGCTGGGAGAATAGGGAAGGGAGAGGTAGAAGGGTAAATTATCTCACATAAAAGAGTTGTAAAAGAGCTTTTTCAAGTGGAGGGAAAGATGGAATAGTTGGAGAGGAGTGCTTAAACCTTAAACCTGGAATTGAGCAAATTTCATCTATGTATATATGTATTATATATATATATATATGAGTATATATATACATATTTATATATGCAATTTTGCTAACCTATAGGAAACTATGAGGAGAATGGGGATGGAATGGGGTAATAAAATGGAGTATAGATTGGAGAAAGCAGTGATCCGAATTACAACATTTGAAGATGAACAGGGTGCAAGGAGAAACAGAATAGAATAAAAGGAGGAAAGAGAAATACATAATAATATTTATACTCTTCTCTAAAAAAAAAGCCTTGTTTCTTAAGTAGATAGAGAAATTAGACAAATGTATAAGAAAGCAAGTCATTCTCCATTTAATAAGCAGTCAAATGATGTGGCTAGACAACTTTCAGATTAAGTATTTAAAGCTTTCTATAGTCATGGGGTAATGCTCTAAATTACTTCTTTTTTTCTAAATCACTACTGATTAACAAAATGCAAACTAACATAACTTTGAGGTATCATTTCATACCTCTCAGATTGGCTGTTATGACAATAAAGTAAAATGACAAATGTTGAAAGGGTTGTGGGAAATTTGAGACACTAATGCCTGCTCAGGTTTGTGAACTTATTAAAGCATTCTAGAGAGAATTTTGGACTATGTCCAAAGGGCTATAAAATCATATATATCCTTTGATGTAGCAAGACCATTACCACTTCTGTATCCCAAAGAGATAAAAAGAAAAGGAACTATTTGTCTAAGAATATGCAGTTATCTCTTTTTATGGTGGCAAAGAATTGGAAAATGATGAGATTGATCAATTAAGGAATAATTGAACAAATTGTGGTATATAATTATAATGGAATACTATTGTGCTATAAGAAATGATGAACAGAATGGTTTCATAAAAACCTGGAAAGACATATAAACTGGTGTAGAGTGAAATGAACAGAACAGGGAGAACATTGTACATAATAATAATACTGTTAGTTATTCTCAACAATACAATGATTTAAGGAAATACCAAAGGATTCATAATGAAAAATATCATTTGACTCCAGATAAAGAAGTGATGGAAACTGAATCCTGAAAATGTATCATATTTAACTTCATTTCTGGTTCATTTTTTCCACAAAAACACTAATATGGAAAAATGTATCATATGATTGTGATTGCACAAGGAAAACCTTTACCAAATTTCTTAGCATCTCAGGAAGAAGGGAGGGAAGGAGTGAAAGAGGGAAATGGAATGGTTGGGAGAGAATTTGGAATTCAAAAAATATTTAAGTTAATGTTAAAATTGTTTTTATGTGTAATTGAAGAAAACATTAAATATCAAAAAAGGAAAATCAGAGTGAAGGAAACTACACATGCACAATTTAATTTATAACAACAATTTTTGTTGTAACTAAAAATAAATTCAAATTTTGTTAATTGGAAAATTGTGGTATGGATTTGCTCATTCTGATTTGAGAGAGATGATTGTTAAATTTTCACTGTGAGTATTTAGGTCTCAAAAAGAAATAATTACTACAAATCAGCATTTAGATCTCAGAAATAATAAACACAACAAAATAAGCATTTGTTAATTGCCCACTCACTCTGTTCTAGGTGCTAGGATAATGACTTCACAAATATTATCTAATTTAATACTTGTCACAAGAGTTGGAGGACATTCTTATTATTATCTCTATTTTACAATTAAGGAAATGGAGGCAGGCAGAGGTTAAATGTTGTTTTTTTTTTCCTGGTGTCAATCTGTTTGAAAATGCCCGAGGCTAATTTTAATGTAAGCCCAGCAATACACACTATGTTGAGAAAATATTAATAATACAGACTAAACTTTAAAATGATTCATGTGTGCAGAAACTCTTCCCCAAGAGCTGATTGTTAAATGTTTACCAGCCTAGTTCTGGTGAAAGGCTGACAAAATTGTGTTAATTGCACAAAATGGCACATTATTGATTTATAATGAATGATTAAAGGATGGGTTAAAAAAAACTTGGAAGATTTAAATGAATTTTAATAGGAAGAAATAAACCAAATATATATATAATATATATTATGTATAATATATAATTATAATATTTATTTTGTATTTTTATGTTATATATAAGTAGCAAACAGAATGATATAATTAACCCCCTATGTTAATTATAATTATATAAATATAATATATATTATATAAGTAAAGTAAAACAATTCTGAAAATTTTATGAAAAATATTATCCATGAAATGAGCAATAATTTCTTCTGAATACCAATGATGAAATGCTTCTTGGTGGAGATTTCCTTTCTATCCATAACCTCTACAACATGGAATATTCCAAACTTTTATTAGCTTTACGAATTTATTATCTATGAAGTAAAATCAATAGTGTTTTTTTCTGTTCTTTTCTTTTTAACCCTTACCTTCCACCTTAAAATCAATACTATGTATTGGTTTCAAGGCAGAAGAGTGGTAAGAGCTAGGCAGAGAATGGGAGTTAAATGACTTGCCCAGGGTCACATAGCCAGGAAATGTCTGAGGCCAAATCTGTCTCTCTCTCTAGGCCTGGCTCTCAATCCATTGAGCTATCCAGCTGCCTTAATAGTGTTTTCATGAATAAATGTTGTAATTTTCTCCATCCTTCTACTATAGCACTTAGTATCATCCAACATCATTGAATTTCTCTCATCTCCTCCCGAATATGTTATTCTTTTTGTTTTTGTGATTCTTCTTTTTTTTTTCTCCCCATGCCTGTCAAACCATTCCTTAGTTACCTTTGATGGATCATTCATATCACAATTGTAACTGTTAGTTTACCCCAAAGCTTCCTCCTCATATCAACTCCATATTAAAAAAAAAGTTTATTACTCATTTGAAGTAGAATTAATCTAATTTCTCATTGTTATTGTTATTATTACTGTTGTTCAGTCATGTTCATTTCTACATGACTCCATGAACATTTATCCATGAAGTTTTCTTGGCAATAATACTGGAGTGGTTTGCCATTTCATTCTCCAGTGGGCCACCATTTTACAGCTGAGCGGCTGAGATAAATAAGGGTAGAGTGACTTACCCAAGGTTACAGAGCCAGTAAGTATCTGAGACCAGATTTTATCACAAATCTTCCTGACTCCTAAGCCTGTGCTCTGTTCTCTGTATCACCTAACTGCTTTCAAGTTGCCTCTTCAAGTTTTGAATTTCTATTAAAGGTACTACCACCCATCCCATTCTATCAGTTCTTCCTGCATCAATCCCCTTCTATCTCTTTCTTCTTCTACAACTCGATTTTAGATGTTCATCAACATTTATTATTATAATTATATAATCACTTTTCTCTGAATACAGGCATGTTTCTTTGAATTTGAAGGAGACATTGGTCATCATATGATACAGTTCCTTCAGGTTTTGGATTAGGAAACTATGTCTAATAAGGTTTGTCCAAGAATGCCACTTATAGTTCAATTGCATTAGAAAATTTTTAAAAACAAAATTAATTATATTAAAATATAGTTTTATTTTATTAATTTTATTTAATTAGTTAATTTTGAATATTTTTCCATGACTACAAGATTCATGTTCTTTCCCTCCCCTCTCACCAAGCCCATCCCAAGTAGCTGATACACAATTCCACTGGGTTTTATATGTATCATTGATCAAAACCCATTTCCATATTATTAATATTTGAACTAGGGTGATCATTTAGAGTCTACATCCCCAATCATATCCTCATTGATCCATGTGATCAAGCAGTTGTTAAAAACTTCAAAGACCTTAGATTAAAAATACTTGCTTTACCGAAAAGTGACAGATACCTAACTAGAATTTAAGTTCCTTAAATGGAAAGGCTGTGTTTATATCCCTAACACTCATATAAAACAAAATAAATTGTATCATAGAATCAATTAATCACAAAATCTTTTTCAAACAAAAAATTTAGCTAGATAAATTCTTTGAGAAGATTTTAAAAGATTGATCCCAAATAATTGATCTCTTCATTGAACTAGTATTGTATTCATGTTTCTCTGACTGTTCTGTGACTTAAAAAAGAAATAAATTTTTTAAGTATCCTCATTGTTTTTTAAACTCTCTAAGCTTCAATGCTTTGATTCTATACTTCATCCTAAGGCACAGACCCTTTCTTCAGGCAGGTTTATTTTCATTCCTTCCTTCAGGAACCACTGACCTGAGAAAAAAATGTGAGGATTAAATCCCATAAAAATCCAGAAACTTGGTTTAGCTTATACAAAAATTATGATTGCTGACAAGAACTGTCTTCTCCACTCTTGAAGTGAACTGAATTCTCTTGAGCAAAGTTAGATGGGCTAACTCTTCTTTGTTTGTTAAGCAACTGTGCTTAGCAAGCCATAGTGAGGTTTAATCGGGAACATTTGTACATTTCTAACTAGCAGCTGAATACTTTTCTGCTTTAAAGGCTGCAAAAATTGAGAAATTCAGCAGAGCACAGATGTAAAAATGTGTGGAATGATCCAAAGTCATTTATTTCTCTAAGCTAAGTAAGGATGTGTAAGGATTGATAGTAGTACCAAGCTCATTTTTATTACTACCAGCTTGAGTACAAATGCCTAAGAACTTTAAAAAATATATAATATTTCAAAGTATACATTTTAGAACCACTATGTGGTATTTAAATGCAAATACAATTCTGAACTACTCATATTTTTAACATTAAGCATTATATTATGTGAAAAGCAAGACAAGGGTAAAAAATGAAATATGTTTTAATAATCTTTCTCTCTCGAGAATTTTGCAAACATTGTCCTCTATGGTTTAGTTTCCATGATAAATGCTAATATTTCATTCTTTCACTGGAAATATCACTCATATATAAAGCTGTTAGATGTTTAAAACATTGCTGACTGGCTAGTTAAATTTTTGTGGCTCAGTGGCTTTCTTATGTCCCATAGGCTAAAAAAAAATGTACTTCACTGTGTTTTTCACCTATTCCTTCTAATCTTTTGTAATGCTATTCTGAAACTCTAAACCACCATAGAAAAGAAATCTGCAATCTATTTTATAATTGACCTCTTCTCTCTTCTTTCCAACAGGAGGGAAAGATACATTTTGCCTCATCCACCTGCCTTTCCTCCTGAAGAATGTGAGTTGATACAGTTGGTTTAAGTTTTCTTTGCGCATAAATCCACTCTACAAAAGTCATTCAAACAGATGGCAGGCATCATGCAGGTCACACAATTGCTTGATTGATTCTTATTTTTTTTTTTTTATGATGAGTGTACTGGTGTCATGTAGACCTATCCAAAGGCTAGAGAATTGGAAATAAGTCACATTATCCTCCCTCCCAGGAAAAAGTGGAAATAAAGGGATAGTTAATTTTGACACAAGGGAACTGTGCATGACAGTGATGAGAAATGTGAATAAGCTTGGAGTCTCTGCTGAGAGAGGAATTTCCTTCTTCAGAAGCAGTTTTGCTGATTCATTTTAAATAGCATCTTCTTTCTTGGGGGCTGCCTATCTGAGTCTGTAATTTGCTGCTTAACTGAATGCCTTGAAAATCATCAGCACTGGTTGGACACATCTAAGGAGAATGGAATGTTTTCTCACTCTACATACAATTCTGAGATATAATCAATTTGACAACGTGCTTTGTTCCCTATCATCTGCCTTCACTTTTTAAAAATTGCTATGTGCAGAGCGAAACAAGAAAATATAAGGAGAATGCAATAAATAAATAAATAAAAATAAAATCAATCAGCTCAAGAACAATAGCAAAATCTTTCTTCATTTAAGGCTTCCTTGTTTTACTTTGGGTATTTTAAAATCATCATTTGAACTAGGGATGGCTGCATAAGGCAAGGGCATGCAAGAGTCATGTAATGAGGATAAGGAAAAATCTTCACATGGTCTTAGAAAGAGAAATCTTACTTTTAAGTCTGTTTTTCAACATAGTACACAATCATAAAAATCATTGCTAATTAGTAGTAGAGAAATAATTTAGATGTACAGAATAAAAAGTTTAAAAGAATGATGAACATAATATATCAATAAGCATTTATTAAATGCCTACTGTATATAGGGCACTATGCTTACTTCTACAGAGATGATAAAAGGTAAAAGACATAATGTTATTTGAATACTCAAAGTGCCTTATTGAGAAAGACCTATCTGGATGAATTCTCTCCTGAGTTGTACTAAAGGTATGTGTTATCCCTGAGTACTATTCATATTTGGAGGGTATATAAATAAAAAAATCTAAGTGAAGATTAATTACCTGGTAAATGAAACTTTAGTAGTCACCTAGCTGTTCAGTTAGTAAAAACTAGAGAATCATTTTCAAAAATCTGGATAATTATACACCTTCTGTGCATTACAAGCTTCAGGAAGTCTGTGTTGCTTGATTATAAATACTGTTAATACTCTCAGAAATAATAAAGAAATGCCATTTGAATTGGAAGGCTATTTACCTTGAGGCAGCTAAGGCCTCTAAATAGATGCAGTAAAAGGGAAAAGAATTAATACCTGAGTTCCTGAATTCTCTGCTTCTGATTCCCAACCAACTATGGGGCACTTAAGTTATTTCATTTATCTATCATTTGTTTCATCCAGTTTCTTCTATAAAATAGGTATAGCTGCATGATAGGGCTACACCCAAGAAAATTTGTTTTTGAATGAAAAAAGGAAAAGGCACTTATCAGTCAC
Organism: Monodelphis domestica; assembly: GCF_027887165.1. NCBI lineage: Eukaryota > Metazoa > Chordata > Mammalia > Didelphimorphia > Didelphidae > Monodelphis > Monodelphis domestica. The sequence continues at coordinate 29,416,993 of NC_077230.1, forward strand.
TGAGTATTTGCAAAGTTTGTTAAAGATATAAATAGAAAAGCAGAGACATCCCCTAAAGTTAAGAATCTGATATTCTAATGGGAAAGTTAACACACATAGAAAGTTTCAGCTGCAAGTCTATTGGAAAATGTACCATGGTCATTATTGGACAATGACAAAACAAATAGCAATGAATCTTCTTTAATATTCTTTCCATGGATAAACTTATAACCATTTCTGATATAAAACTATTTGGCAATACCAAGTACATTGATATATGAAGTTCCTTTTCTAAGTATTCAATAACTGTGATTGATTAGCAACTACAAACTGCCGTCCCAGGAAAATTCTTATTTCTATAGGGTACATCCTGGAATATAAGATGTGGGGAGTAGGAAGCAAGACCAATTATCTTCTATGAAGTTTCATTCACCAGGCCCTTCAATTTACCTGGATCTTCATGACAAGAAGTCAGTCTTTGGTATTGATGGTAATGAAGTTTAAATTAAGTAGAATTCCTTGTATTGACACAAATTTTCTCATCAATACTTTTTATCATATATGTAAGTGTTAAATTAGGAGTTTTAACAAAATAAGAGAGTAGCTTTTAATAACTTCAGTTTTAATGAGAATATAGTAGATTTGTAAATTAATATTATCCCTTTAAGCCAGAGAAAAGAAAGCTTCTAGCAACTTTTAACAATTAACAATTTAGTTTGATTAAAATAGAGATAATAAAAGAATATAGTAAAACGTATATAGTAAAGGAGAGAAATAAAAAAAAATAGGTAGGGAAAGAAATTGCCCAACTACTTAACTAGCTACCCTATAAGTACCTATAACTGCCTATATCTGCCTATAATTGTCATTAGAGAAAGTCTAGCTGATCACTCTTCAGCTCAGCTCAGCAGGCAGAATCAATACATACACACACACACACACACACACACACACACACACACACACACACACACCCCAATCACCATCCCACACCACCAGCAACCAACTCCCAACTCCAATTAAGTCTGTCAATGAAGACCTTCCAAAAAGTTCAAGGAAGGGAAAAAAAAAACTTAACTGGCCAAACCAAAAGCCAAAAACCCAAAAGGCAAAAAGCCCTCTAAAGGCTAAAGCCCTCTCAATAAGTTCAGGCCTGCCTTTATATTCCAGCAACTAAATGTCAACCACCAACTGATCACCAACCCACATCACCAGCAACCAAACCACAATGATCAACTCAGGCCCAGCAGACAACTTCCCTGCAACTACTAGCCTTAACTATCAGCAACTCACAGACCTAACTGTCAGCAACTGACAAGCCAACCAACTCATGCTGAGCACCCCTTTTATAACCTTCCCCTACTTCACTTCCTGTCACTCTAGTTTCTACTTCCTTTCAGTGAGGGCTGGTCTATCTTTACATATCTCTATGGTAAAAGGACCTCCAGGTCCCCAGATAAATTAGAAAAAAGGGATTAAGAATTCCCTTTTACATATAGCTGTTCATGGGAACAAAAGATGGTCAAGGAAAAAGTGAAGTGTCTAACTTCTTTGTCAAGCTTAGATTTAAATACTCTGCCAGAAATCTTGTTTCTGACCTACAGAAGGCTATTTTAAAGACTATAAAACATTCTATTAAAATCATGAAGCATTTACAAGGAAATATGGGGGGAGGAAAGTTGTCAACCAAAATCTTCCATGTTTAATCCCCAAATGTGAGGATAATACATTTTAAAATTAATTATTTTTCTGCTTTTCTATTACAATTTTAATTAAACAAATATATTAGATACCTATCATATGAAAATCAATGGAGACCCAAAGACAAGTAGGAGATGGTTCTTGCTCTTAAGGATCTTACATTCAACCATCTTTACTTCAGTTCATGCAACATTCCCTGACTATGTCTTCTTGCAGAGCTGAAAGGGTAAAAGGATGGAGAACTACAGGCTTCTTTCTTGCCACCATTAAAAGGGAAGGAGAGCAACCATAATTTTATGCCGTCTGATTCTACTTGTGGCAATTTTTGATTGACAAGAGAAAGAAAGAAGCATAAAAAGATGGGAAAATGAATCTCCAAGGACAGAGGGAAATAATCATTTTAGGGAGAGCAACCTGTCAATACAAGAAATATTAATAATAAACTAAAAAATATTAGTCAGACCGAATACCAAGAAATAATGTAAATTGCTGAATTTCTCTTCCCCTCTACAGTATTACATACCAGACCATTGCTAATTTCTCATAATCCTAAAGGATATTTTCAGTGAAGTTAATAAAAACGGAGTAAGTAACCTCTACCAACAATTAACTTGGAGACAAATACAATAAATCCACTGTATATTATGTTCATTTTCATGTGATGAAATCATTCTCTTTCTCTGGGCCACTATGGTTGTCAAATACCTTTCACAATGGAAGTAGAAAATTATGCCTCTGGCAACCAGAAATCATCAGACTCTCAGAAATACAATTTTTAGCATCCCCAATAGGGCCATTATGTTGAGTTATGAAGACTAAATGGCAAACAGAACAAGACTACTTCTTCCTCATAGGAAGAGAAATAAACAATAGAAGAGTGATCGTATTCCTCTCATAACCTTCTAAACCAACTGCTAAGCGTGTTGTCTTCATTCCTGGTGCTGTGTGGAGCTCCATAATTTTTCTCTTTGGAACTCTTGGCTGATTTAAATCCATTTGGGGAATTTTGGTTTATGAAAGTGTTTCCCTCTTGGTGCTGAAACATTCATGCCTTCCTTTCTGAAGCAAAGGTAATAGTTTAAATTGTACCTATAATATGTGGTATCAGGAACTTCAGTTTTTGGTGCTTCCATTAAAGGAAAGAATAGCCGTTTCTCACTAGAAAGGCAATAGGGTGTGATGAATAGTTGGCTGGCCTTATTGAGAGGAAGATCTACAGTAGGTTTGAGTCCAACATCTGGCATAAACTAGCTAGCTATATTATCCAAGAAAAATAATTTAACCTCACTGAGTCCTACTTTCCTAATCTGCAAAATAGAGATACCATTTATGATTTTGAGAAATAAATAAGATTGTCAGTAAAACATTCTTTTAAAGCTTCACAATCTCAAACAAATTTCTATGTAACAAGAATGAACCCATAATCATGTCTTCTGTCTCCTTGAGGATGATCCAAAGCTGTGACTCCTTGCTGAAGGATATGTATATCCAGAGGATCCTTGACCTCTTGGTCTCCATTACCAGGAAACTAAGCCAAAGAGAACTGAGGATTGAATAAGAAAGAATTCCTCATTTTGAGAACATGCTCTCTCTAGTCTTTTAAAAAAATGCTGCTTGGTAGTATAGTGTATAATGAGCTGATGCTATAGTTAGGAAGATCTAACTCAAAATACAGCCTCAAAACCTGACTTTGGGCAAATTGCTTAAATTCTGTTTTCATTAGTTTCATATAAAATTGGATTAATTATAGCACCTACCTCCCAGAGCTGCTATGAGGATCAAATGAGGTAATAATTTAAAGTGTTTTGCAGAGTGCCTGGTATATAGTAAATGCTTCATAAATGTTATTATGAGTATGATGATCATCATTACTTTTAATATGAATTATCCCTCAGACTTCTGAAAGAGGAAGAAGAGGAAGAAGAGAATATCTCCCCTTCTCTCTCCCCAACAATAGTGAGGCAGCTATAAACATATAGCAGTAGTATATGTTGTTGTTATAGCTAAATTAAAGTGTGGAGGAGTTGCACAGTCAGTAGTCCCATTCTTTCTTCTAGATTCATTGAAGTGCAGAGGTAAGACAAAAGCAAAGATCACTAGCAGTGGCCTAGGATTCAGGAGATAACTATGGCATGATTGATATCTGATCAAGCTCCCACCTTTTCAAAATTTGTCTTCAGGAAATGTGTGAACTTATTTAGAAACATTTACTTAGTGCCTTCTATGTGCAAGACACTGTGTAAAATGCTGAGGAATACAATGATTTTAATTATATAATTTTATATATACAAATTATATGATCCCTGACCTCTAGTAATTTATATTTCCCTGGGAATGAGGAGTGGGAGATTATTTTAAATACATAGTTAGGTATAATATAAGTTAGGGTGTAAGGAGAACAAAGAAAAGGAGTATACAAAATGTTATAGTATATAATTTAAAAAATGTATTTGTTTCTTTGTTACATTAAAATACCCAGTTAATTTCTTCCCTTTCTCCCTACACTACATGCATTAGAGTAAGATTCATTTGACAAACATGTGTATACACACATAAAACTATGTCTTGATGTTTTTTTTTTATCAGTTCTTTCTCTGGAAGTAGATATGTACAAATTACTCTACAAACAATATTTCTGTTGCTATATATAATGTTATTTTTCTTCTGCTCATGTTATTCTTCATAATTTCATATAGATCTCTCTATTTTTCTACAAAATTAACCTGTTCATCATTTTTTATGGCTCAGTAGTAGTATTCCATCATGATCATCTGCCACAAATTGGTTTAGCTACTCCCCAACTGATAGACATCCCTTCAATTTCCAGTTCTTTGACACAACAAAAAGTTGCCTACATTTTTCATCTTGCTCTTTTATCATTTTAGTCAATCTGATACCTGTAAAATGATGTCATGGTTGTTTTAATTTGCATTTCTCTAACATTGATTTAGACCTTTTATATATAGTTATATATACATATATATATGTATACATATAACTTTGATTTCATTATCCAAAAACCATTGGTTCATATATGTTGACAATCAGTTGGTAAATGTTACATACTTTTATATATCTGAATGAGTTTTTTTATATTTTAGATATGGGACTTCTATCTGAAAAATTTCATAAATATTCCCTAACATTGCTTTCCTTCTATTCTTGGTTACATTAGTTATATTCATGTAAGATCTTTTAATATAATGAATTAAAAATTATCCATTTTATATTTCACAAAGCTTTATATCTGTTTATCAATTCTTCTCCTATCCATAAATTTTATAGGTAATATGTTACCTCTTCTAATTTGCTTACAATATCTCCCTTAATGCCTAAGAGATGTATCCATTTTGATTTTATACAATAAATGGTTTAAGATACTGGTCTATAGCCAGGAAATTATAAGGAGAAAATGAAGTTTTTAGCTTAGGAGAAGGCTCCTTGGTCATAGATGTTGTTCATCTAAACAGAATCTCATCAAGAAAAGATTTTGAAGGATGGCAATAAGGAAAAAAAAAATATATCCCAGTGATGGGAGAAGGTGAGGGAGAAAAGAGGAGCAATTTAAATGAATGTATGTATAAAGAATGGTGATTTCCAGATGACAGTAAAGAATAATCTCTATTTGGGCTGGAATATAGACTGAGGAAAGAGGAATAATGCAAAATAAGTGTATAAAATAAGTATCAGATTGTGAAGGCCATTAACTGCCTGGGCAAAGAGTTTGTATTTTACCCTAAAGGAAGAATAAGTCAGTGCAGTTTTCTGAGAAAGTTTCATAGCTAAACTTATGCCTCAGGAAAAAATATACTATGGCAGCTGTGTAAGGAAAATATTGGAGAGACAAAAAACTTATTGGAAAGACTTGAACCTAAGAATTTCATTAAGAGGGTATTATAATTACCTCATCAGCTGATGATTGGGATCTAATAAGGAGTTTTCCTCAAAAGAAAGCAAATAAAGTAATATTGTAAAAGAATTAACATTATTTGACAACTGATAGGATATAACAGTAATAATAATGACAGATAACATTTATACAGCACTTTAAGTTTTAAAAGGTACTTTATATGTATTCTCATTTGATCCTCAAAATAACCATGGAAGGTAGATACTATTATTAACTCTGATTTAAAACAAATAAAAGGAAAGTGACATGACGAAAGCAACAAAGTTAGTGAGTTCAAATTCAATTTTTCCTGATTCCAAGTCCAACTCTGGATCCACTGGGCCACATATCTATGTCTGGAGGATAAGAGACAAGGAAATATCCAAGCATGTTTCTTAAAATTTTTATCTTGAATAGCAGAAATATATTTCTATTAGTGAAATATAAGTAAGTTGGAAGGAGTGACTGGTTTAGAGGGGAAGGTGATGTTTGGGGTTTCAGATGGGTTAAAAGTGAGGGGCAATTAGAACACAAAGATAGAAATATCTGGTAGCCACCTGAAGGTGGAGGACTAGAGTTCAGTGAGATATTAGGAATGGATACTTGAATTGGGGAAGAGAGAGAAGAATGAACTATCAGAGGAGACCATTGAGGAGAAGACACACAGGTAAAAGAAAAATGAGATGAAAGTAATGTCAAGAAATGAAAGTAAATATCAAATATTGAAAAATAGGAAAGAAAAATGAGGATTGAGAAAAAAATCACTGTTCTAGCAATTAAGGAGTGATAATAACACTTGAAACATGGCTTTCAGTGTAGTAGAAGAATTGGAAAACAGTTTGAAAGATAGGTGGTCATTTTGAAACAGAATTAGATGAGAAGTTAGATCTAAGAAATAGACATTACTAAAATTTAGAAAGGAAAGGTAAAAGAATGTTTTAAAGAACTCAAAGACCTCATATACTCCATTTCTATTACATGCTCTTTTTTAATCTGATTTGTTTATAATATGGATATCTTTACACTAATCACATATAATTCCAGAGGTGAATAAATTAGAAAATATTGCCTAGTTCCTGCCTAACAGTAACAAACAGCGATGTGATTTGGAAGTACCAGGATTTGGGATTGCTTCCTGACATGATTTGGACATCCAAAGCCTCTAAGATATCAGCTTTGGTAGGTTAAAATAGCCTATTCCTTTCTACAGGGTTGCTCTGAATTGAGGTTAATTGGTAGACTAGAATATTTTGGAACCTACAACTTATTTTACACTTTTAAAATATTGTTGTTAGGAGAGAAAGAATCAAGTTTAGTAGGAATAAAAGCTGAAAATATTCTGACAGTCCTCCTATACCAATCTTTTAAAAGTGTCAAAGTGACAGAAGTCAAGAACCAACAGCAAAACAAAGTGAGAGAGCTCTTTCAATGAACACAACTTGAAAGGTAGGGAGGGAGAGGGGGAGAGAGAGAGAGAGAGAGAGAGAGAGAGAGAGAGAGAGAGAGAGAGAGAGAGAGAGAGAGAGAGAGAGAGAGAGAGAGAGACCGAGAGCTAATTTCATGGGACTGAAAGCAAAATTACACACACAAGAATGCTGGTTAACTACTCCCCCATATTCCATGATTGGCATAGGTTAACTTCAAGATCCTGGGACATGGGTTTCACCAACAAAAGAACACCTCTTACCCACCCCTTGAAGGTTCAGGCTCTGGCACCAGCACACAGTCAGGTCTGGAAGGCCATACCTATGGATCCTTTCAAGACTTCACTACCATGGTGAAGACATAGCCCCAAAGCTAAACGGCTCACAGTGCTGATTCCTACAAGCCAGCAGAGGAGAGAAAATCAGCAGGCAGCATTTCCAGACCACAGGCAGACAAAAGTCTGGGAAAATGAGTAAACAGCAGGAAAAAAAAAAACATTTAACCCTTGAAAATTGCTATGGAGACAAAAAGAAAATCATAGGACCAACAGTGGATGATGAGATACAAGTGATCACTTGCAAAATTTTAAAAAAATGGAATTGGTCTCAAGCACTGAAAGAACTCAAAAGGAATTCAAAAACCAAATAAGAGACAGGTCAAAGAAAAATAGGGAAAATAAATGAAAGTAATGAAGAAAGAAAATAACAGCTTAAAAAAGCAAAATTGGTCAATACAAAAAAGATGCAGAAAAAATCCAGTGAAAAGAGTGCCATGAACATTAAAACCATTTAAGTGGAAAAGGAGGATCAAAAGGTGATGGAAGGAATTCGGTCTTTAAAAATTAGAATTGAGCAAAAGAAGCTAATAACTTCACAAGATATTAAGAAACAATAAAATCAAAAGATTGAATTAATAGAAAAAATATGAAATATCTCATTGAAAAATGTTATAACCAATTTCTCTGATTAAGGTCTCATTTCTCAAATATATTAAGAACTAAGTCAAATTAACAAGGATCCAAGTCATTCTCCAATTGATAAATGGTCAAAGGATATAAATAGGCAATTTTCAGATGAAGAAATCAAAGCTATCAATAATCATATAAATATATTTTAAATTCCTCCTGATTATAAACATGCAAGTTAAAACAACTCTGAGGTATCACCTCATACCTAGTTGATTGGCCAATATGAAAGTAGAGGAAAATAATAAATGTTGAAAGGAATGTGGCAAAATTGGGACAGACATGCTTTAGTGAGGGAATTGTGAATTGATTCAAACAATCTGAAGGGCAATTTTGAATTATGACCAAAGGCCTGTAAAAGAATGTATATCTTTTGATTCAGCAACACCATTACTAAGTCTGTAACCCAAAGAGAGAAAAAAGTGGGAAAGGACCTGTTTATACAAAGACATTTATAGTTGCACTTTTTGTAGTGGCAAAGAATTGGAAACTAAAGAGATGTCCCTCAATTGAGGTATTACTGAACAAAATGTGACCTATGATGGTGATGGAAAATACTATTGTGCTGCAAGGAATGATGAACAGGATGATTTCAGAGTGTACTGGAAAGACCTACATGAATTGATACAGTGAAATAAGCAGAACCAGGAGACTGTTCCAAAATTCAAACATTTTCACTCTGCTATTTTTGGAGCTGGTTCTCATGGGTAAGCATTTTTATTGTGTGCATTTTTCAGGTGATATGATTCTGGAAGATGGATAGTCACTGCCTGGTATGTTCTCTGACATTTACACAGTAAGGGACGTTGGTTCCCTAATATCTACAAGCGCTAGTGCTCTTCTTCATCTAGGACCCAAGACCAGAGTCCCTGTTCCTTTGTATCCAAAAATAAGTGGTCATCTTCTCACAGGAACTAGGAATGAGAAATGTTTATGGGGAATAGAGTTGCCATGTAGGTATGGGTGGATTAATACCAGCGCCTAAGGTTACCCAGTACTCTTTTTCTAACCACCTATGTGCCCCCTTTATCATACCTGGAATGAGAGTTTCTGAAGTTCTTGCTTCTACTATCACAATCACCTACAAGATTCAAGGTTGATGAGGCAATGCTCTGCTCTAGGTCGGAGCCCATCTTAATTTCATATATCTTTCTGGTGACCCTCCTAAGTTATTTTAGGCCAAACAAGAGTCTCACTCTCACCACTTGTTGAGTCTTCCACTCCAAAATTGGATGTGAGGCATTTTAAAATTCTTTGTAAGGAAATATTGAAAGTTGTTTTGATGCTGCCTCTAACCTACTACCTTGGCTTCACCCCTATCTCAAACCTTTATTCAACATATTTCACTCAGGTCAGGGTATATTAAGTAACAAAAGTCACACAGCTAATTAATCATCTTTGATTTCAGAATTCAAGTCTTTCACTTCAATTCCCATATCTTCCCTCTATCAATCTCTTCATGTGGCCATATTATTTGTTTCTGCATCACTAAAATTACCAAATAGGTAAGGAGGTAAATTCTGGTGTCACATAAAAGCTATAGTATTTTGCTGCTGACAAATATATATAATAAAAGCAGGAATGTATATTAGCTTTGTGAAAATGATCTGATCTCTTTTCCTCATGTTCTGTTTCTCTCAAATTAATTTGCTTACAAAATCATTGAGAAACTTGGGAATTTCTATCCATAAGTCTGGCACAGAGGAATGTGATATCAGTTGTTGAAGAAGGAATTATGAGGAACCACTGAATATTAGTCTGGTGGCATTTCCTGAGCATTTTATCTTCTTTTGTTCCTTGAATATTTTAACTTTGAAATCAGAATGGAGAGCAATTTGTCCCCCTTTATTAGAAGAATGTTTTCTAGTTATTTTGGACTTCATGATTAGAAGTGATATAAAGGTGAAAAATAACTGAAGAAGCAAATAACTTGAAGGGATGAAGCTCAAATTCTGGTAAAAGAAAATTACTTAGATAGCTACCCTCCTAATAGCTACCAGTGGAGAACAAAAGAACAATACCCAGCAAAGACTACTTTCCCAGCAGTTGTGTGGGACCAACAATATAGCAAGCCCTATTGCCAATCAAAAGACCAGTGGAACAATTCACTACATTCAGTAGAAAATAGATACAATTAGAGAAGTGGAAAGACATTGACCGTCCGATAGTATCAGGATTTCAATTGCCCTTCCCTACATGGATCATGGACACATGCATTTTCTATACATTTGGTCCTCTTGGATGAGCACTGTATATATTTATTCTTCTCACTAATGGTGCAGTTATAACTGGGAAAGATTTCCCATATTTATTAGGGAGATATTATATTGCCTCTTTTTTATCATTTAATTTTATTTAATATTCTTTGTTTTGAACTAATTTTGTCCTCTGAATGAAAGAGGAGGGTCAGAGTAATGAATGCTGACTGAACTTTTTTTGGGTGGGGTGGGAGGCATGTTGCAGATACTTAGAGTACCTGAAATCTAATCCATATAGATATAATGGGGCATCTATGAGTGAAAATGGGCTGTATAAATTTCTACAAATAAAAGATAGTTTATAATGACAAAAAGATTACTTCAAGTAACTATGTTTTGTAATATGATTTATTTTAATCATATATAAATCTTCATATAAAATAAAATTATAATTTTTGGCAGTTACATTTGCGTAGAAATAATGCATTTTGGTTACATATTTATCTTTAAATTTAAAGGAAGAGTTAATTGAGTAAAGAGTGCTGAAATTTTTCTGTCTTTCTTCCACTTATAAGGAGAAATTTGATTGAAACTCTTTTATCCAATCAAAAAAATAAATAATTTAACATTAGTCTTTGATATATGTGATCAAACGTTTTCATTGCTAAGGACAGATACCTTCTCTCTGGCAATGACAAAGCATAGATTTAGCTCTATAAGAGGGAGAAATAAAGGGGTTTTATAAAAGGTTGGACTGGATTATTCAAGAATAGGGTCTCCAGGAATTTTATTAAATCCCAAAGAGATTTATTTATCCTCATGGTGCATATTGTGAAAGAAAAAGTCTCTGTCCAGTATATTACTCAGTTTTGTGCCTCCCATATGTGTGGTGTCATATATTCTTTTTGCTAGCTGTCTCCCCACTGCTTCTGGTAAGAGAGTCCTGCAATATGGCGGGACTAGCCATCCATAGGGGGGCCACACAGCCTCCAGGAGGGCCAGAATCTCAGGACCATTCTTGATATCTTTGCCACCAGCAGTGAGGAATCCCCTTTCCTGGTACAGTGCCCCATATTGTCCCATTTCCCCCCTCCAAATATCTAAGGGAAAAGGGGAAATGGTCTCAGTATTCTGTAGCTTTCTTCAGAGCTGAGAATGGGTGTAGAGCTGTTCCTGCCTATGGTCAGGAGAGAGGTATTGGCTATAGGCAATGTCCAGGGCTTCAGGCTGGAATAGTTGCTGAGGTTACAGTGACATCTGGGTGACTCCTCTGAGTGCTTTTACCCTAGAAGCAACTAGAGAAGTGACAAGGTTACAAATGCATACAAATACGTATCCAATAGGGGAGTGGCCAAAATTTGAACAGGGAGGGAAAGGATGTGGACACAGGGTCTTTAGGGGAATGTCATCAGTGAATGCCTGGGTCCTAGATAGGTGGGGACCTGCTTGGAGATCTGAAGGATGTCCAGTGACTGCTTCCCCTGATTGGCAGACAGGTCACAAGGGGGAGAGACAGCCTCTAAATTAGAAGTGTAGAAACCAGCACTGGGGTAAAAACTAAAACACCGGATAGAAACAGAGAAAATGAGTACAATAGCAATTGGCAATATACATTTGCATTTGGGTATCTTAGCCAACAGACTTCTTCAGAAATCATCTTCTGACAGGAATAGATCCCTTTAGGACATTGGATTCCTGAGCTGTTTGCAGAGTTGGTATGTGACGTTTCTGTTAAAGAATATCCTTTTGCAAAGTACACATTAACTATAAACATCTATAAGCACTTGAGTAACAATATTTTACAGATGTATTCCATTACCTCAGATTCTGGGGAAAATTCAAGAAAGCTTTGAGCTATATTTCCAAAATCAAGATCCAAACTTCAACTGTGATAAATTAAGGCTACAAATACAAGCCATCTATTAATAAACTTCACCTACTTTTCAAAGTATGTTCCCTAACCATTTAAGAATTTTCAATTATTAACCTAATAGGTTGTTTGGGGAAATGGAAACTTTAATTTTACAATTTGAATTATGTGCTGATTATAGGAATGTCACAAAGAAAAAGCCAATAGGGAAAATATTTCCTCATGTCCCAAGGGACACATATAAGGACTTCACATACAGGCCAAAGCTATCCCTGGCTCATGCCATTATTGTATAACTCAAGTATTAACAGCCTAGATGGTCAGAAAAGATCAATTCCCAGGGGATCCCAGAATATGCCTCTGTAACCATCCCAGGATATTCTCTGTTCATGGTGTAATTTGTCACCATTCGATCCCAGAAGCCTTCTTTTTCCTTAAAAGACAAGTTTCACCCATTTCAGCTGAGAGAAATTCTGCTTATCAGCAGTCCAAAAATAAATCCCCATACCCTCAAACAAGCCTTTTATATCCCTACAAGGCTGATCACTCAATTATTCTTATGTATTTTGGCAATAATTTATATATCACACTTTAGTCACAAAACCTGAAATAAAAAACATGAGTGCTGAATTGAGTAGCTTCATAGTAATATAAATCAGGGCTGTATCATCTCCTGGACCTAGGGCATCTGAAAGACTAAGACAAGGTCATACAGGAATCACTTCAGGGTAACTGTCCAGAGAAATTAAAGAATCATTATGTGATTCATACATTAATTTTAGAAATTGTCCCTAAGTCAGGGATCCAATCATAAGAGTAGAACATCTATCTGTTCTCTTTCACCCCCCTATGTGTCTCCTTCCCCTCCCTGTGTGTGTGTGTGTCTCTGTCTGTCTCTGTCTGTCTCTCTCTCCCTTCCAAACCCTCTGCTTAAAAAGCAGAACAATACTTCCATTCTTCATTCACAAATCTGCATACTCAAGCTTTGATCTTTAGATAAAAGTCCCTTTCTTCCAAATTCAAATCCAACACACCTTCCCACCTTCTTTGACTTGCTTAAGACAAGCAAACATACTGTTGGTATCACTTCAATTGCTAATCAGTAACCCCAAAGAATTCTGATTTAAAGGATTACATCATTGAGCATAGTGCTCATCAATTATAAATTTCATAGTATAAAGTGGTAAACTGAGGTAACCACTGAGTATTGAACAAAATCTATGGTACAGTTAGGTTTACAATGAGTTTTTGTTTACATCCAGACAATACGTAAAAGACATGTTTTAGCAGCAACTCACATAACAATCATAAAATTCTGAGTAAGCATTTTTCACATATATGCCATTTTAACATCCTACCCACTCCATGGCCACTGTTTGCCACATATATCTATATTAAGATCAAAATGTAATCAAAATATCAACCAATATATCCCCCAAATTCGTGTGAGATAACTTATCAATTACACATCACTCAACTCATTTCATCATTCTGGACATGGAATGTTTGCATTAAGATTCCACAGCTTCAAACAAGCTACTTGGTCAGACAGGGCTGGGAATATTTGCTTGCTTGAGCACCTTAAAACCTCTGAAATATACAATTAAAGTACATTCATCTTTAAATTCTATCACACAGTGGTTGTCAACTCCATGAGGTCCCTATTTCAATCCCTAAGTATCAGTGTAGAATAATTATAAGCACTTCTTTCTCCTTCCTGTGTGGAAGGAATGGGTTAATAGCTTGTGAGTAATTTATCCTAAGGCTGCTTCCCTCAATTTAGATTTTATTACTTAACAGCCTTGTCCCATCCTTCTTTAACAAGTGAGCTCACTATAATTTAAAAGTTTGAATGTATCAAACCCCCTTCATAATAATTTACACTCAGTGGATTTTAGTTTGAACTCTACAACTTCATGACAAACCCTTCTTGATTTCAGGGCTGGTCAAATTTGTCTTGTTAAAGACATTCAGTTTGCATATCATATACCCTTAACCTATTTAGGTGGAAAACTTAATTCTCTTCATATACAAATGCACACATAATTTGTATTCACTCAGCATTACTTTCAGCAATTTATATCTGAATACATGTTCATCTCTAGATCACAAATTCCCTCCTATACATTGTGCACATTGAAAAAAAAAACAATTCATATAACCTTAGTCAAAAACAACACCTTTTAGAAATTTCCTCTGTTGCAAAATACTAAATTCTTAGTACTTGTATTATTAAATCCCATGCACAGATTAACCACTTTAAAAACTTCTTGTGTCATATGATTTCTTGTTGCTAGTTCTGACAGCACATACATTAAAATACATCTGATTTCAAAAATCCCAAGTTTAAATTCCAGAGTAAGTTCTCAACAACATAACAACTTTTCCTAAATGACTTTTACATCTAAAAAGTAGCCAGTAAAAATTCTGTTCTTATAGAATAAAACATTCCCTTCTCTGTGTCAGGCTGGCTATTAATCACAAATAGACAATTCGCAAATTCACTGAAAACCATTATGCATTGCAAGGTTTAAGAAAATGAACTTCTAACCATGAGTTTATGTGCTCAATAAGATCTAGCTAACATTTCACATTTAACTGACAAACAATAATACATGAAATTACATTTGTACCATATCAAAATCATTAGCAATCCTCCCAAGTTACATACATAGACCCTTAGAATTAATTTTAAGTGAAAATTGCTAACTGTGGAGTAAAAATCTCCCTTTTCTGCTCTGAATTTTTCTCTCTTTTGCTCTTTTGGGGGCCCATCCATCATTGAACAGGTAACTGCTTTTGTCCTCTGTTGCGGATTTTTTACTGTGGGACATTTAAGCTTGCAACTCCTCCTATTTTTACATAGAGACAAAACTGTGACAAAGACAATTACAAACAGAAACATACAACTTTGTGGCAAGCATGTTTTGAAAGGAAACCTATAGGACACACTCTCTCACACATTCATACAGCTTTGAACCTGAAGGTTCCCCAGAACTCACTGTAAAACATCTCTTTAGTGACCTGGCTGTGGGACTAATGCTGCATCCAGCAACCCAACAGCCTCTACTGAATCTGGGTTTACAGAACAGAACAGAACTCCATGACCAAATAGCACACCAGGGCAAAACAGGACTCTAGGGCCCAAACAGAACTTCAAGACAGAATCTTCAAGCAAACAGACTCCTAGAGTAAAACAGGCCCTGGGGTAAAACAAAACAGAATTCTGGAGAAGCAGAGTTAACTTACCAGAAGAGAACAGAACAGATGTTTCCAAAATCAGCATAAATTTTGTTCAAAATCTCAAATACCAGAACCAGGGGTGGGCTCTGAAGAGGACACCATTCACTTCCTTGGATTTCTGACCCAATTCCTCATGGGAGTTGGGAACTGCATACTCTCCAAGTCTACACTCAGAAACACCCCCAAAGGGGATAAAGGTTCGAGTCTCCTTCACAGACTCCAGCTTAGCAAAAGCTGCCCACATATCATTTGGGTTACAACCCCAGCCATTTAGCCATATGCCGCAGGCCTATAAAACTCTCCCCCATGCAAGCACACACACACAGACACACACACACACAGACACACACACACACATACACACAAACACACACACACACACACACACACACACACACACACTCTTTCTATTCCTCAATTAAACACACTGCAGCTCTTTCCAAAGTCCTTACCTCCCAGTCTTGGGGATCAAGATCTTGCTGGGGGTCTCCAACTTCACTTCACAAGTGAATTCAAACACCCAGAATTTCAATTATTGGAACTGTGATTTATTCATAAAAAGAACAAATAAAGAATCTACCAGCTGGGACAGACTTCCCTAGTGGAAGACTGCAAAACACGAACATTATAGAATGACATATATGTTACAAAGCTATTTCCATTCACCTATAAGTTCTTAATCAAACAAACCTTATCATGGCACAGGAATGTGGGGTCAGAGATGAGGAGGCAATCCTAAGATTTATGAGGGGGCTGTTATTTAGGGGCTGTTTACTTTCACATCCATTAATCATATGTTATCTTACTTCTATCCTGACCTCTTTGATAGTCTTGAAATTCCTCTTTGTCTCCTGTCCCTTTCTAATTCACATCTAAGTAGAGCTAAGTAGAGACTGGTCTGCTGTCTGCATAAACAGCTCGACTTCCTGGGGGAGGGAAGCCAGGTCTATTCCTAAAAAAATGCTGGCAAGGGTCTATCTCCTTTATCTACTTTCAATTTTTCCATCTTTGCCCTTTTGGGGGCTACTTCAATGAGACCCCTGGCCGAATTGGTGAGGATGGGGCCAGTAGAGCTGCTAATAGACCCATGGCACTGGCAGGAAAGCCACAAGACAAAAAGCCATCACTGAATTCATATTGCACCACTATCCTGAAATACCCTTTTCTAAAGGCTATTCAGGAGGGAGGGCACACTAAAAAGACTCTCAGTTGATCTCCAGGAGGCACGCGTTCAGGGACTTCAGCTGATGCCATTAGAAAATCAACCTGGTCCATGATCCAAGGCTCATCCATCCCCACGGGCAGGAGTTGGGATGCCACAGTCTGTCCAGCCCTTCTCCTCATGTGCTACACTAAAAGATGTCTTCCCATGAGTAATAATCACAATCTATGGGACTTTCTTTAAGGCTTACAAAGTCCTTTCCTCACAACCCTGAAGGCAGAAGTATAATAACAAAGAGCACCATCTCTAGGGACTCCCAAAGTGGTTAAGTGACTTGCCTAAGGTCAGCCAGAAGCAGGAGGTAGAATCCTGCGGTCCCGACTGAAAGCTTGTGCCCTTCCTATTGCACTGATGTCCTAGGAGCCTTATGCTTCCCTGGCAGGGCCCAGCGCTCTGCCAATCCCTTGGTTTTCCATCCATGGCCCATCCACTTTTCTGAATGTCCTGAAAGATTTTGTATACCTTTTTTAGCAGACAGGTCACCCATGGCAATGATAAGGTTTCGAAATCCACCATGCATCACCCCATCCAATCACTGAAAACATTTCTGAAGCATCTGAACACAAACGTCTACTCGTTTCCAGACTCCCCACTAGCCTGTAGCTGGAAGATGTAATTCCCAGAAGCCTCCTCTTCGGTCTCGTGACAGGCGGTATGGAGGCCAGGCACGAGGGGCGGAGCCGCGCTTGCGTGGGAGCAGCCTCAGGCACTACTTAGCTGCAGTTGACCTTCCCAGCCATGCTCCTCTTTTGCAGCTACGGAGCTTGGGCATTAATCCAGGTAAGGCCCTCTCCCTGTCTCCTCCAGTGTCCCTTCCTCCTTCTCCCTCCTGGTCCCTGAGTGTCTACTCTAGAGAGGATTACAGTTCCCAGCATGCCTTGCCACACACTGTACATTTTTCAATAACCATTTTCTTACATTTTTTGATCCTTATTCTCTCCCTTCCTCTTTTCCCTCCTCCTTCCCCAACATAGCCAGTAATAAAACAGGTTATTATACAATACATATTTCAATGTTGATCATGTTGTAAAAAAAACCCACTTACTTTATAGAAAAATGATGGAGGAAATAAAATGAAGAATGTCATGCTCCAATCTGCATTCAGAGTCTGTACATTCTCTTTATAAAAGTGATTATTAGTCCCTTTTTGTCGTGAGTCTTTTGGAATTATCCTGGATCCTTACATTGATGATAAAAGTGGTCATTCAAATTTGATTATCATATTGTTTTGTTGTTCCTCTGTACAACATTCTCCTGGTTCTACTTACTTCACTTTGCATCACTTCATATAAGTCTTCCCAGGTTTTTTTTTAACATCTTTTTTGCATTTCTTATTAAACAATAGTATTACATTACAATCATATACCACAAGTTGTTCAGCCATTCCTCAATTAATGGACATCACTTTACTGTTTTTTGCTACCACAAAAAGTGCTGCTTTAAATATTTTTTTTCCATAAGTAGGTCTTTTTCCCTTTTCTTTGTTTTCTTTTTGGATATAGTCCTAATACTGGCATTGCTGATCAAAGTGTATTCACAGTTTGATGGTTCTTTGAGTATGGTTCCAAATTGTTCTCCAGAATGATCATATCAGTTCACAGCTCCATCACCAATGTATTAGTGTCCTGATTTTCCTACCTTCCTTCCAACATTTATCATTTTCCTTTTTGTGGCATATTCACCATTTTGACAGGTACACATTCAGTTTTAATTAAAATTTAGTAATATCTTTGTATCCTAAATGTTCCCTTTGTTTCTCATGGAATCAAAAGCATACCTGGGCTATCTATATTATTTCTGCCTTTGAAAATAATATTTCTGAAAAAGATCTATTATTCTAACAAATTCCCTTCATTAATAGAGCTATAACTTGTATAATTAACATTTTAAAAATTCCATATACATGTCGTGGAAACTTTGATTATGTCATTTAATTTTCCTGTCTTCATTTTCCCTGCCCTGTCTTCATTTCTTCCTAGCTTCTCAGGATCAGTCATTCTTAGAGCCTGATGAATAGAACCTCACAAATCTTTCTTCTTTTATTATGTCTTTTTACTTTGTTTTTGTTTCTACTTTGCATTTTGGTCTAAAATAGACTACTTTACAATGTTAGGAAAAAGGAGAGACTTATGCTTAGACAAATTCTCTTTATATACTATAATGTGATGTATAATATTCATGCAAACATTTTATTAAAAAACTGATTGATTAATTTAATTAACTTAATACATAATGAGAATCTATTAAAATAATATCTAGAACACAATAAGCTAAAAGCTGAAAAGTCTGATTAACAGACTAAGCACCTTCCAGCTCTGCGGCAGTTTTCACTATGTTCTCCACTTTAGATGCATCTAAAAGTTGCCAATATAGTGGCTGATGTATACATATGGATATATATTATATATATATATATATATGTAGAGAGATAGAGATACAGAGAGAGAGACAGAGACAGAGAGACAGAGACAAATTGACAGAGAGAGACAGAGATGGAGAGACACTGAGACAGAGACAGAGAGAGATTGAAAGAGACAGAGACAGAGAAATGGAAAGAGACAGAGAGATTGAGAGAAAGACAGAGAGACAGAGACAGACCAACAGACAGACAGAGATGGAGAGTGAGAGAGACAGAAAGACCAAGAGAGAGAAGGACAGAGAGAAAGACACAGAGAGACAGAGATGGAGAGACACAGAGAGAGAGAGAGTCAGAGACACAGAGACAGAGAAAGACAGACAGTGACAGAGAGACAGAGACAGAGAGAAAGAGACAGAGAGAGAGGGAGAGAGAGAGAGACAGAGACAGTGACAGAGAGAAAGAGACAGAGACAGGGAAGGAGAGAGAGACAGAGACAGAGAGACAGAGAGACAGAGAAAGAGAGACTGCTTCAGTGTGGGAGTTCTGGCTACACAGCCAAGTGAAGGAGGGTTCTGCACCTATGTGATCTGCAACAAAAGGAATCTGACTTTCTTCCATGTTAGATGATCTGGGTTCATTCCAAACTGTTTCCCCCTGTCTTAGGTAGACACACACTCACACACACAGGCACACTTACACATACAAACAGAAGCACACGGATATGCATAAAGACAGAGACAGAAGCAGAGCTAGAGGCAGAAACTGAGAGATTTGACACTATTATTTCTTACCAGTAGAAAAGATGATCCTTGATAGCAAGAACTATATTTTTGGGGTGGGGGGTTGTGTTTTGGTAGTTTCCCATTCCTGCTTTCTAGTAGAATACCTGGCACACAGAAAGCACTAAATGAAAGATGGTGGAACTGATTGCATGGAAGGTTTGTTTCAACTCAGCTATTTAACACTTTATCACTAGGTGGCAATAGAGTCAAATGCTAGGTTGAAAAATACAGCCTAGAAATAATTCAAATTGTTTTCCTTACACTCCAGGTCTGAGGTACATTATTAAAACAAAGGAAGGCTGCAGTCCTCCACTTTCAAATACCAGAATTCAGTGAAAGCTCTTTGACCTTCTCCATGAGAACAGTTGTGCTTCACAGATACGGGGGAAGGTAGAATTCAAGTGTCTTACATTTTTCTCTGCCAGTCAAATCACCATGCCCTCCATGCTCCAGTGCCCTTTTCTGAGGACCAGGTGGCTTTCTTTCAACTTCAGTAAAGAGAGATAGGTACGGTGCACTCTACAAGGAAAAAAAATGTGCAAAACATACTTTGTATTCTGTGTCTCCCCTTCAGAAGAAGGTTTTAGGCTCAGTCATTTTCATTCAAAATCTTACACATACTACAGTTTGAAGAGTAACCAATCATATATGAGATGCCCCAAAATGTGTCAGCTTGACATAAAATATCCTCTCCTCCAACCTGACAGAGTTTCTGTCATTTGTCATATTCTTTTGGGCTAAAACACTATGCCTACAAATGACTCTTTTCTGAAAAGCAACAAGGCAACCTAAAAGTATTTCTTTCTCAGATTCCTATCAATATTAGCACATGTGAACATGCTGACATGAACTATTTGGAAAGCTTTGGGTTCAGGTGGATGAGGAGAAGAGAGCATCTAAGAGAAAAGGATGACATGAAAGGAGAGATGAAATACTCCCAAAATATCTATTTTTGTAAACCCATTATGGATATGTTGTACCTGGTTGAATAGTATGGTGACCAAAAGATTTATTCTGATATATCTTTAACTCAAGAAGATCAAAATATCATTAGATTTCGAGATGGCAGGAACCCTAAAGATTAAGGCTCCCTCCTATCATGCGTTGTATCATTTGACAGTTGAAACCGAGGCCCAGGAGTAAGTTTATTTTGTCCATAGCCATGTTGAGAATAAATAATCAGGGATCAGTGAGGTTCTCAGATTCCAAATTTACATTTCTTATTGGAAAAAATAGTCAGAATCCCTTGTTTTAAGGATTTGAATATAAGGGATTTATTAACAGATTTCCAATTCTTTTATTGTGTTACAAATACAAAATATTTGGATAATCAATGAGGAAAAACTTCAATTAGGAGGGTTATTTGATATAAATGAATAATTTTATTTAATTTAAAAAAGTTTTTTATACAAACAAAACAGATGCAACCAAGATTGCAAAGAAAGAAGTAAACCAGGGGAAATAATTTTTACAAGTGTCTCTGAGAAGGGTTAATTTCTCAATTATATAGAGAATTGTGGCAAATTTATAAAAATTCATTCTCCAATTGATAAACAATTAAAGGATAAGAAAAAGATTTTAGATGAAGAACTCAATGTCCTCTATAATCATATAAGAATGTGTTCTGAATCACTCCTGATTAGAGAAGTGCAAATTAAAACAACTCTGAGGTACTACAGCATAAGTATTAGAGTGGTTAATATAACAGAAATGGAAAATTATGAATGTTGGAGGATATGTGGGAAAATCGGTGCACTGATACATTGTTTGTGGTTCTGTAATCTGATCCAACCTTTCTTGAGAACAATTTGGAATTATACTTAAAGGACTCTAAAACAATGAATACTCTTTAACCATCAACACTAAATCTGTATCCCAAAGAGACCAAAAAAAAATATGGAATAAGATCAATTTGTACAAAAACGTTTATTGTGGCTCTTTTTTATAGTAACAAAGATTTAGAAAATGAGGGTATTCCATCAATTGGGGAGTGGATGAACAAATTGTGGTATATGATTGTGATAGAATACAGTTATACCAAAGCAAAAGACAAGCATGACTATTTCAGAACCATCTGGAAAGACTTACGTGAACTGATGGAAAGTGAAATGAGAAAAACCAGAAGAACATTGAACACAGTGGCAGCAAAATGTTTTGATGAACAACTTTGAATGATCTAGTTATTCCCAGCAGTAATTATCCAAGACAATCCCAGAAATACACAATGAACAATGTCATCTGCCCTTTGAGAAAGAATTGATGGGGTCTGAATATAGACTGAAGCATTTTATTTTACTTTTTTCTACATTTTTTATTTGAGATCTTTTCCACAAAAGGACTAATATGTAAAGATATTTTGTATGATTGTACATGTAAAATCTACATCAAATTATTTGCTGTGTCTGAGAGAGGAGAAAAGGGGGAAGATGTTAATAAGGAAGGGTTGAAAGGAGAGAGGGAATTTGTAACTCAAAATTTTTTAAAAGAATACAAAAATTATTTTTACTTAAAATTGAGGAAAAGTAAAATATTATTTTTAAAAGAGGGTTATTGTGTGAATAGATTAAATTGTATGACAGAAATCAGAAGTAAAAAGAAAAGATGAAGTTCAGAGGAAGCTGTTAGTAGCAAGGAAGATTCTATTGTATTGCTCTGAAAATTTACGTGATGTCAAGGGAATTATTTATAGATGGTGAAGGGATTCAGGTCAGAGCTCTTGTCATCATTAAAACTAACAACAGAAATCACTTCAGCTCAGACTTCTGTGAGAAGATGTCTAAGAGCCAAGGTGGCATATCATAAACTACATAAACAGAATATTCTTTTCTAATTGATTTGGAATTTAATCATATCACTTTCTTTAAGAATGTGAGGCAGTACCTCATTAAGCAAACATGGCATAATATTTTAATATCTCTACTCATACAGAGAATAAATCAGATGGTGATTTTTATTTTTGTAAAATAATTCTTTATAAAAATGGTTGAGAGTAGGAAACCTTCAAATAGTAATTTCCTACAAGATATTTAACATTTATTTAGATTTGCAAAAAATCCCATCTATACATACTTTTGCAGGTGCTCATCTATCATATAAATTGGAAAAGATGTTGATTGGTTGCAGCAGTGTCTTAAATACATAAAATAAAAACACCACAGAAAATTAGCTGTACAGTCTTGGGAAGATGTTGCATTTGTCTTCCCAACTCCCAATAAAATTTGTTTCTCACCATTTCTACCTCTTAAAATGAGGGGACAAGAATTATGAAGTTACCCAAATAGTTTGAAGAACATTAAGTATTTTATAAGAAAACACATAAATTGGGGAAAAAATCCCTTCATCTCAAATTGTCACATTTTCTACTCCACTTTCTCACTAATAATAATTGCTCCCAAATACATGTGTGTAGTTATTTCTAATTTCAAAACTCTTTATTCACATTATCTCATTTGATTCTCACAACAGTCTTATTAAGTAGGTGATATTATTATTCTTTTTTTTTAAACCCTTACCTTCTGTGTTGGAGTCAATACTGTGTATTGGCTCCAAGGCAGAAGAGTGGTAAGGGCTAGGCAAGTGACTTGCCCAGGGTCACACAGCTGAGAAGTGTCTGAGGTCAGATTTGAACCTAGGACCTCCCGTCTCTAGGGCTAGCTCTCAATCCACTGAGCTACCCAGCTGCCCCCGATATTATTATTCTTATCTTTCCCTGTTAGAAACTGAAGCTCAGAAAAATTGTCGAGTAAGGGAAAGTGTGATCCATGCTACATCGATTTAAGTACCATATCTATACTTGGATTCTGCTCTTTGAACTCTAAGACCAGTGAAAATTAATATTTATTTTTTAAAAAACCTTACCTTCCATCTTAGAATCAAAATTATGTATTGGTTCTAACACAGAAGATTGGTAAGACCTAGGCAGTGAAGGTTAAGTGACTTACTAAGGGTAACACAGTTAGGAAGTGTCTGAGGTCATTTTTGAACCCTAAACCGCCTATCTCCAAGCTTGCTAACCACTAGGCTTCATCCTTTTCATGAACTCTCACTGGTTGTAGAGATCAAAAGAATGACCAAGATCCACTAAGAATAAATAAGGCAAAGATGAAGTAGATAAGACAACAGACCTTTCTAAATGCCTCCCAAATCCATCAAAGAGCCTCCTTTTCATGACTTGATCCACAGTCTCTCAAAGATATCTTTACTCTGCAAAATTACATCTCTCTCTGGAATTAGTCTTTTGGCAACTCCAAGTGAACATGTATTATCTGAGAGTACATGTGGCTAAACCTCTATCAGATATGAGTTGATCTAATATTGGCCAACGAATGAAATAGTTATTAAGTACCTAACTTGTGACAAGTACTGTGATAAGTACTAGGGATATAAAAGGAGGAAAAAAATGATTTTTGCTCTCAAGAAGCTTACATTATAATGGAGATTACAATATGTAAAGAAAAGTGAACAAAAAAGATATATAGAGGACCAATAAAAAAAATAATTAACAGAGTGAAGACACTGCAAATAAGAAGGATTAGGGAAGACTTCTAGAAAAAAAATAAGATTTTGGTTGAGATTTCAAGGAAACCAGAAAGATCGGTAGGAGAGCTTTCTGGGGACAACTTGGGGGACAGGCAGAGAGAATTCTGCAATAAAGAGATGGGATGTCTTGCTAAGGAAACAGTCAGGAGGCTAGTGTCCCTGGGTGGAAGAATACTTGAGAAGGAGTGAGGTATAAGAATGACTAGAAATGTAGAAGAGAGCTCTATTTTGAAGGGTTTCAAATAGCAATGGGGAAATTTATTACAGTTTATTAAATGAAGAGTTAGTTAAGACTCATATTTTAGCAAAGTTTGTAAGTGGTTAAATGGATGATCAACTGGAGTGGGGAGAAACTTGAGGCACTCTCATCAGTAAGTTATTGAAATAATCTAGGTATGAGATGATGAAAATGATAAAAATGGCAGAATTATCAGAAAGGAGAGTGATGTATTCAATAGATGTTGTGAAGGCAAAATTGACAAGACATTTGCCAAGGATTGGATAAAGGGGGAAAGAGATAATGAGGACTCTAAGATGAGTCTTAGATGTAAGCCCAAGTTGGAACTGAGAGGATGGCTTTATCCTATACACAAAGAAGGCATTTTATGGAGAACGATGATGAGTTCCATTTTTGGACATACTGGTGTTAAAATGTCTGCTGAACATCCTGTTTGAGTTGTTTGAAAGGCAGCTGGAAATGTGAGAATGGAAGGCAGCAGAGAGACTTGGGAAAGAAAAATAACAGTTAAGAGTCATCATCATTTTTAACTAAATATAAAAGCAAAAAAGGCATTCTTCCAAATGCACAAATGCCCATGTCTTGGCCATCAGAAACTTCAGCATTTAGGGCCCATATTTGTTTAAAAGATCTCAACTTTAACTTTTATTGCTTAAATGCTGTCTTCTCAGATAAGACAGATAATACTCTTATCAAACATACAAAGAAGAAATGAAATGCTAAGCAATACAGGGATTTTCTTTCTCTTTCCTGAAGTAGAAACATCCAAAATATCACTCATGAGCAGAATCATATTTTACAAAGATAGATATTCATCAGACTGCATTTTGTATTTCAGCAACTACAGTCATTAGAGGAAGAGAAATTGAAAGTCTTTTATAAGAGAAAAATCCATATCTTCAAAATCACTGACTCTTTACTAAAGCTTTCAAAGTTAATATTCATAATAATGACATAAAACATGAAATAATAGGGCTTGCCACTAAAGACAAACATTCCCCAGCTATGCTGATGATGTTGATGCATGTTATCTTCTTTATTTATAGAAAATAATGTGAATATAGCATTATGAGTCACCTTCACACTTTCTTGTTATTCTTTCCTTCTCAACCCACATTGATATGACATTGCATGCAAAATAACACACCAGTAATATCTTTAGTTATTTCAGTTGTGACCCTATCATTTTAGAAAGGGGGGTAGGGAGAGAGGGGAGAAAACAAAGAGGGAAGGAGGGAAAGCATGAGGGATTAAGTTTGCTTATGTCCAAACTGGACCGAATTCTCATGTTTCTTAGTTATCCAATGCTAAAATAATAAAATAATTATTTTATTCTTTATTCTGAACAAAAAATATTGATATGGCTAATACCTAGACTCCTAGAGAATATTCTTGCCCACAGAATTTTAGACAGTAAGCACGTATAGATAGTAGGCATATGTGCATTTATTTTGTATGGGGCTGTGATTTCATTGGAAGAGATTTCCTCCTGGTGAGGAAACTTCTCAACTGTTTGAAAGTATAGTCTTTAAGAAATTTGCCTGGAATGGGAACAGTTATATGACTCAATGGAAATCATACCAGGCTTGCAGATAAGAGACAGTGGGTTTGAATTTGGCCTCGATAGGAAGCTAGCTGAATGACCTTTGGCAAGTCATTTAACTCCCATTGATAAGCCCTTGCCACTCACTCTTCTGCCTTAGAACCAATACATAGTATTGATTCTAAGATGGAAGGTAGGATTTAAAAAAAATAAATTTTCCAGGGTTACAAAGAGTTTAATTGATTGGCCCTTCAAACCAAATGTTCTTAATTGCAAGGCCTGCTCCCAGTGGTTTAATTATCATGTTTATAAAGATGTGTATATGAATTTATTTGTGTATGTGTTAACGTATATATGTATATACATACACACACTTCACTACAGTGCCTCGTAAGGTCTTATCCTATGTTACCAATTATGTCTTAGATATTTGGAACTGGATATTGGATAAGCACCTCAAGCTCAGCAGGTCTAAACAATGTTTTCTTTTCTCTTTAGCTCACATCTGTTCTAAACTTTCCTATTACTAGCAAAGGCCCATTTATTCTTCTGGCCATAGAAGTTTGCAATTTCAGGGCCATCCTTGACTTTCTCATTCACTTTACATAGTCGTTTAATTGCCAAATCTTCCAATTTCTTCTGTTACAATATCCCTCACATTCTACATTTTCCACATTTCTTATTACCCTTTCTGTCCCTCATGTAGCCAAAATTCTATTCAGATCCTCATAACCACTTTCCAGGAGTATTACAACCCATTTTTGTTTGCATTCCATGCTTCAATACTGCCCCTGTCCCTCCACTCCCCTTATCTTGTTCCATTGTATAATCCATGTTGCTGGCAAAGTGAATTATTGAAGACATATATTTGATTTTTATGTCATTCTTCTCATCAATAGATTCCACTGGCTGTCTACATGTAGGATCAAAGATGAACTTCTATTTGGCATTTAAATTTCTCCACAATCTGCTCTTATCTATTTATTATTTTAATGAATTACTTCCCTCCATATACTGTAAACTCAAACCATGCTGACCAACCTGCTGTCCCTCATTTACAACACCATACTTTATATCTTCATCCCTTTAGTTTTTATATTAATTTTTAATTTTTCTGCATTACATTATATTAATAATCATGTTCAGATATATGTGATCCATGATCTCTTTCCCCCCTGCCATTCTTACTTCTTCCCCAAGACAGCAGGTAATATGATATGGGTAGCATGTTTGGTATCATACAATACATATTTCCTTGGTCATCATGATGCATTAGAATACACACATCAATTGCATTAGAGAAAATTTTATGGAGGAAATAATGGTATGCTCCACTAAGCATTCAGACTCCATCAGTTCCTTCTATAGTGGTGATAACCTTTTATCTTATTCTTTTGAGTTGTACAAGATCCTTCCATTGCTGATAATAGTTAAATAATCTACAGTTGATCATTATATGTTCTTGCTATTACTGCATGTAGCATTTTCTTGGTTCTGTTCACTTCACTTTACATCACTTTATATAAATCTTTCCAGGATTTTTTGATGATCATATTACTTGTCTTTTTTAATGTCACAATAATATTCCATTATAATAAAATAACCACAACTTGTTCAGTCATTCCCCATAATGGACAGTTTTCAGTTTTTTGACCCCACAAGAACTGCTATAAATATTTTTGTAATCATCCCTTTTATTGGATATTCTCCATGCCTTTGATGTTCTCCCTCATCATCTTCCAATTCAAAGAATTCTGAATCTCCTTTAAGACTCAACTGAATCATTACTTTTTGTAAGAGGACTTTCCTAGTAATACCACCCACTAGAACCTTCATTCAGAGAATCCATTCTATTATAGCTCAATTTAATTTGTACATAGCAATTGATGTCTACGTATGCCCTTACATTAGAATACATTTTTTCTTGAGAGTAGAAGTTCTTTTTTGGTTTTTAGTTCTATCCATTTGGATTGGAAAATACTTGCTAGTAACTGTTTATTAAAACTTATTGAATAATGAGGTGGCACATTCTTACTTGGTAATATTGGATATGGAAAATGGAAAGACATTCCTGTTTAGAGAAATTTTATCTCTCCTTATATCAAGGAAATCACAGTTCCAGTTAAATATATGTTTGACACATGTGTACATACATACATACATACATACATATATATATATATATGCCTACACATAGAGACAAAAAAAAATGTTGAACTTCAGCATCCTTATCATATTTAACAGTGCCATTCCATTGGGTTCCACCTTTTTTCTGAAACTGAATTTCTTGAGTCTTTAGGTTGAGTCTTGTGGGGCTGGTCATAATGGACTCTTTCCTTCTGTCTATGTCTTTCTCTCTGTCTTTATCTGTCTCTCTGTTTCTCTTTTCCCTCTCTCCCCCTCTCTTTCAGCATTTGGCATGATTCTAGAAGAAATGTTATTCCTTGACTGGATATCCTTATGAGGCAAATTTCAAACACTAAGAAGAAAATACAATATATGTATTGTTAATAATTTTGGGGAGAGAGAGTAGTACAAAAGTGTGAATACAGGAGACAAATGGTAGCCAGAAGAAATGAGAGGAAATTAGAGAAGGAAAAAAGCAAATAAGGATTTAAATAATGACTACTATATTTTAGGAAATGTGCTTAGTACTTTATAATATAATTATTTCATTTGATCCTCAACAGCCTTAGGAGGTAGGGGTTATTATTATCTCCATTTTACAGCTAAGAAAACTGAGTAAAACTTGTTAAATGACTTGTTCAACTATACAAGGCTAGTAAACATCTCAGTCTGGATTTCAAATCAGTTTTACTTGATGCTAGGTCCAGGATTCTAGTCACTTTTGAAAAGATTTCCTAGAGAAAATATAAGTGAATTGGGTGAACACAGAATAGCAAGCATGTCTCCATTTTAAGATTTTAAGACCAAGCAAGAGTTATAAAAAAATTACAAAATGTAAAAGAAATAATTTTATTACATTAAACAAAAAAGGTTTTCTACAAACAAAACCAATGCAACCAAAATTAGAAGGGAAGTAAGACATTGGGGAAAAAATCTTTATAACAAGAAACTCTGACAAAGGTCTAATTACTCAAAAAGGAACCAAAATAATTGTAAAAAAGTAAAGATATTCCTCAATTGGTAAATGGGCAAAGGACATTAATAGGCAATTTTCAGATAAGGAAATCAAAATTATCAATAAGTATATGAAAGTGTCCTAAACATTTTCTAATTAGAGAAATGCAAATCAAAACAACTCTGAGGTACTACCTCACACCTAGTAGATTAGCTAACATGACAGCAAAAGAAAGTAATAAATGTTGGAGTAATAATATGTATGGAGTAATAAATATGGCAAAATTGGGACATTAATGCATTGCTGGTGGAGTTGTGAATTGATCTAACCATTATGTATGATAATTTGGAACTATGCTCAAAGTGCTTCAAAAGACTGTCTGGAGACTTCCGGGTAAACATGACTGCAATCTAGACACAACATGCTTCCTCTCCCCGGCACTGAAAGAAATAGACTACATCAAAGGAGCATAAAAATCACCTTTAGAGGAACAGAAGGACTCCCCAGTACCCCACAGAGGCGAAGGTACGGGGGGTTTGAACCTTTCCACACTATAATAAGAAGGAAGTAAAGCTTGCACAGAAACGTGAACTGAGCCGCCCTACCCCCCCCCCCACCTCCCCCACCAAACCAGAGTGAGCTCCCGGAGTGCTCAATGGGACAGCGAGTGAGTGGGGAATGTCTCTGTCTGGGGGGGAACTCCAGGGTCCTTGGGATCTGGGGACTGCCAGGAAACAATGTCCGAGGGCTGTTTCATGGGAGAATCCTGCGCTGAGCACAGGGGGCCCATGGAGCTGTACTCGGGGCAGTTGTGCTGAGCACCTGGGTGGAGCTAAACACCAGGGGCGGACCACGCGCTGATTATCTGAACGGAGCTGAACACCTGGGCGGTTGGGCTGTCATCAGGAGCCCAGCTCCCTAAGAAACCTCAGAGGCTGGGAAAAACTAGTCTGAGGCGACCTAAATTCACAGAAAACCTGCCCATATCACCCAGGACCCAGACCAAAAAGGAAAGGGGAATAAAACTACCAAAGGGATGGCTCACATGGCCCAAAATCAAGCCTCCAGGAAGAAAGGGGAAAAGGTGACTATTGAAAACTTTTATGGTGGGAGTACCCAAGGAAAAGAAGAGAATGAGGATGAAATCCAAAAAAAATCAGAACATGCCTCCCAAATGGAAACTATCAACAAGCTCTGGAAGATCTCAAACTGGAACTTACCCAAAAGATGGAAACCTTCTGGAAAGAAAAATGGGAGAAAGAGATCAGCAGTCTGATAGATAAGACTGCACAATTGGAGAAAGAGCTGGAAGCATCCAATAGAAGGGCAGACAAAGCTGAAAAGCAAAACCAGTCCCTAAAGACCAGAATTAAGCAACTTGAAGAAAGTGAGATCATAAAACAGCAAGAATCAATAAAGCAAAGCCAAAAAAATTAATGAATTAGAAGAAAACATAAAATATCTCACTGAAAAGGTCACAGTCTTGGGAAAACAGAGGAAGAAGAGACAACCTCCAAATTATCGGTCTCCCTGAAAAACCAGAGATAATCCATAACCTCAATGTTATTCCACAGGAGATTATAGAAGAAAATTGCCCACATGTTCTGGAGCAAGGGGGCAAAATAGAAATAGAAAGGGTTCATAGAACACCCTCTATACTAAATCCCCAAAAGACAACCCCCAGGAATGTAATTGCCAAATTCAAGAGCTTTCAAGAAAGGGAGAAAATTCTACAAGAAGCCAAGAAGAGGAGCTTCAGATATAGGGGGGCTCCCATAAGGATCACACAGGATTTAGTGGCTAACACACTAAGAGACCACAAAGCATGGAACACAATATTTAGAAAGGCAAGTGAGCTGGGTCTCCAACCAAGAATCAACTACCCCGCAAAACTGACTATATACTTCTAGGGGAAAGTATGGGCATTCAACAAAATAGAAGATTTCCAAGCATTTGCTAAGAAAAGACCAGAACTTAGTGGAAAATTTGATATCCAAGCACAGAAAGCAAGAGAAACATGAAAAGGTAAATATGAAAGAAAGGGAAAAGGAGACAAATCTTATCTTTTTCTTTAAGTCAAACTCTCTTCTATAAGGACTACATTTGCATCAAATTATATATATATTAATATGTGGGGAAAATGTTTTCTGTAACTCTCAAAATTGTATGCTTCATAAAAGTAGTTAGAAAAAACATGCACAGGGAAAGATTGGGGCATCAAGAAGATTTGGTGAAAGTGGGGTCAAAGAAAGTAAAAGGGAGGGGGGAACCATCGATAATATTAAGATTAACTTCAAGAAATCGGGGGGGGGACTTAATAGAATATTCTTTCCCATATAAAGATACACATGGGAAGGGGAGGGGAAGAACTCTCATATGAGAAGGAGAGGAAGAGAGCGTGAAGTGGAATTACTTAAACCTTACTCTCAATGAAATCAGATCTGAGAGGGAAGAACATCTAGATCCAGTGGGATCCTGAATTCTATCTTATCCATTAGGGCAAGAAAGAAAGGAAAATTAAGGAGGGGGAAGGGAGAGGGAGTATAAAAAGGGAAGGAAAGAGGGGGGAGGGGAAGAGAGCATAAAAAGGGAGGGTCTAGAAAGGGAAGCATATCAAGGGAGGGGACTAGGGGGACTGACCTAAAGTAAAACACTGGTTCAAAAGGATATAGCTAGCTAAAGAAGAAAGGTCAGAACTAGGGGAAGTTATAAAAATGCCAGCGAATCCACAAATGACAATCATAACTTTGAACGTGAATGGGATGAACTCACCCATAAAATGTAGACAAATATCAGATTGGATTAGAAGCTAAAACGCTACCATTTATTGTCTTCAAGAAACACACATGAGGCGGGTTGATACTCACAAGTTTAGAATTAAAGGATGGAGTAAGACCTTTTGGGCCTCAACTGATAGAAAGAAGGCAGGAGTTGCAATCATGATATCTAACAAAGCCAAAGCAAAAATAGACCTGGTCCAAAGGGATAGGGAAGGTAAATATATTCTGCTGAAAGGGAGTATAGACAATGAGGAAATATCATTAATCAACATGTATGCACCAAATGGTATAGCATCCAAATTTTTAATGGAGAAACTAGGAGAAATGAAGGAGGAAATAGACAGTAAAACCATATTAGTGGGAGACTTGAACCAACCACTATCAAATTTAGATAAATCAAACCAAAAAATAAACAAGAAAGAGGTAAAAGAGGTGAATGAAATCTTAGAAAAATTAGAGTTAATAGACATATGGAGAAAAATAAATAGGGACAAAAAGGAATACACCATCTTTTCAGCACCACATGGCACACTCACAAAAATAGATCATACACTAGGTCACAGAAAAATGGCACTCAAATGCAGAAAAGCAGAAATAATAAATGCAGGCTTTTCAGATCACAAGGCAATAAAAATATCGATCGGTAAGGGTACATGGAGAGCCAAATCAAAAATTAATTGGAAATTAAATAATATGATACTCTAAAATCACTTAGTTAGAGAAGAAATCATAGAAACAATTAATAAGTTCTTTGAGGAAAATGACAATGGTGAGACATCCTTTCCAACCTTATGGGATGCAGCCAAGGCAGTACTTAGAGGAAAATCCATATCCCTGAATGCATATATTAACAAATTAGTGAGGATAGAGATCAAGGACTATTTGACATAATAAGCAAAGAGGAAGTTCTACCAAATACCTTTTATGACACAAACATCGTACTGATCCCAAAGCCAGGCAAGCCACAAACAGAGAAAGAAAATTATAGACTAATCTCCCTAATGAATATAGATGCAAAAATCTTAAATAGGATACTAGCAAAAAGACTCCAGCAAGTGATCTGAAGAATCATTCACCATGATCAAGTAGGATTCATACCAGGGATGCAGGACTGGTTCAGTATTAGGAAAACCATCCACATAATTGACCACATCAACAAGCAAACCAACAAAAATCACATATATGCAGAAAATCAATATATGCAGAAAATGGCTTTGATAAAATACAACACCCATTCCTATTAAAAACATTGGAAAGCATAGGAATAGAAGGGCCGTTCCTAAAATCAATAAACAATATATATCTAAAACCACCAACTAATATCATCTGCAATGGGGATAAACTAGATCCATTCCCATTAAGATCAGGAGTGAAAAAAAGATGCCCATTATCACCTCTATTATTTGACATTGTACTAGAAACACTAGCAGTAACAATTAGAGAAGAAAAAGAAATTGAAGGCATTAAAATAGGCAAGGAAGAGACTAAATTATCGCTCTTTGCAGATGACATGTTGGTCTACTTAAGGAATCCTAGAGATTCAATCAAAAAGCTAATCAAAATAATAAACAACTTTAGCAAAGTTGAAGGATACAAAATAAACCCACATAAGTCATCAGCATTTCTATATAATTCCAACACAGCTCAGCAGCAAGAACTAGAAAGAGAAATTCCATTCAAAATTACCTTAGACAAAATAAAATACTTAGGAACATATCTCCCGAGACAAACACAGAAACTATATGAACACAACTACAAAACACCCTCCACACAACTAAAACTAGACTTGAACAATTGGAAAAACATTAACTGCTCATGGGTAGGATGAGCCAATATAATAAAAATGACCATCCTACCCAAACTCATCTATCTATTTAGTGCCATACCCATGGAACTTCCAAAAAGATTTTTTACTGATCTGGAAAAAAACATAACAAAGTTCATTTGGAAGAACAATAGATCAAGGATATCCAGGGAAATAATGAAAAAAAAAACACATATGATGGGGGCCTTGCAGTCCCTGACCTTAAACTATATTACAAAGCAGCAGTCATCAAAATAATTTGGTACTGGCTATGAAACAGAAAGGAAGATCAGTGGAATAGACTGGGGGAAAGAGACCTCAGCAAGACAGTATACGATAAACCCAAAGATCCCAGCTTTTGGGACAAAAATCCACTATTTCATAAAAACTGCTGGAAAAATTGGAGGACAGTGTGGGAAAGATTAGGTTTAGATCAACACCACACACCCTACACCAAGATAAATTCAAAATGGGTGAATGACTTGAACATAAAGAAGGAAACTATAAGAAAATTAGGCAAACACAGAATTATTTCCCTGGATATCCTTGATCATTTGTTCTTCCAAATGAACTTTGTTATGTTTTTTTCTAGATCAGTAAAAATTTTTTTTGGAAGTTCCATGGGTATGGCACTAAATAGATAGATGAGTTTGGGTAGGATGGTCATTTTTATTATATTGGCTCATCCTACCCATGAGCAGTTAATGTTTTTCCAATTGTTCAAGTCTAGTTTTAGTTGAGTGGAGAGTGTATTGTAGTTGTGTTCATAAACAGAATCATTTTATCAGAGTATTCCAGTTAGCTTTTTTCACTCCTAAATGGATACAGATCACATTCAAAAAGGTAGTCAGAACTGTGGGAAGACTATTAGTATTAGACACCAAGAAAGAAGAGAATTAGCAGTAAAAAGTATTACACGGTTTATCACTTTTTTGCAGATGACATCATGGTATCAATAGAAACACATAGAGAATTAACTATAAAAATTAATTTAAAGAATTAGCAACTTTAGCAGTTGCAGAATATAAAATAAAACCACATAAATCCTCAGCATTTCTATACATTACCAACAAAACCTACAAACAAAATATAAAGAAATTAAATATAATGACTTCAAACTATAATAGCATACAATATAAAGTACTTGTGAGTGTACAGATCAAGATAAATGCAAGGATTATATGAAGAATTACAAAAAAAAGAATTACAAAATATTTGTCATGCGAATAAAGAGATCTTAAAAAATAGATAAATAATAATTGCCCATGGGCAGACAATCAATATGATAAAAATGACTTGTATCTCTAAAATAATATATTTATTTGGTGCCATACGAATCTACCAAAGAATTATTTTATGTACATAGAAAAAAATGACAAAAATTATCCAAAAGAGCAAAAGGTCTAGAATATAGAAGAAACAAGTGGAACAAATGTGAAGGAAAGTAGCCCAGAAGTATCAGATTTCAAAGTATTTTATAAAATAGTAATCATTAAAACAGTCTGGTACTGGTGTTAAGAAATAGAGTGGTAGATCAATGGAATAGATTAGGTACACAATACACAGTAGTAAATGATCATAATAATCTTGTGATTAATAAACTCAAAAATTCAAGCTTTGGGGGCAAGATTATCATTTAATAAAAATTGCTGGGAAAACTAGAAAGCAGTTTGGCAGAGCTTAGACACTGACCAACTTCTCACTTCATATATCAAAGATAAAATCAAAAAAATATATGATTTCTATATAATAGGTGATTTAATAAATATATTAGAGGAAGATAGAACAATTTACCTGTCATATCTATGGTTAAGGTAAGATTCAATGGCCAAATAAAACAGAGAATCAAGAGAGGTAAAATAGAAATTTTTTTCAAGTGAATTTTAAAAAATATTACATATACAATATTAAACACAGTAAAAAATTAGAAGAAAAATTTCACAACAGGCTATCCTAATAGAGGCCCTGTTTAACAAAAATATATGATTCTGTAATTGATAAATGTTTAAAGGAAGTAAACATGCAGTTTTTAGAGGAAAATAAAGCTGTCAATAGTCATATGCAAAATGTTTTTTTCCCTTTTCTTTTTTTTTTAATGCAATGGAGGTCAATCGACTTGCCCAGGGTCACAAGGCTGGGAAATGTCTGAGGCCAGATTTGAATCTAGGTCAGGACCTCCCATCTCTAGGCCTGACTCTCAATCCACTGAGTTGCCCCCTACAAAATGTTTTAAAGGACTATTGAGTAGAAAAATGTAAATTAAAGTAATTTTGATGAGATGTTTCATACCCATCAAATGGGTTAACATTATAGAAAAGGAAAATAATAAATACTGGAGAGGATGTGGGAAAATTGGACTAATGCACAGTTGGTAGAGTTGTGACCTGGTCCAAACATTCTGAAAAACATTTTGGAACTTTACCCAAAAGGCTATAAAACTGTTCATTCCCTTTAAATCACAGATATCACTAGTTCTATATTACAAACAATGAAATAAAAGGTGAAATGAAACATATACATGTGTATGTGTGTGTGTATATATATATATATATATATATATATATATATATATATATATATATATATATATATATATTACTGGCAGCTCTTTTTGTAAAAACAACAAATTGGAAATTAAGGGAATGTTCCTCAATTGGGAAACTGATAAACACTGATAAACTAGTTTTCACATATGATTGTGCAGTAATACTATTTTACTAAAAGAAATGAAAAACAGAATGGTTTCAGAAAAATCTGAGAACTGATACAAAGTGTAATGAACAGAATCAGGAAAACATTGTACACATCAATATTGTAATGATGTTCAGTGGTGAAAAACTTAGCTACTTTGATTAAGACAGTGATCCAACACAATTCCAAAGGACCTATGATGAAAATTGCTATTTGTCTCCAGGTATATAACTGAAGAACTCTGATCATATATTGAAATATGTTTTCTCCCTTTGTTTCTTGCTTTTTGTTTTATTTTCTTTTTGAAACATAGCTAATAGCAGAATATGTTTTACATGACTTCTTATGTATATTCAATATCATATTGCTTTTCTTTTGAATGGGAAAGAAACAGGAGGGAGGGAAAGAATTTGAAACTCAAAATTTAAAAATAATATTAAAATAGAAGGAAGTAAGCAAAATTGAGTAAAAATTACCTGAGACAGATGATTGTATTAAAATTAGTGTTCAAGATTTTAAAAATGAAGACGAAGCAACTCTTTCAAAACATATGAAATATCCCAGAAGAAAAATAAAAATGAAATGAAAATGTCAAAAAAGAGAGACACTTGGCTACCAAATAATTAATTCTACCAATAAATTAGGTAATGTAAAAAATGGAAATATTTTTTATAATAGATTATCTGAAAGTCAGTCTCATTTATGTCATCTCCAAGTTTTTTCATTCAATCAATCATTTATTAATTGAAAGACTAAATTAACTATAAATGATTCTCAAAGATTTTGAATCATTTAATGAATTTATATTTGTGAGAGTCATTTACTATAATTCCATCAATCAATTGTATATTCTTACTTGATCCAATCCAGTTGTTTTTGTTTTGCTTTATTTTGTACTTGTTCTTTTTAATCTCCTCTATAAGTGCCTCAAGAATTTTGATGCTATATCAAGACCTAATGTTCATCTATTTTAATAGGAAAAAATTAAAAGTTGAGATGATTTCTTATGAATCTTGTTTCTTTTTCTTATCTTTATAATTTTTATTCTTATCTTTGACAAACTTTTGGTTGATTTTGCTTAAATAAGTATCTTACCATATTTTATTCAAATGTTTTTATTCCCCCAAACCATTATTTTTGTGTTCCTTCTTAAATTATATTTATCATTTTCATCAGTCATCATTCTTTATTATATTTTATAGATCTATTTATATTCTACAAAGATATTTAGTTAATAACCATCTCTGTCTCTTTCTCTCCTGACCTCTTTTTTCTCTCCTTCTCCCTTTCATATAAGGCTGATAATATTTCTGTGTACTTTTGATTTATTTGTCATGAAAATAATTTTGCTTAAATTTTTGTCACGTCCATTATCCATTTCTAATTTTTAATACATTAATTCACCGTCATTGTTAGTAAACTTTTTTCAGTTGTGCTGTAGGAACACTGCAAAATACTGAAGAAACAAAGAGAAAAGAATGTAAAGCCCAAAATCGAATGGGTTATGAATAAATGATTATATTTAAATTATTTTAGTTGTATGTCATCTTTTTTCCTAATTAAGTTTCTTATTTTATTTACTTTTTGATCATTGTATTATGTCTGATAAGTCAGTGGTCTGAGTTGATACACAACAATTTACACCGAAATAACTCCTAGTCCTTTAAAATTCTTTTGCAATCTCTGTAATGTAATCATTTTAAATTTTTATATAATACCTCTATGTATAGTGTCCCTATAATTTTTTCAAGAAAATATTCCCTATATAAATTCACGAGGCTGCTAATTGAAAGTTTTGGAGACTATATCCACAGTATACATTTTAGATACATATATGTGTATATGTAGAAAGATAACAATTTTATTAAAAATCAACCCATGTAATTTATATGTGCATTTATAAATACACTTATGTGTCTATATGCATTATACAGCTATGTATATTTGTGTAATTATGTGTACAATATATGTGTGCATATGTGTAGGGAAAGAGAGAGAATGCCTTGTGAAATAGGCATATAACTTTCACAAAGTCAACTGATTCTTTAAATTGCATGTACATTGATCCTCCTAATAGAAAAAAAAGAAAATTTTCATTTGTTTACTGTAATTCAATAATATTTAACATTTCTTGTAAGTCTAGCATCTTTGAAATGTAGAAAATAATTGGCCTTTTGAAAGTTATTGTTTAACTTTAATTAATATTATTTTTGGGATGGGGAGCTCTCTGTAATATATTGACTCATATTGCTAATAAACAGATCCAATATTAGTTTGAAAGAGGAAAAAGCAATAGGTTTATTAGAGGAATAAGATGCTATTGCCTAAAGCATACTTGAAGGGAACATACTCTTTTGGCCATGATAAATGCATTACTTATCATTACCCACATATTTCATCAATCCTAATGAATCACAACTTGGGAATCTCTTCAAAGTTGGCTTCCTGCCAACATGGCCATTATATTTTCTGGTAATAGTCCCCATTCATGTTATTTAGGAACAAATGATCTATGATGAAGGAGACATAGCCAATTACAGAACATTTTGAGGAAATTGAAGCTCAGGTCTGTGTTGAAAATCCAATTATTTCATTTTAAGTAATTAAGGCAATAAAAAGATGTAAATATAAAGATATAGAAAGAGCAAGAAAAAGTAACTAATGATAGGGTTAGTTTGAGATTTTTTATTCATACCATGATATTTTCTATTTTACTTTATCTCTTTTTGTATTTTCAGTATTAAAGGGCAGCATTTCAAAGATATCAATGCCTTCTGTAGTTTATCAGAGCATTACAGTGGACTTCAGACATTCTGATAACTTGGAAGTTTTTAAATCCTATTTTTTTTTCCAAGAATACCCAGAAATGAGTCAGGCAGATAACTGGATTTGACAAAGGTAATACTCACATCACTCCGATGAGTATGGATGATATTTGATACTTCTCCCAGAATTTACCTCTTTCCACTCTCATCCTATAATTTCACAAATCAAATTTAATTTTTTTACTCTGATCTTCAAAAGTCTATTCTACTCAATCATTCATTAGAGCAATTCTTTCTTCTCCTGATATTTATACAACTATATTCTTTCTCTATCAAACTGTGAAAAGGAACAATAAGTTTAAGGATAATCTGACTACTGCATCCATAGAATAATTTTTTTCTCCTTCAATTAGACTAAGATATAGCCTTCATTTAAAATTTTAATATAAGCTAATAGAAGGGCACCTGAATGAAATATATGTATATACATGTGTGTATACATATAGACACATATACAGATCTATATCTACCCACAAATATATCTATTCCCATATTTAAGTATCTTTATTTCCATCAATATTTATGTCTATCTCTGTTTTTCTGAATAGCTATATCTATATAGCACAAGAAAGCAAAAGGAAGTAATAACTTAATTTTGCTTTTAAAACTAGAGCATGCTTATAGCACAAGTCAGATTTGGCAATTAATGGTTTGGCTTATTCAAAGCAAGATTTAGACACTCCAAATCACACAATTGTTGTCACTGAACTCTTCCAGTTTGCTTGCAGCTTATATTACTTACAATTTCTGGCTTTTTGCATGTAAATTACTTGTTTCCATTTCCATTTTAAGCAGTCAAAAATATAATTTTGTGAATTGTCAAAAGCAGCTTTAGAACTTCTCTTTCTTTTCATTGGAAGAATAATTCTGCTTCTATAATTTATACTCAATAAATGTGATATATATAATTATGGTAAAATCTTAACAGTTTGAAATTAGTTCATTTAAAATTGTTTTCCATGGACTCAGCTATAGGTAGAGCTATTTACAAATGAAAGTTTCAATCAATCTGGTTATTTGGCATCCCACAGATACCCAGGTAAAGCTAATTTGACTCCGGCGAACTGATTTCAAAACTGCTAGGCCAATCAGTGGCATTGTGTTTTCACAGCCTGCAAAACTGCTGTACCTTTGCACCTCCAGATGTGAAGTGGAAATATGGGAATATTTGGTCAAGTTGATAAAATGAGAAAGCTAAACTACATTAACCAGGTATTCTGTTAATCTTGCTTGAAGCTAGGTATCTCCAAATTCATAGTTTACTTGATCAAATGAATTCCAAAAACTCAATTTGACAGCTTCATTTTGTTCATAGATAGGGAGGTTTAACGCAAACAAAAGAAATATAAAAGCATTTCGGTAGAATAGCAAGCATGACTAGTGAATGGTAATGGAGGGCAGAAGGCACTTGGATATAGGAGGGAGGGGGTGAAAAGAAGAAAGAAGATGCAATTTTTAAAAAAAACAAATATGATAATTTTTAATTGTCACATATTCCTGAGTTTGGGTCATATACATTTCATGTTAATAAATTGCTATTGTAAATGGAACATCAGACAAGGATCAGGATTATTCATATCTTATAGAAGCATCACTTATAATATTTGCACTATTAGAAATAATGAGAATTTTTAAAATCCTCATCTATTTCTAAATATATTTGACTCCTTTCATATCAAAGTGTATACCTTTATATTGACACACATTAAAGACAAAAATATATATTTCAGATTAAGAAATCTATGAAAATGAGAAAATTAAGAATTTTCAAATGAGCTTATTTATAAAAATTTTAATGACCTTTTAATGTGGTATTTGCTCACAATCTTTTCCTCAGGAATATAGGAAATCTAGAATCAGTAATATGCAAGAAAAACTCTCTTTAGTTTCTTGAAGGCCATACAAAGACTTTAACTTCAAGCAAGTTAAAGGTCACGCTTGACAAGAATATGTAGTGAATGACTTTGCGCTCCACAGGACCTGCTTCAGCCACCGTCATGGGCCTTGGGACAAATTATTTTCATCTGCCCATTCCACAGGAGGAAATCTTCACATGCTTGGGGCAGACATCTTTCTGAATCACTGATGGGTTTAAGATCTTGGGTAAAGCCCATCTGCTAAGAAATCATTTAGTGAAGTCTGACCACTATGCATTCCACAGTTTCTTGCAGCTACATGGGAGACTTGGGTAGAGAGTAGACAAAAACAGCGAATAAGCAGTTCTGAAAAGCACTTTGCAAATTCTCATAAGAAAGGCATTAGTCCACCCTGAATATATCAGCACCTTATAATGTGTAATAACACATAATGTAATAACACATAATGTAATAACACATAATGTAATAACACATAATGCTCAACATTAATATGTATTTATTTATGAATATGTATCATTAAATTGTTTATTTATAAATATATTTGAATTAATTTGCATAAATATGTGAATTTGTATTAATAAATTATCAACAGAAATATAGTTGTTATATATAAAATAAACTATTATATGATATTGAAGTTTGTATTCAGGATGTTTTGGAACATCCTGTATTCTTAATCTCAAAACTATAGATATTATCCCCATTATAAAGAAGATCAAAGTGATATCAAAAATTATAGATTACCCATGAGAAAACTGAATTAAAGACATTTTGTCTTTTCCATGGTCACACTAAATTGTAGGAACAGAATCCGAATTTGAACAGTTCTTCTTTTTGGCTCTTAAGTTGAAATATTAGTCACTATGACCTCTCAATATGGGATTATTGCTTAAAAGGAATATCTTCTATCTCCTGCTCTATACCATGGCTCATATCATTGAGACTAGGATTTTGGCATGAGTAAAGAGGTTCAGGCTTAAATTGAGGGAATTAGTGAAGTAAGTAATTTAACAAAATTTCATCATCATTGCATAGTGTGACAATAAAAATATCAGTTTAAGGAAGCAAACATAGATGTGTGTGAGTATGTGAGCATGTTTCTGTGTATATTTGTGTATCTTTAAATGTATTTGTCAAACAAATAAGTAAAATTAAATGAGTAAAATTAAATAGCTCAATAGGACAAAACTATTGCTCATAAAAGTCCTAAATCAAAATGGATGAATCTTTTTCTCTCTTGCAACCATTCTGATGACATTTTCTCATTTTTCTTCTTTTTAAAATTAAAAAAAAAATGGAGATTATACATCAGTACAATGTCCTTAATTAGTTTTCTGACATTCTTAAATTTATGTTCTCTCCTTCCTTCTCTTTTCCCTTTCCCCAAGAAGACAGGTAATATGATATAAATTGTATATAAAATGTTAAAAGAACTCATATTTAAAAATGAGTTTTACACTATTCTTCTCTTTGTTTATTAGTTTAAAAAAAGATTCAGTTCATTTTTAATCCATCTAGCCACCTGACATCTTCCTTGGTCCTCAGATCAGAAAGTCTCTTTCACAGTTGTCAAGGAGGGTGGGACCAAAAACCTTCCATTTACAATAGCCTGAATTAATGCTTTGTTGTTTTGCTGTTGTTGTTGTTGTGTTGTTTTGAAATAATCCTTTCTGTGGTAGAATGTAGCAATTTTATTTTGAAAATAACTGTTCCTTTCTAGTATTCTGCATGTCATAAGCTACCTTTTCTGAATATTTGAACTACATTTTATATCAGAAGCTCCATGTCTTTTTCCCAATGCAACTAATTTACACCTCTAAGGCTTTCCCTAGATATATAATGCAACAACCTAACTTCTTAAAGAAGATCTCTAATGAGAGGCAGCATTGCATAAATCTTATTAGGAAGCTAGTTATTGGGCCTGTAACACCTAATGTTCAA
This sequence comes from Monodelphis domestica, assembly GCF_027887165.1. Lineage (NCBI taxonomy): Eukaryota > Metazoa > Chordata > Mammalia > Didelphimorphia > Didelphidae > Monodelphis > Monodelphis domestica. Next base: position 29,459,945 of record NC_077230.1, read on the forward strand.
ATATGACTCAGAGAACATATTGACTGTGTGATCACATAGTTTACATAAACTCTAATGCTTTGGTAATTCTTTAATTCATTAAGTTGAGAAAAAAGAGCTGAAATGTATTGTTAGAATAGAGATTCTTAACCTGAGGTCTATGTGAATTTAAGGAGTTCAGGAAACTTAGAAGAGAAAAATGCATTTTTATTTCATTACAATTTACTTTCTTTATACTCCTATATTTATTTCATGCATTTTAAAAGCATTACTCTCAGAAGCGATCTCTCATCTTATCCAGACTGCTAACAGGGTCTAAGATACACAAAAAGGGTAAGGGACTCTGTGGCAGAAGGAGATTACTAATTGGTAACTTCTTATGTCAATAAAATAACATCTAGATCAGAAAATAATTTGACACAAAAATCTATTTTCACATGCAAAATTTTCTTCACAGCAATATTTCACAGGCAGCGAGACTCTACCTTGTTTTAATTAAATTTGTATTGTTTTTGCCTAATACAAATCTTCCTAAGGTTAGAGCTTTTTTGTTGTTCTTGCTTTTGGTTTTTAGTTTTCCCACATTATCAAATATTAATATTCATTAAAGGAAGCTACATAGAACAGTGAACAGACTGCTAATATTTAGGTCAGGAAGACTCATCTTCATGAATTAAAATTTGACTTCAGACACTTAACAGCTGTGTGACTTTGGGAAAGTAACTTATCCCTGTTTATGTCAGTTTTCTCATTTATAAAAAGTATTGGAGAAATAGATATGTATCCTAAATAGATTAAAGATATAGGAAATTTACCCATACAAAAATATTTAGAGCAGCAATTTTTGTGGTGGCAAGGAACTGGACATTTAAGGGCTATAGCTCAATTGGGGAATGGCTCAACAAGTTGTGATATATTATTGTAATGTAATGTTATTGTGCTATAAAAGTTGACAAACAAAATGACAAGAATGAAACCTGGAAAGCTGAGGCGGAGTCAAGATGGCGGCCTAGAAGGAGCAGAAGTTCAGACCTCTTAATACCCTTCCTTACTGATCACAAACTGAATGCTCCTAGGGGACTGAAAATCAAACCTAATAACAAGACAGAGCCAAGGAACCCTCCTGCTGGACTCAATTCAAAAGGTAAGCCACCCCAAAAGATGGAATCCAAGAAACCTTGGGTTTAAGGGGAAGGTAGAAGGAAGGTCCCAGGACCCCCTACCCCAGTGCACCCACAGCGCTGAGACTCCAGCTGCAGCGAGAACCTCTGGGTGGTCAAAGGTGCTGGTCTGGAGGGTGTACCTTGCTGGCAAGGCTGTGCCAAGCTCAAAGCATTAAAGACAGACTGTGGGGAAGGAGCTAGAGAAGGAGCATAGAGCTGTCAGCCTGACCAGAGCTATGGAGATCCTCCATATTTGCTCCAGCATTCCAGGAGGAGTTGGCCTCAGAGCACCCTAATCCCAACCCAGGTGAACTTAATCCCATTAAAAGTCTTCAGAAGGGGGCAGCTGGGTAGCTCAATGGATTGAGAGCTAGGCCTAGAGACGGGAGGTCCTAGGTTCAAATATGGCCTCAGACACTTCCCAGCTGTGTGACCCTGGGCAAGTCACTTGACCCCCATTGCTTAGCCCTTACCACTCTTCTGCCTTGGAGCCAATACACAGTATTGACTCCAAGATAGAAGGCAAGGGTTTTTTAAAAAAAAAAAGTCTTCAGAACTCAGGGAATCCCAGGCTCCACACCCCTCCCTCATTGACTGCTGGGCTTTAATCCAATCAAAAGCCTCCAGGACAGGGAAGCTCAAACCCCCAACAATCCTCCCCCAGAAACTACACTGAGAGATCTTCTGTTAAAGCTCCAAGAAGGGAGGATGACAGAAGTCCACAAAACCAAAAAAATGAGAGGAGCAAGAGCACAGACAAATATGGGGAGCAAAGAAGGGGTGGATATGAGCAAACAACAGAAAAAGAAGAAAGAAATTACAATAGACAAATTCTATACAGTGAACAGAACAGAGGGGGAGGGATCAGCAAACGATGAATCAGAAATCCTAGCGAATTGAATACAGACTGCAAGAACTCAAAATGCAATTCAAAACACAATTAAGAGAGGGTGAAGACAATTGGGAAAAGAACTTAAAAACTAAGATAAGTAATCTGGAAACAGCGGCACTTGAACTAAAACGAGAAAATAGTGCCTTGAAAACCAAAATCAACCAGCTGGAAAATGAGGCAAAGGAGATGAAAGATGAGGCAAAGAAGAGGAAAGATGAGGCAAAAGAGATGAAATATGAGGTAAAGAGGATGAAAGATAACCTCCATAGAAAATCAAACCAGAAAGAGAAGGATGTCCAAAAGCTCAGGGTTGAAATCTAGTCTTTAAGAACCAGAATACCACAACTGGAATTAAGTGACCTCACAAGGCAGCAGGACACTATAAAACAAAACCAAAAGAATGAAAAAAATAAGGAAAAGATGAAACATCTCATTCACAAAAGAGCGGATTTAGAAAATTGTTTGAGGAGAAACAATTTAAGAATCATTGGTCTACCAGAAGACCATGACAAAAGAAAAAGCCTGGACACAATACTATAGGAAATTATTCAATAAAACTGCCCCAATATTCTAGAACAAGAGGGAAAAGTAGAGATTGAAAGAATCCACAGATCACCTCCTGTACTTAATCCCCAACTGATAACACCCAGGAATGTTATAGCCAAATTCAAGAACTATCAGACCAAAGAAAAGATATTACAAGCTGCCAAGAAGAAGTCATTCAGATACCATGGAACCACAGTGAGGATAACGCAGGATATGGCTGCATCCACACTGAAGGACCGAAAGGCATGGAATATGATATTCCGGAAAGCAAGGGAACTAGGTCTACAACCAAGAATCAACTACACAGAAAAACTAACTACATTCTTACAAGGGAAAGTAAGGTCATTCAACAAAATAGAATTCCAAGAATTTGCAAAGAAAAGACCAGACCTGAACAGAAAATTTGTTGTCCAAGTACAGAACTCAAGAGATACCTCAAAAGGTAATTTAAAAAAAGAGGGGGGAAAACAAAACAAAACAAAACAACAAAAAAAATTTATTTAAGAGACTCAATTAGTTAAAATAATATGTATCCCTATTAGAAAAGAGGTCATTGGCAACTCTTAAAAATTCTTGTTATCAACTGGGCAGCTAGAAGAATTACATGTAGAGGGACTAGTGACAAACTTTATAGTATAAAAGGACAAGACATAAATAGGTATATAGATATTTGTATGCCTAAATACATATACATGAGTGTATATATACATATATATATATATATATATATATATATATATATATATATATATATATATATATATATTGAGAAAGAGAGAGAGAGAACCAGAATTTTTAAAAAAGTGGTTAATAGTAAAAGAAATGGGAAAAGAAACGGATGGGGATAAATTTATATGTCACAAAGAAGCTCATGGCAGGAGGAGGGAGAACATAAATATACTGGAAGGGTGAAGTGGTTGGAGAAAGTAAATACTTAACTCTTACATGCTTTGAAATTGACCCAAAGAGGGAATAATGATCCAATCCATTGGAGCAGAGAATAGATTTGCACTCTATAGGGGAGTAGAAGGGTAATAAACAGACTGGTGGGGAAGAAAGCAGTACAAGGGAGGGAGAAGGTGGGGGTAAGTTTAGAAAGACTACAGGGAAAATAAGGGCAGGAATTAGAAGGGAGGGGGTAGAAAGGGAAGTAAAAAAGAGGATGGGAACTAGATGGACTGATTAAAAAGACATTGGTGTAAAAGGAAATAGTGAAAGAAGAAAAGGCAGGATCAGGAGTAGAAATCAAAATGCTGGGAAATACACAGCTGGTAATCATAACTCTGAATGGGAATGGAATGAACTCACCCATAAAACGCAAGCAAATAGCAGAGTGGATTAGATTCCAAAACCCTACCATATGCTGTTTACAAGAAACACACATGAGGAAGGTAAATATGCATAGGGGGAAAGTAAGAGGATGGAGCCAAATCTATTGGGCATCAACTGATAAAAAGAAGGCAGGAGTAGCAATCATGATATCAGACAAAGCTAAAGTAAAAATAAATCTAGTTAAAAGAGATAAGGAAGGTAATTACATCCTGATAAAAAGCAGTATAGAAAATAAGGAAATATCCCTACTCAACATGTATGCACCAAATGGCATAGCATCCAGATTTTAAAGGAGAAACTAGTGGAGCTTAAGCATGAAATAGATAAAAAACAAAAACAAAACAAAAAAAAAACGATACTAGTGGGAGACCTGAACTTTCCTCTATCTGAACTGGATAAATCAAATAAAAAAAAAAGAGGCAAGAGAATTCAATGAAATCTTAGAAAAACTAGAGTTAGTAGACATGTGGAGAAATATAAAAAAGGACAAAAAGTAATATACCTTCTTTTCAGCAGCACATAGTACATTAACAAAAATTAACCATGTATTAGGGCATAAAAACATTGCAAATAAGTGTAAAAGAGCAGAAATAATAAATGCAATCTTCTTAGATCACAATGCAATGAAAATAATAATTAGCAAGGATACATGGATAGTTAAATCAAAAATTAATTGGAAATTAAACAATACGATTCTCCAAAACCAGTTAGTTAAAGAACAAATCATAGAAACAATAACTTCATTGAAGAAAATGACAATGATGAGACATCCTTTCAAAACCTATGGGATGCAGCCAAAGCGATACTGGGGGGGGGGGGGGTTGGAATTTACATCCTTGAGTTCATATATTAACAAATTAAGAAGGGCAGAGGTCAATGAATTGGGCATGCAAATTAAAAAACTAAAAAGCGAAAAAATTAAAAATCCTCAGATGAAGAATAAATTAGAGATCCAAAAAATCAAAAGAGAAATTAATAAAATTGAAAGTCAAAGAACTACTGATTTAATAAATAAGACTAGAATGTGGATATTTGAAAAAACAAATAAAATAGACAAAGCACTAGTCATTCTAATTTAAAAAAGGAAAGAAAAAAAAACAAATTGACAGTATCCAAGATGAAAAGTGAGACCTCACATCATATGAAGAGGAAATAAATGCAATCATTAAAAACTACTTTGCCCAATTATATGACAACAAATATGGCAACCTAGGTGATATGGATGAATACTTAAAAAATATAAATTGCTTAGCTTAACAGAGGAAGAAAGAAATTACCTAAACAACCCCATATCAGAAAAAGAAATTGAGCAAGCCATCAAAGAACATCCTAAGAAAAAATTCCCAGGACCAGATGGATTCACAAATGAATTCTATCAAACATTTAAAGAACAACTAATCCCATATTTTACAAACTATTTGACAGAATAAGCAAAGAAGGTGTTCTAACAAATTTATTTTACAAAACAAACATGGTACTGATCCTAAAGCCAGGCAGATCAAAAAAAAAAAAAAGAGAAAGAAAACTATAGACCAATTTCCTTAATGAATATAGATGCAACAATCTTAAATAGGACACTAGCAAAAAAAGACTCCAGGACGTGATCATGATGGTTATTCACTATGACCAGGTAGGATTCATACCAGGAATGCAAGGATTGTCCAATATTAGGAAAACCATCCATATTAACAAGCAAACCAACAAAAATCACATGATTATCTTAATAGATGCTGAAAAAGCCTTTGATAAAATACAACACCCATTCCTATTAAAAACACTAGAAAGTATAAGAATAGAAGGACCTTTCCTAAAAATAATAAACAATATGTATCTAAAACCATCAGCAAACATCATCTGCAATGAGAATAAACTAGAAGCCTTCCCAATAAGATCAGGAGTGAAACTAGGATTCCCATTATCACTGCTAATATTTAACATTGTACTAGAAACACTATCAGTAGCAATTAGAGAAGAAAAAGAAATTGAAGGCATTAAAATAGGCAAGGAGGAGATCAAATAATCATTCTTTGCAAATGATATGATGTTTTACTTAAAGAATCCTATGAGAATCAACCAAAAAGCTAGTCAAAACAATAAACAATTTTGGCAAAGTTGCAGGATACAAAATAAACCTGCTTAAGTCATCAGCATTTCTGTATATCTCCAACCTATTTCATCAGCAAGAATTAGAAAAAGAAATTCCACTTAAAATCACCTTAGACAAAATAAAATACTTAGGAATCTATCTGACGAGACAAACAGAGGAACTACACGAACACAACCAGAAAACACTCTCCACACAATTAAAACTAGATCTAAACAATTGGGAAAACATTGATTGCTCATGGGTGGGACGAGCTAACATAATAAAAATGACAATCCTACCCTAATTAATTACTTATTTAGTGCCATACCCATTGAACTAAAAAAAAAAACACTTTTTTACTGAATTAGAAAAAAAAAAACATAACAAAGTTCATTTGGAAGAACAAAAGATCAAGGATATCCAGGGAAATCATGAAAAAAAAAATGCAAAGGAAGGAGGACTTGCAGTCCCAGATCTCAAACTATACTATAAAGCAGTGTTTATCAAAACAATTTAGTGCTGGTTAAGAGTCAGAAAGTATCAGTGGAATAGACTTGGGGTAAATGACCTCAGCAAGACAGTCTATGATAAACCCAATGATCGCATTTTTTAGGACCAAAACCCTGTATTTGATTAAAAAAAAAACTGTTGGGAAAATTGGAAGACAGTATGGGAGAGATTAGGTTTGGATCAACATCTCACACCCTACACCAAGACAAACTCTGAATGAGTGAATGACCTGAATATAAAGAAGGAAACTATAAGCAAATTAGGTGAACACAGAATAGTATTCTTGTCAGATCTTTGGGAAAGGAAAGACATTAAAACTAAGCAAGAGCTAGGAAAAATATCACAAAATGTAAAATCAATAATTTTGATTACATCAAATTAAAACGTTTTTGTACAAACAAAACTCATGCAGCCAAAATTAGAAGGGAAGCAACAAATTGGGACACAATCTTCATTACAAAAAGCTCTGACAAAAGTTTAATTACTCAAATTTATAAAGAGTTAAACCATTTGTACAAAAAATCAAGCCATTCTCCAATTGATAAATGTGCAAGGGACATGAATAGGCAATTTTCAGTCAAAGAAATCAAAACTATTAATAAGCACATGAATAAGTGTTCTAAATCTCTTATAATCAGAGAGATGTAAATCAAAACAACTCTGACTACCATCTCACACCTAGCAGATTGGATAACATGACAGTACCAGACAGTAATGAATGCTGGAGGGGATGTGGCAAAGTTGGGACATTAATGCATTGCTGGTAGAGTTGTGAATTGATCCGACCATTCTGGAGGGCAATTTGGAACTATGCCCAAAGGGCACTAAAAGACTTTCTGCCCTTTGATCCAGCCATAACACTGCTGGGTTTGTACCCCAAAGAGATATGGAAAAAGATGTGTACAAGAATATTCATAGCTGCACTTTTTGTGTTTGCAAAAAAATGGAAAATGAGGGGATGCCCTTCAATTGGGGAATTTCTAGACGGAATACTATTGTGCTCAAAGGAACAATAAAGTGGAGGAATTTGATGGGGTCTGGAACAACCTCCAGGAATTGATACAAATTGAGAGGAGCAGAACCTGGAAATCATTGTACACAGAGACTGATACACTGCTATAATCGAATGTAATGGATTTCTCCATTAGTGGCAATGCAATGACCCTGAACAACCTGGAGGAACCTAGGAGAAAAACCACTATCCACATCTAGAGGAAACACTGTGGGTGTAAAAACACTGAAGAAAAAAACTGCTTAAATATATGGGTCAAAGAGATAAGGTCAGGGTTATAGACTCTAAATGAACATCCTATTGTAAGCAACAACATAGAAATAGGTCCTGATCAAAGACACAAGTAATACCTAATAAAATTGCTCTTTGGCTGTGGGAAGAGTGGGTGCAGGGAAGGGAGGGAAATAATGTGATTATTGTAACCAAGGAGTAATGTTCTAAATTGACTAAATAAACTTATTCAAATGGGGAAAAAAAAACCTGGAAAGACTTGCCTGAAGTGACGCAAAATGAAATGAGCAGAACCAGGAGAACATGTTACTAAATAACAAATATGTATGATGATCAAATGTGAATGGCAATTACTATCAGCATGGCAAGCATTGTGAACTCCAAGGAATTCATCATGAAAAAGGATAAGGAAAAGGAAAAAGGATGAAAAAGCACAGAAGCAAGAGATAGTGTTTCGAAATGCAGACTTACGCATAAAATTCTTCACTTTATTGGGTCCATTCTTTTTTTTTCTACTTTAAGCAATAGGTGTCTTCTTTCACAAATGATGAACATGGAATTATGTATTATATGATAGCATATGTACAATCTATATCATATTCCCTGTCTTTTGGGAGAAATGGGAGGGAAGAAGAAAATATGGAATGCAAAATTTCAGAAATAGAATTTTAAAAAATTGTATCAATATGTAATCTGGAAAAATAATAATAAAAAATAAATGGTACACATTTCATGGTACAAGAGATATGTAGTGAGAAAAGGGAGTCATAGTGAGAATAAGAAGCAAATGTATAGATTAAACAAAAAATGTTAAAAGATACAGATGAAGAGCTTCAGAACATTGACTGTAGTCAATAATAAATTCATGGGAGGGCATGGAGAAAGGCAAATGTGGTATAATGGGAAGAGGAGTCAGAGTCCCTGAGTTTGAATTTTGCAGTATGATAATTACTACCTATGTGGAATTGGGCAATTTACTAAACTTCTCTGGGACTGAGTTTCTTTATTATAAAAAGTGTAAGTTGTGCTTGATGGTTTCTCAGTTTCCTTGTACTTTTAGGACTCTAATACTAATAATTGGGTGACAAAGAACCTAGGTCTTGGAATCTACAAAATATTAGTTTAAATCCTTTTTTAGACACTCACTAGATGGGTTAATCTGGAAATATCCCTTAAATTCTCTATTCTTCAGATTCCTTATCTTTAAAATGTGGGCAATAATAGCACCTCCTTCCCAGAATTATTATTAGTTAACTTTACATTTCTTAAAATGCAATATAAATGCTAACTATTCTTATTTTTCTTGTTACCATTATTATATTAAAATACAATGGTAAGAGAAAAGCAAATGGATCTTTGGAGGAAAGGATACATTGATGAGATGATGATTACATTGAAGAAAGAAATAATCACTACAACCAAAGTAAGTCTAATTATTTTGACTCTTGTAGATACATAAAACAACATAAAACTTTTAGTCTTATTTCTTATTTAGGAAAGTTATTTCTCCCTAGACCAGTTTGTTCTGAAAATTGAGGTAGTTTAATAGAGAAATCTCCAAGGTCCCTTTTAACTTTAACTTCAGTGATTCAGTATTTTAAAATCTTAAATATTTTCAGAAAATTATATTAAAAATGGTTCTTAAAGAACTTTGAAATGGTTCATAATGATAATACTGTGCTGGTAAAAAGTCCTTTAACCACAACTTTTTTGGAGATAGACTTGTTTCAAAGAATCATTTTTATAAATCTTAGTATAAAGAAAAAAACTAGGCAATATATCCATTTTATCTAAGACATACTGCTGTAATATCAATCTAGGTGTGAATTTTATTAAGTCCTGTGAATTTTTGATCAGTTGTGGATTTTATCCCACTGTGATCTCAACACTACTCTAATGTGAGAAATAGTTTTTCAAAAGGAAGAACTACTTTGATTGAAATTACTATGTGATTTTTAATTTTTGTCTTTTGTGGCATGTCATAAATCCTAAAAATTAATGAAAAGCATTGTACTTTTTCTTGTTTTTTTAATAAAGCATCTAAAATTATTTTAATTCAGTCATATATTAGTACTAATCATGATGTGTATATGATGCTCTGTGTTTCTCCATTTGTGAATTTGATGTTTCATAATCAAATGAAGAAAAATAAGTTTGACAACCAATATACACAATTTTACGATGTTTATAATTATATTTGTTCTATGTAAATTGGATCTAAAATACAGAAATATTAATGTTTGCCTTCAAAGAACGTTTGAATGAACTTTATAAAGACTAAATAGTGTATTCCAAATATTGGATATAGACACCAGAAGCATAATTGATGTGGGAACACTGAGTTTCATGTTGCTAATGTTACTGAAGTGATGCTTCTGAGCCTATTGATGTCATTAGGATACTGTGCCAATTTCTTGTTCTTGGATTAATGTCTTCAGTTCCCCAACATCTTACCAACCCAATTCCCACATTCATATTAATTCCCACGAAATGTCACTTAGACATTTATTCCATAATTTATTTATATATTATATATATTTATTTTTAATTATTAATAATTTTAATTATTTTTAAAATTACTATTGTTTTTGCAATCTGGTCCTATTCTTCACCCAATCATACTGTTGCCACTTCAAATAATAGATTTGCCACATTCCTCACAATTTCCAATATATAGTTCTACCTGACGTTTTAGCCTCTAGGCTTCCTGTTCTAAGTAACTGAATTGAGTGATTTCACAGTACTTTTTCATTCTTTCATTCATTTATCTATCTTCTATCGATTCACATATTTATCTATTTATTTATTTGTTTACTTATTTAGTGAGCATCTAGGTGTGGCACAGTGGATAGACCATTGGGCTTAGAATAAAGGAGACTCATCTTCCTGAGTTCAGATCTGTCCTCAGAACTCACTAGATATGTAACCCTGGAGAAGCCATTTAACCCTATTTGCCTTAGTTCCTCATCTGTAAAATGAGCTGAAGAAGGGCTTGACAAATCACTCCAGTACCTTTGCAAGAAAATGAGTCACAGAAAATCAGACAAGAATGAAAGTGACTAAACAGGAACAATTAATTATTTAGCTATCCATTTATTAATTCAGTCATTTGTCATCCATGTAGCTATTTGTGTACTTATCTATTTATTTATTTGCATGTGTTTTAAACTATTGTGCAATTTATTCTGAGCTATCACTTTAAAAATATTAAGTTAAAAATTTCAACATATTATTTAGACATTTGCCTCATCTTTTCTAAGAACAAAACAAATCAAAAAGATACATCACACATTTTTAATGTATTTTAATGTAGTAACACTTTTCTACACCACATTACCAAATATTGGGATGTATAGTTCCATGATTGACATTAAAATTATCCACTGTACTCCTTTTGTTTGGCAACCTCCCTGTTCATCTTTGGTTAGCTCTATAAATATTGGGCAGAAAGATGTGTCAGAATAGTTAGAGGCATGAATTAGAATGCATTGATTTTGCATCCTAGTCATAGCCTCATAAATGCACATTGAATTGGATTGAATTGCTTTCTTTGTTCAGAGAAATGTTCTAGTCACTGGTGAGACATAAGGGGGGAATGGAATGTAACTTTCTGTCTAGTGCTTAGCATAGTACCACAGAAATGCTTCATAAGTGTTTGTTGATTGACTGATTGGATAATAGGAATCTTACCCTCATGGTAATTACACATGTGATACTCTGATTTTGTTTAGTTATATCCAATTTACTGAGACCCCATTTGGGGTTTTCTTGGCAGAGATACTGGAGAAGTATTTCATTCAGTACATTTTACAGAGGAGGAAATAGTGGTAAACAGGGTTTAGTGACTTGCTTAGGATCACATAGCTAATAAGCTTTAAACCCACCTTTTCCTAATTCCAAGTCAAATGCTCTATCCACTATAAAAACCGGCTACCCACTACTACAATTATTATACAATTTAGTATAATGCCAAAAAATATAGTAAAGACTTGATAGTTGGGATTCTTTGAAGACCTGGGATGCTTTAGAAATATATAGAGAGACCAACACTAGAGAGAAAAATTTGATTTCTTATAACCAGAGTTTTAGTCAGTGATAAGTAAGAATAGGAAAAGAAGAGGAATAGAATATAGTTTAAATTCATTCTACTTTCTGTGTTAAAAGTTTAATGGAAAGGTTAGGAGATGGGGCCTGGAACTTAGAATGAAATGCCTGTAATTGATAAAGTGAAAACTTTTTGAGACAAAGTTGAAGAAATATCCAAGGAAGCATATGCATCATTTCTTGAAAAGAGACAAAGGGTGCAGTAGAGAAAGCATGGAGTTATAATTAGTTGACCAAGGTTCAAATCATATAACTGATTCTTATCTTCTCTTGGTCTCAGTTTCCCTTATTCATTAAATGTGGGAGATTTATACTTATATCAGATAATTTACAGATATTTTAAAGTATTGTATTTTTCTCAATTATACATAGATTATAATTTAATAGGTGTTTTCTGATATTTTATGATCTTTATTCTCTTATTCCTTCTTCTCCCTCCCTTCTCCCTGAGATGCAGGTAAAATATGATATAGAGTATATGTGTTTTATATATATATTATATATATACATATATCTATGTACATTATATTGTGAAAAAAGACATTTCTAAAACAGGAAATTTTTTAATAAAAGAAATAAAGTGAAAATTCTAGGCTCCATTCTCCATTCAGAATTCACCAGTTCCTTCTATTGTAATGGATAACCTTTTTTTTTTGTCTTGAGGCTGTCAAAGTTATCTTGGATGCTTACATTGCTAATAATAGTTTTCATCCATAATTGATCAATTGCTATTAAAATGTACTTTACCCTGGTTCTAATCACATTACTTTGTTTCACTTTATAGAAGTCTTTCCAAGTTTTATTTTTGTGTGCATGTGATTGTCTTATTTGTCATTTCCAATGGCACTGTGGTATTCCATTACTATCAAATAGCACAACTTCTTCATTCATTTCCCAATTGATGGACATACCTACAGTTTCCAATTCTTTGCCACTTCAAAAAGATGTGTTATGTACGTTTTTGTACAAGGGGATCTTTTCCTCCTCCCTTTGGTTTCTCTGGGATATAGATTTAATAGTGCTATTGCTGTGTCAAAGAGAGGGTACATAGAGTTTTTATATAAATATTGAATGATCAATAAAATCTTTGGCATTTCCCTAGTGCATAAAAATTAATTCATGATTCTTTGATACTCAAAATGTTCCACAATCTACCTTGCTATGGGTTTCTGAAGTTATATTATAAAACCCTTCTCACCCTCTATTCTTCTATCAAACTAGATTATTTTATCTTTCCTCTAAATATTGAAATTTCATGCTATATATGTCATTGGAATAACATTTCTCCTAGTACAATTGTTATAATCTTTGTTCAATTCAAAAGCCCCCAGCCATGAAATTTTTATGCAAACTTCATACAAACTTGAAAACTTGTACAAAGTAACAAACCTATACTTCAATTAACCTTTATTTCTAGTTCTTTCTATTTTTTAAAATCAAAATAGTCAATTACCACTCATTACACAAATGAAACTGATAGTCATGGGGTGTGTGTGTATGTATGTATGTGTGTGTGTGTGAGAGAGATAGCCACTTCCCTTGAATTGATAACCAATTTCATATAGATTTTACTTGTGTAATCATGTAAAATTTGTTTTCCATATTAATTCTTCTGCGGAAGGATCTTCAAATAGAAAAAAAATTAAGAAAGTGAAATGTTTGCTTTGGTCTAGATTCAGACACAGTTCTTTTTCTCTGGAAGCAGATAACATTTTTTTTAACATGAGGCCTTTGGAATAATTTTGGATCATGGTGTTGCTAGGAATAGCTGTTATTCACAGTTGTTCATTGTAAAGTATTACTGTCACTGTACAATGTTCTCCTGGTGTTGCTTATTTCACTCTACCTTAGTTTTTACAAGTTTTTCCAGGGTTTTCTGAGCTCCTCTTGCTCATCATTTCTTACAACACAATAGTATTATAGGACAAGCATGTACTATAACTTAATCAGCTATTCCCAAATTAATTGGTATCTATTCACTTTCTAAATTTTTATCCTGCCCATAAAAACAGGTGCTTTATATATTTTTGTACATATAGGTGCTTCCCCCTTTTTAAATCCCGTTGTGATATAAACCTAGTAATCCTTCTGCTGGATCAAAAGGTATATACAAAAGGATATTATAGACCTCTGGACTTAGAACAAATTTGCTCATCTATTTGATTGAATAAATTAATTTTCCCAACAATGTATTTTGTCCCATTTTCCCAATGCATTTTGTGTTTTCTATACCCAATTGATTGTATATGCTTTACCCTCATTCAGACAATTCTGATGAGAGTAATATCTGTATGTGTTCTTCCACACCTCCCCCATTTTCTCTTCCCCCTTGAACACTCTTTCATACCTCTTTTATGTGCAATCATTTATCCCATTTTATTATTTCCTTCCTCCTCCCAATGCATTCTTCTTTCTCTTGCCTTAATTTATTTTATTTTTTTCTATCATCCCATCATATTCAACTCAAACTCTCCCCTTCTGACTCTGTATACTCCTTTAAACTGCTCTAGGAATGACAAAGTTATGTTACATTACAATAACCATGTACCCATATATAGGAATATGTACAATTAAACTTTTATTGAAAGTTATTTGATTCTCTCACCTGTTTTACATTTTATGACTATAATCCTCCTGAGTATTATATTTGAGAGTTAAATTTTCCATTAAGCTCTGGTATTTTCATCTGGAATGTTTGAAAGTCCTCAATTTTATTGAATACATTTTTTTTTACTAAAGGATTATGCTCAGTATTTCTAGCTGTAAACCTCAAATTTCCTTAGACTTATAATTGTTGAAAATTTCACCATTGGGATATTTCATACTTGGAAAATTTCTTACTGATAGTCTATTGGAATGGGAACTCCATTGGCATGGGAGGTTCCTTCTCTTCCCTTCTTAAGATTACTTTAGGACAGAAACCCTTTGCTGAACAATGGAAAGGACTTTGACCTATGCTTAAGCATAGAACAGGAATTTCTTTGAGTCTTGATTGATTTAGAATTGATACAATGGAGATACTTGGAATAAATCTCCACCCTATTCAGTCCTAATAGGATTGAGTAAGGGCTGCAGCCTAGATCAAAATTTAATTATTCCAATCTCTACCATACTCAAGTTAACAGGATTTAGAAAGGGCTGTAGCAAAGGAGTATAGATTTAATCATTTGAAAATATGACCTTCAACAGACATGTGCAAAAGCCAGAAACCTCTGGGTGGTCCTGGGTTAAGCGAGAGCCTCCATTGACAGGGAAATTGATGAAGAGTGATTGGTAGATGTGAGGACTGAGGGGAGGCAACTTGGATGGTGTCCTTAAAGATAGGAGGGTCTGGAGACTGAAGTGGGTGGAGTTTTTTTTGGGTCGGTGTGGTTCCTGGGCTCTGAGGAAGCTTGCTCTGAAGGAAGCTGAAGGTGGGGGCCTCTGAGACTGTTTCTCCATTTTGGACACGTGAGTGAAAGGGACTGATCTCTTTTCTTTGCCCCAGCTATCTAAGGGCTTGGGCCTTTTGGCCCAGCCTAAACAGAAGGGGTATTTAAGCCCTATTCCCTTCTCTCCCCTTTTCTCTCTCTATATATATCTCTAATTCCTTTCTTGCTCCTATGGTAATTAAACTCCAAAAAAGGCTGACGGCTGACTTGAGTTTTTCATTTAGGAATTACATAGCTGATTCCTTGGCGACCTTAAATTAATATATATCAGTCTTTTAAAGTGATTCCCTTGTAACATAGCTAAGTGATTCTTGGTTGAAGTCCTAGCTACATTGCCTTTTGAATATCATATTGCAGGCCCTTTAATCCTTTAATGTAGACACTTCTAAGTCTTGCATTATCCTGGCTATGGCTCCATGATATTTTAATTGTTTCTTTGGGAATGCTTGCAATATTTTCTCCTTGACCTGGGAGTTTTAGAATTTGGCTATAATATTTCTGGAAGTGATCTTTTTACTATCACTTCTGGGATGTGATCAATGAGTTTTATCAATTTCAATTTTTTCCTCTTGTTCTAGAATATCAGGGTAGTTTTTCTACATCATTTCTTAAAAGATGATGTCGAATCACTTTTTTTGTTATGGATTTCAGGTAATCCAATACTTTTAAAATTCTCTCTCCTGGATTTATTTTCCAGCTAAGTTATTTTTCTCACTAGATATCTCATATTTTCTTTTTATTCTTATTTTTCACTTTCCTTGCTTGTTTCTTGAAGTCTTATGGTATCTTTTGGTATGGGCTTACATTTGCCCAATTCTAATTTTTTTTCTTTTCTTGAGAAAGCATTTGTATTTCCTTTTTCCACTTGGTAAATTTTACTTGGAAAGAGGTTTTTTCCCTTAATTAATGTTTTTACCTCTTTTCCTAAATGGCCAAAACTATCTTTCAAGAAGTTTTTCTCTTCATTGGATCTCTTTTCCATTTGGCAAATTCTGCATTTTAAGACAATCTTGTCTTTGGGTTTTTGTACCTCTTTTATAAATTAGCTGATTATATTTTTAAAATATTAATTTATTCATTAATTTTTATGTCTCTTTTACGAAGCTATTGACTCCTTTTCCTGATTTTCCTCTATTATTCTCATTCCTTTCCCCAGTTTTTCTTCTATCTCTTATAATAATTAAAGGTAACCAAATTATAATAATTAAAATTAAATTATTGAGTGTTAATAGCTTTAATAATTTGGTTTAATCAAAGTAGATATAGTAAAAAGAGGGAGATGTAGGGAGTTACTTAGCCTACCACCCCATGTACCTTTCTGATGGAATCCAGTTCATTACCAACAGGATTCCAATCTCTAGTCAGCATTCTGTGAGAGTTTCTTCAACAAGAATCACCACAGCAGTAGTGTCTTCAGCAAGAGTGTGTGTTCAGCCCTCTGAAAACACCTTTATAAGCCATTTTCTCCAGTTACTAGCTCTCCCACATCACATATCAGGAACCAATCATAGTTCCTTAATTTGCTTGGCACCCCTTAGAGGGTAGTACCTATGGGATCAATTTTCTGACTCTGAGGGTGTGTTTCCACTTGTATATTGTGACATGGAAATCACTTTAAAAGACTGATATATATTAATTTAAGGTCGCCAAGGAATTCAGCTATGTAATTCCTAAATGAAAACTCAAGTCAGCAGTCAACCTTTTATGGAGTTTAATTACAAACAGGAGGAAGAAAGGTATTAGAGAGAGAGAGAGAGAGAGAGAGAGAGAGAGAGAGAGAGAGAGAGAGAGAGAAGGGAATAGGGCTCAAATGCCCCCTCTGTTTATGCTGGGCCAAAAGGCCCAAGCCCTTAGATAGCTGAGGAAAAGAAAAGAGATCAGTCCCTATCACTCACGAGACCAAAATGGGGAAACAGTTTCAGGGGCCTCCACCTCCAGCTTCCTTCAGAGCAAGCTTCTCAGAGCACAACCTCTCAGAGCAAAACCTCTCCAACCACCTCAGTCCTCAGACCCCACTATCTTTAAGGAAACCATCCAAGTTCCCTCCCCTCAGTTCTCACATCTACCAATCACTGTCCATGTCTTCCCTGTGCCAATGGTGGCTCTAGCTTAACCCAGGACCGCCCAGAGGTCTGTGGCTTTGCACATGTCTGTTGAAGGTCATATTCTCAAATAATTAAATCTTGATCCTTTGATGTAGCCCTTCCTAAATCCTGTTACACTGAGCAGGGTGGAGATTGGAAGTTCCAAGACCTGGTTCTGTCATTCCAAGTATCTCTATTGTATCAATTCTAAAATCAATAATGACTCAAAGAACTTCCTGTTCTATGCTTAAGCATAGGTCAAAGCCCTTTCCATTGTTCAGCAAAAGGTTTCTTTCCTAAAGTAATCTTAAGTAGGGAGGAGAAAGACCCTCCCATGCCAAGGGGGTTAAAATTCCAATAGACTATCAGTAGGAAATTTTTCAAGTATGAAATTTCCCAATGGTGAAATTTTCAACATTTATAAGTCTAAGAAATTTTAAGGTTTACAATATCAATGGTAAAGGATTTTCAAGTTCCTGTCTGATTACATCAAAGGTCACTGACTGATTACATTAAGGAAAACAAAGTAAGGGCAATTTCCTTTTCACACTATTATTTGATTTTTAAAAATTTTTGAGCTCCTTCATTAATTCTTTTTGGGATTAAGATAAAAAAACTATTTTTCTTGGAAACTTTGGATGGGACACTATTGACTTTTTTGTCTTCTTCTGAGTTTGAGCCTACCCTCTCACCAAAACAATTCTCTGTTGAGTCCCTTTGGTGTATTTGCTCATTTTTTCTTTATTTTTCTTTTCTTTTGGTTAAAAAAACTATTAAAGTTGGAGTCTGTAACTCTGGTGAAGGTACCATTCTTCCAAACTTCAGAGTCTTTGTGCAGCTGCCTTCAGAGTGGTCTCTGGGGATCTTTCTGCTCTCAGTTCTTTCAAGATGTTATGATGTAAGGAGTCATGTTTTTAATACTCTGCTGATATGTGTGCTGGTCTGTGAATAACCCCAAGGACACTTTAATCATTGGAACTGTTATCTTGAAGTCATTCCCTTGTGGATTCAAGTGCTGGTGTATTTTGGTCCTCTTCCTCATGCTGCTACTGAGATCCAAGACTGTGACCTGGTTCTATGCAAGTATGCTGGACCCAGTACCAGCACCGGAACCCCCATAATCTCATTCTGAGCATTTGCTGACCCCACTACTCTACTCTCAGTGTCTGAGAGATCTAGAAACTTTGGTTGCTGCTTCATTTGCACCCAAGGCCTATTGCCTTGGTGGGACCTGCCCAGGCACATTGTACTTCCCCTCTACCCTAGTGGACTAGATCCCTCTTGCAAAGCTTTCTAAGTTGTTTTTGTGTATAAAAATTCTTTTGGACAATATTGGGTATCTGGATCCAGCCTAGAGAGTCACTGACATACCTTCATCATCATGTGGCAGGAAAATCCATGTGGCCAAAGGCATGAATCCCTACAAGCTACTTGTTTGGCATGCCCAATTTTAAAAATTATGTCATCTTCTAACTTTGTGGGTTATGCAGTTCAGAATTCATTTTGAGATGTTATTTCACTGCTTTTTGGAGGTTAATTTGGTAGAAATCAGACAGGTCTGTGCATCTTCTCCAACATCTTGGATACCTTCCCCCTACCCAATAATTAAATTCTGAGTGGTTCTTTTTTTGTTGATTTGCCATTACTTTCAGTGTATCTATACCATTGTTTCAATAGTGGTAGAAGAAAACATCAACTAATATTTTTAGATCTTATCAGTGTACTTCCTTCACTTAACCACACAACCTCTGGGAAGGCATTGAAAGTTTCTTGGTTCCAATAGCTTCCTTCTTTGGAAAAAATTGCAATGAAAGAATTTCTTAGTAGATATCCATTAAGAGAAGCCAATCTATTCAATAAGGATATCAATATAACCTTTCCCTGTTTAAATGTACTTTTTAAAAATAATTTTAATTGCCACATAAAATGGAAATTGACAAGTAAAAAGGCCTCTTGCCAGAGGGGTATTGGATTCATAAAAAATAATTTTCTGTTTTTCTTCCTTCCTCTCCTTCAGAGTGAATACTGCCTCACCAAATTGCAAAGAAATTTCTTCTGGTCACATATTTGCATAGCAGTAACACTACTGCTCAATGTAAAGAGTTTTCTAAGAAATTAAGTTAAAGCTTTTATAAACTATTTAATTCTATCTTTACAGCACCCACTTAAATTCCCCAAAATCACAGGTTAATCTTCTATACAGTATATATGGAAGGATTTAAACAAGAGTCATTCCAAATAAAAAAGATATAACTGGGTTTCTTTTTCTAGAATAGGGAAAAAGTAAATGCATTGAAGAGATGCAAGAGCTATTAAAGAATCAATCTTTACCTTTATTGAGAACCTCATTCACAGAGTTTTGAATTGGATGATATGGGGTTAGATCAATTTGTCAAACATGGGACTGTAACGATTTGTTTATAATCATGAACATGTAGATAAAGCAACTTCTGAAGATGAAATTTACTAAAATATTCTGCTTCTAGTATGTATTAGTGAATATTAATTTCTATGGAATGGACATTATTGAGAGAGCCACTCCATCTGTACTAGCCTACAGAAGAAACTATATGGACTTATTTTACTTTCTCCTCTCCTTTTTAAATTTCTTCCAGAGAAGTCTGGAGAACTCAACATGTTCAGGGGTATTGCATCTCTCCCAGCCCCCATCAACAACTGTGAATTGCAACCCTTGTGAAGAAAAAAGAAAACATTCTTACCCTAATATGAGTGTTCGTGCCCCAGGAGACTAAAAAGAAAAAAAATTGACAGTATTGGATATCAGGATCCAGCATAGAGAAAGACTAACATAACTTCGCAACTATGTGGCAGCTAGGAGAGATAACCCCATGTGGCTAAGAAACATGAGTCCCTAACAACTACTTGTTTATCAGCTCTGATTTTAATTTTCTTAGAATGTGATTTTGTAAATACTAAAGGAGAATTTGTTGAGCATCATAATGCTTAAATAAACTTATTCAGGAAGAAAATAGGATTTCTTGAGTACTATTTGCCTTAATTGCTAACTCACCAATAATAACAAAGGTCAAGAATTTAAAACTTTAGCCTTCCATCAAGATCAGGGGAATTTTGTAGACTATTCTCTCCTCATCAGAAACTAATAAACATTCTGGAACTGAGGAAGGTACTGGAAAGATATAAATTCAAGTTATGTAGGGGAAAAAAGATCTAGACTTTCCACAATATTATTACAATGAGTTATCTGGATGGTGTAAGTCTAATGGATAGGGGTTGCCTGTAAAAACCCAAATATATTTTTTCTTTTAAAGGAAGTCTGATTAAAAGCATGGTTTCCAGTCCTAGAGATGGGAGGTCCTAGGTTCAAATCTGGCCTCAGACACTTCCCAGCTGTGTGACCCTGGGCAAGTCACTTGACCCCCATTGCCTAGCCCTTATCACTCTTCTGCCTTGGAGCCAATACACAGTATTGATTCCAAGACGGAAGGTAAGGGTTTAAAAAAAAAAAAAAGCATGGTTTCATTAATATGGATGAGGTGATATATTTCTGTGGAATACGAGACTTCCCAGAATGTGAAAGTATATCTTCTAAAACTATCCCACATATCTTCTCTTAGGAAACTGAAACCATAGTGTCGGGATATGAGTTTAGAAGACATTAGGAACTTGTGTATTCTAACCTATTTGAATTAGTGATTTGGGTTCAGAATTTGAATGCTAGAAAACAATAGTGGACCAAAAATTTAATAAAATTTAATTTGTTATTTAAAAATATATATGATACAAGTATTACAAAAATGGACCCTGCTCTTCCATAAGATTCACCATGACCAAAAAATTGAATTAGAAAGCTGTACATATAACAGAAGAAAATTTACTAATATCTCTTATCCAGCTCTCCAGAGAATAGGATTTGTATGTCCTGTTCAACAAGGAAACCATCTCAATAATTTAAGATCTACTAAATCAAATCACAATCATGATAACATTTTTAGCAAGAAAAAATCCTTTTGAATTTAAAAATAAAATAAGTTCAAAATTTCTTTAAGCTGATCTAGAAAGTCTGGATGTTACCACAGTACTAGTTAGAGTAGTCCTTAAAAGTTTTGTCCTAGTATTCATACTAAAACTTTAATATTTTCCTCCAAACATAGAATACTAGACTGTATTGTGTAAGATTTAAAATAAATTGGATGCCAAATAAATGGAATAAATCTTGAATGGTCCCCTAATATCAGCTGTCTCTTCTTCAGTTTATAATATAAGTAATTACATATCTATATGTCTAAATTTTTATAAACATTGGTTTTAATATTCTTAATTATTTATTATATAATATATTTGATCATAACATATCACATATATAATATTATGTTATGCTACAGAATAATGTGTGCATGTATTATTTTCCCTTAGTAGAACTTACTGTTTTATATCTGGTCAGCAGCTAGGAAAGAAGAAGTAAGATTTTGTTAGAAGCAAGATTTTTATACAAAATGACTTGGAAATTATAACTGGGGGGTACCTTCTTCAATGAATAAAAGTAAGTGAGTTTATTAAGCACCTATCATGTACCAAGTATTATACTAAGAACTAGGGACACAAATCCAAAGTAAAGGTCAAGTCACTCATCTCTAGGATTTTTCATTCTGTCAATTGAAAATACAGAAAGGAAGCCTCATAATAATGTTTATACCCTTTGACCCAGGAATATCACCACTTAGTCTATATCCTAAATAGATTAAAGATAGGGGAAAAGAAAATACCTGTCCCAAAATATTTATAGCAGCTCTTTTTGTGGTGGCAACAAATAGGAATATGAAAGGAGTTCTATCAAGTGGGGAATGGTTGAACAAGTTGTATTATAAACTTGTAATGGAATACTATTGTTAAAAATGACAAGATGATCTCACAAAAAAGTGATGCAAAATGAAGGCAGAAGAATCAGGAAAATGTTGTACACAGTAACAACAATAATCTATGATGACAACTGTAAATGACTTAATTATTTTCAAAAAAGTAAGAGATTCATGGCAAAAAAGGATATCCATTACCATAGAAGGAAAAGATGGAATGTGAATGCAAATTGAAATGAGATATACTTTACTTTATTTCATCAATTAATTTTTCTCTACTGTAAACAATGTGTCTTATTTTACCACATCATAAACATGGAAATCTGTATTATTTTATAATATATGTGTAACATACATCACATTACTTGCCTTTTGGTAGAGGTTTAGGAGAGAGCAAGAGAGAGAGCAAACATGGATTTCAAAATGTAATAAAACAAATATTAAAAAATTTGACATATCGAAAAAAGAAAATGCATAACAGATAGTCGTAAACAAGAGCAGATAGGTGGCACAGTAGACAAAGTGCTGGGGATGAAGTCAGTAAGAGTCTTCTTCCAAATTTCAAATCTGGCCTTAATTATTAACTGTATAACCCTGGGCAAATCCATTAACCTTGTTTGCCTCAATTTCTTCATCTTTAAAATGAGCTGGAGAAGTAAATGACAAACCACTCTAGTATCTTTGCCAAGAAAAACCTGAATGAGATCATGAAGTGCTGGATACAAGTAAATGAGGGAACAAAATGGTGGCTAGTGATGGGCCCTTTAATCTGGAAAGTTACATAGAGT
This sequence comes from Monodelphis domestica, assembly GCF_027887165.1. NCBI lineage: Eukaryota > Metazoa > Chordata > Mammalia > Didelphimorphia > Didelphidae > Monodelphis > Monodelphis domestica. Next base: position 29,482,938 of record NC_077230.1, read on the forward strand.
TATAGGTTAATATATTGGCACATCTATTATAGCAAAGAAATGTCATAGATTGTTTGGACATGGTTCCATAGCTGAAGAGTTGGGCAGGAGAATAAGGAATGAAGTGAAGATTTGCTGGGAAGCTCATGGAATTTCTGGAAGTTAGGAGAAGCAGTTGTGAATCAGAATATCAGAAATCCAGAGCAGAAAGAGGTTCTAGAGTATTGGGGGGTGGATAAAACTTCTGGGAACATAATTTGATTTATCATGTCCTAGTTTAAGAATTAGGAATAATTTAGTTTTCACCAGGAGTAAATTATGTGTAATGATATCAATAAAAATGTAAGGTTTTGATTTGTAAATATTATTGGATTGTTTTAATTTGGAAATAGGAAAGTAAAATTCTGATTTTTAAAATTGATGAATTTATATTATTGTAATAGTAAGAGTAAGATATGGAAGAAAAGTCAATTTTAAATCACACAGGTAATTTAATATCCCTCAAAGATTTTTTTCAAAAGTTTCTATTTCCTCCTTTTAGTAGAGTATGGTTTTTATTAAATATTAATATTTTATGACAGATTTTGTTTTGTATAGTCAATGGAGAGCAGGCTTTAGACTAAAGGAATTACATTAACTAAATTAAATTAAAAACCAAACTTTGACACATATTACCTGCATGACTGTAGACATCACTTAAAATCTTAGTATAATATAAAATTTGTACTTTTTAAAAATTTAGCAGAATTCACATGAATATATTTGGTATTATTGCCATTTTAGCTAGACAAATATTTCTTCACCTGCCTGATTTCTCAACTTGAGTTTATTCCATTTAGGAAGTCTATGTTTTTTGTTCATTAGTTTTGGTATTTCAGACTACTGTTGGTAATTGCATGAAAATTCCATTTTGAGGTCATTTGTATTTTCCTTGATCATTTCTACTAACCTGAATTTCTTCTCTTATTTTTTTGAGAATAACTAGATATTTATTCATTCTTGAATCTTAATATTTGTGAAATTTATAACTTTTAAAGAGTATAGTTTTTTTAAGATATATCAGTCAATTGATTTCTTATCGCTGAATGTTTAGCTCAACTCCATTCTTTGAGGTTTCTTTATTTTTCTCTTATATATTGTTCCTATTTCTAAAGTTATTTTTATTTTATTTTTGGATTTATAGATTCCATTGACATATCAAAAAACCTATGATTTGCCTCTAATGATAGCTCTATGATTCCCATGGGTTTTGATATGAAGGATATTTAATATCATTATCTATCATTCCATTTATGTTAATTTCCTCTTTATTTTTGTTATGATAATTATAATTAATACTACTTTTTTACTTATCAAGGGAACAGAGTTTTTTAGCCTCTATTATTTTAAACCTAGTTTTATTGGTAAACATAGTGCAAAAAATCTCCATTTTTTCTTTTGCCGAAGAACATGGTCAATGTTTCTATAAGCTTCTAAAAAACTGAGATACATATTTTTCCCTCAAAAAACTCTATCCATAGTAAAAAGAATAAAGCCAACCTACAGAAATAAAAGTTCAATTTATATATAAAGCCAATCTACAAAAATAAAAGTTCAATTTATATAATTTTTCCCTCATTTTACTTTTGGCATATTTATCATATAATAGCAGGTTGAAATCCTTCACTATGATTTATTTTACATTTCTTCTCCTGAGGCTAAGTATTCTTTTGAGAATTTTGCTATATTGGCTTCATATACATTGAAATGTATAAACTTATTTCACAAAGAACATTTTAAAGCATAATAATTTTCTTATCTCTTTTAATTTCTTATCTCTTTCTAGTTTCAATTCATTCTCACTTAATATCATTAACAGAACACAAGCTTTTCTTTATCATCAATTTGAGACCTGCTTTTCCCTTAAAATCTATTAAGATGATTTGAGTTTTAGCCACTTTTTCTTTTTCTCTCTGTCCCCCCCCCAAAAAAACGCTTTGCTACTTTTGATGTTCTCACTCTTATATTTCCTTTCCTATTACCTATTAATAGGTAATGTTAATTACCTATTAAATATTCCTATTATCTCTTATAGGTAATAATTATTGACATTATCTAATTATAATTTTATTCTTCAAAAATGTTATTGATGTGATGAGCAAAAATGCTATATAACACATGATTAAGACTAGTCCAAAATGCCTGCTTGTTAATGTTTAAATGATTAATTACTTGGGAAGACAGGACAACTATATCTCATTTTTAGGTATATAAACAAGGGAGAGTGAGTCATCTATTCCAAATTTTTGGAGACAAAAATTTGAAGTTAGATTAAGGGAAGATAAAATCCTATGTTTAAAAATTATTTTTTTAAAAAAGTACACCAAACTTGGGGTCAGATTAGCTTAAAAAAAGAACCAACAAATGAATACAAACATTTCCAATGATAAAGAAAATGGGGAATTTCCCATTGATAATACTACAAAGTCTGATTCCCAAAGAGATTGAAGGAAAGGGAAAAGAACCTACAAAATTATTTAGAGCAGCTTTGATTGTGGTAGCAAGGTAGTGGAAAATGAAGAGATGTCTATCAATTGAAGAATGACTGAACAAGTTGTGGAGTATACTTAAAATGTAATACTATTGTACCCTAAGCAATGACAAACAAAATTATCACAAAAATCCCCCATTAAAATGTATCTGAAGCAATCCAAAGTGAAGTCAGCAGAACCAGTAGAACATTGTTTAAAGTAATAAAAATAATGGTTTATAATAAGTGGTGACAGAAAAAAGGTAGAAAAACTTCCTATATATCTTCTACTTTCTACACCAATAATAATGATAGTTCAAAGGAATAATAACCAATCAAGTAGAGAAAAAAAGATCACCTAGTTACCACTGATGAATTTAAATCAGTGACTTAGACAAATTAATATTTAGGCTTCTGAAAGGCCTGAGACAAATAATTATTGAATTATAATCTCATAATATTAATATACCCATAGATTGTAAAGCTTAGACCAGACTTTGATTCAGTAATTGACCTTGGCACTCTGTTATTTTACTGGTGAAATTTTTCTGGATATTTCCAAGTTAATACTAACCCATTAAATATTATGCTTATCCAACCACTCTCCATCTGTTGAACCCAATGAAATCAATTATCATATTGTATACATGCCTTCATCTTGCTTATGAGATTTGTTTTTAATAAATAGAATCTTTTCGATACGTTTCTATACATTTAAGGGCTCAAAATCAATTCCTTGATCTCTCTACACATTCCTTCATTCCTAAAAACTTCAAGGAATACTGACTGTAGAGAGTCTTCTACTGTAGGCAAATGAAAGAAAGAGATTAAGAGGTTCTTTTTATTTATTCCCATAAATCAAATTACCTTATAACAGATACACCTCAATGTAAAACAATCTAATTCTTTATTTTTACATTAACAATCATTAGAGGACACATAACTGGGCAGAACTAGATCCCACTACTCCCACCAAGGAGGGGGCATAGAATTGAGCACATGACTGCTATCATCCAAAAGTTAAGGATGAGTTATAAGTTTTGATGCATTACTTCCTCATTGTTTATTCACAAATAAGAGATGTCTTGGAAAATTTAAGAGAATGGCTGAATAATAAATTCATCAAATATTCTATTTAGGAATCTGTAAGAGTTATAACCCTAATTTTTGATTCTTTGGAGAGATTACTGACTAATTAATTTATTGGTTAGTGTCATAAATAAATTGATTTTCTTATCCAGAATCCAGTCTCTTGGAATTTTTCTTTGTTACTCTTAGAGGATAGCAATGAGCTGGTAACTAGGGTGTCCATAGTTCTAGTTGATCTGTTTAAACATTTTCCTTATTGTCTAACCCTATTAAAAATAAAATATGGTCATTCTTAAATATATTTCTTTTGGATAAAGTCATGATTACTCTGTGTACACATTTTTTTTCTTTTTTTTTAGAAGTTCATTTAGAACCTTATAATGCATTATAGATTTTCAGGAATCAAATTCAAATTCAGATTCTACTTTTTTATCTAGAATGGTTCTTTTTTGAGTAGTTAGTCTGATCTAACTTTTGTCATAATTTTTAAAAGAACCTTAATGTGTGCTTAGTAATTGCATTCAACAATTATTTCATTCTCAGTTATTCATTTTCTATGCACTTTTCCCTAATTATCTTTGAATTTAATTTGTTATAAACTATTTCTCCCCATACTTTCTACTCCAAAAGTTAGATATATTGGTATAGAAAACAAAATCAAAATAAAAGTTCTTTCTTGCCATTCACTCCCACATGAAGAGTGGAGTGATCCTGATATGTATATGATAGGGTCCCTTTCTACTCACACTCTCCCCTCCTCTCCTCTCCTCTCTAAACATCTTAGGCTAAAAAGAAATTTGCCCTAAAATGTATCAAAGCTTATACATGGTTTGGTGGGTCTAAAAGTAAAGCTGCAGTACCCTTGGTATTGGCATCACATTCTGGTATTGGTGGAATTTACTGATCATAAAAAATCAACCTATCTGTAATTGGGACCTTTCTAACTTGATAAAGTCCTGGGACCACAGGGCTCACCATGCCTAGCCCTGAAGATTCCACTTATTTCTATTCTGAGATTTGAAGGCTACATTTACCAAAGTTAAATGCTGAAGTATACTTGCTAAATATTGCTTCTATTTTATGACAAATTCATTCTTTTTGTAACTGAAGAATGGACTACTAAATGCTTCATTTCATTCCAACATTGAATTTGATTTCTGAATCCATAGAACTGAGCTAGGCCCAATCTTAGTAGTTTCTTTGATTTTTAGTGAAAGGATATCTTGTTGTCCTTATCTTTACTCACCAAACAATGCTTAATGGAAATTTTAGTCCTGCTATCATTCTGCTTCCGAAACCTTTTTATTCATTCTCTTTTACTGACATTTATTTCCATCTTCTGTACATAATTTTTTTTGTAGAAATCTAAGTTGGTTAATGAGATCTCCGTTGATCCACACATCTTTATACACCTTCCTCTTTTTTTCCCCTCATCAAAACTGTTTCACTTAGTGCCTACAAAATTTCATTCTTGAGAGCATATCAGCCCTTATGGACCAATTTTCCCACAAAGAATTTGAGCCCATGGAATGCAACCTATCCTGTGTAAAAGAAAAATAAATAATAGGAAATAATTTTTGTACCCAAACTTATATTTATGGTAGGAGCAGCAAATCACAAACCTCAGGACCAAAGATATGCTCAATATATACTAAGAAGCAGAAATTACATAATGGCAAGCATATGGAGCCTATGCAAAAGAGTAAGATTATATACATTACCCCCAGAAAGAAGGGAATCCAGTTAAATGTTTCCTCTTGGGGAGGGGAGAGCACAGTTTCATCTTTTAAAAAAGTTTTCTTCAAAAAATTTAAGTTTTCTTATCTTGTGGCTGATTGATTTTTTATTTTATTTTTATTTTTTATATTTTTATAATTTTGTTATGATTTATTTTTATTTTACATATAATATAAATATAAATATGTAATATATAAATATAATACATATAATATAAATTTTATTTTTTATATTACAATAATAGCAACTGTCAAAGTAGATTCAAAGTCAACTGATATATCATAAATCTTTAGACTTCTGGAATGTTTGGGCACATCCCAAGACACTGAAGGCATGCACACAACCCCATTAGCAATGACATTTTTGCAAGACACTTCAAGCTATTTTCTTTGTTATTTTACTCAGTATGATAATTGATTGCTATTTAGCATACAAATGTATTTAATCAACAATTGGGATTTTTAATTACTATTAAATCCCTCCAATTTATCTGGTTGTCTAATAGGATTACATTAGGAGGGTCCAGTTTTAGGCATAAAAAAATAAATATAAACTGATTAAAATTGTTTAGTTAGGTTATCTTTTACATCTCCAAAGTTGGAATTACAATAAGGAAATCAGTTTGAACTTCATAACCAAAACAATCATCATCATTATTGTATTCAAGCATTTATATAGAATTTTATGATCTACAAAGTGTTTTGCAAGTATTTAATTTCATCTTCAGAACAATTTTGGAAGATGTGCTATTTTATCTCCATTCTGAACACTAGAAAACTGAGGCAAACAGAGGTTAAATAACTTGTTCAGGGTCACATAGCTAATAGGTCTGTGGTCACATTTGAACTCAGGTCCTCGACTTCAAATCCAATGCTCTATCTACTGTATGACCCAACTCTATGACCCTGTATGGCCTCATAGTAGCTTACATATGTCTCAATTACATATATCTATGTATATATATATATATATATATATCTTTAAGATTTGCAATACTCTGTCTACAAATAATATCTCATTTGATCCTCAAGGGTGTCACATTTTTCCTATTTGGATAGTCACAGGCAATTTGGTCATTGTTATCTGATAAAAAGTAACTTGTCAATCAGTGTTACTATAAAAAAGAAGGACTTTTCTCCTTCTTATACCTACTGAATTATCTTAAGGAAAATTTAATGATGCAATTTAATTATATTTGAATAATATTTTAAAATATCATTTTAACACGAGTATTTTCTTCACTCCTCTGTTATAGTAGTATATTGCCAAAAAAAAAAAATCCTGCTTCTACACACATTTTATAGCGTATCTTTTCTTTTGGGACCAAAGCTTCAGCAAAATTGTTACAATAGTGATTCATTTCTACATTTGAGGTACTTCTCCTAAAGATTCTGCTCTATAGTTTATAGCTCCATTCACCTTTTCAAGCTTTGGCAATGAATTGAGCAGGGTAGGGGAGCCATTTAGCATGTGAGAGCCATTATCTATATGAAACTTTTTTTTTCTTTGTTTCTAGAAATCTAGTACCGAAGACAAAGCACAGGCAAATGCTATAAAAAGGAAAACAATACATTAGATAGGCTTTTGCACCCATGGAGAGGAAGAGGAAAGAGTGGTAGAAGCATAAAGGCCAGGAAGAATGCTTGTGAAGAAAGGCAGACTTCAAAAGAGGGGCAAGGCAAAGTACAGAATAATCGGAGAATTATTCTAGAGTTGATTTAATGTGCTGAGAGAGCATCTTGCAGAAAAAGTATGATACCGCAATCCTATCCCTCTCCCATAGAATCATATTGGAAGCCATGAGGGGGAAAAAGGCCAGTTGTTTTGCCCTAATTATGGTTCTCCTCCAATACCTCATTGATTTATGGAGGTGACTCCAGATTGCTAAAATGTCATACATCAATTCTAAACCCATTGAAATATTACAGGTTTATGCTTGAACAATAGTTGAGTATAGAGGATGATAAATCATTCTGGTCACCACAAGTCTCAAAAGATCAGCTATTAACTTGTAAAGGAATTGCCATATGCATTGGTGGATGGATTATGAATATTGGCAAAATCCTAAATGCTTTAAATGTAGAAACCTAAGGCAAAGTCTTCCAAAAACTGATCAACAAGGGCAAATATACTCCTATCTTGGCTCAGAGTCCTTTTTTATCTTAGTCTCTAACCAATGAATGATCTGGCCAACCTGGTAGTGAGTAATTTGAGATCCAAGTGAGTTATTAAAATATCTCTGAGTTCTTAGATAAGCTAGTCCAAAAGGGGACTGTTTAATGTGAGTTTGGGACTGAGATTGGAGTTGGTCCATTAGAATGGAACTAGTTGTACTCTCATCAGAATTCTGAAGAATCTTCTTGGACTGCTAGCACTCATAATACTGGTTTACTAATGAAAACATCTAATGAATCACTGTGCCTTTGAAGGGCAAAAAGTAACCCCATCTAACTTGTGGAGCCAAAGATTCATTTTCTACAAAGTTTGAAACACTACCCAGATTCTAGCTATTTCTATGGAAGTATTTTCCATCTGTTGTATAAGTACTGCATTTTGGATGCTCAGTTTTGTCCTTTCAAACTGGAGAGCCTCCTAGTTGGAAAACAACTTCACTGCTATCAAATACAGAGGTGGAACCCTCATGCTTATTTTCCTGTATTAGAGAAAAATTCATCATGAAAATGTTATAAATCACAGGGAAATCTACCGATTTAATCAATTTAAAAACAGCAAAAGTATACATTACCTTATTTAACACTTTAAAATTTTAGGATGCATGATTCCATTTGTTTGGGCATTTTTTATTTCAATGCAATTTGCAGTCTCTTAATGTCTTAATGTTATTCCACTTACTACTTTTATGATCAAGGACAAGTAGCTTTATCTCTTTGGCCTCAGTTTCCTCATTTATAACAAAGGTATAGTTGTATTAAATTACTTCTAAGGTCCTCTCCACTTCTAAATCTCATTTCTTATGACCTTGAACAAACTTAATGAGATATTATAGCTTAAGATAAATTGATAAACTGATGGTCAGCCCACTTATGAAAAGCCTTGCTAAACTTATTTGCTTTCATTTCATCTGATCTGGCCTTTCCACCTGTCTTGAAGATGTATATTCCTAGTTCCTCAATTAGAATTTGAGTTTGATGAGAGTAGGAACTACCTTATTTTTTTTCTATTCGCATCCCTCAGCACTGAACTAAGGTACAGTGCTTTAAATATAGTGCTTAATATATATATTCAATCATTTATTCAAAAGATTACTATATATATGAATAATAGTGTTACTTTGAGCTTGACATAATTTCTGAGTATTCAAAAGTAGATTTCAATTTTATTTTTTCAAATGAATAATACTCACAGTCTTAGTAAGGATAGAGATTCTGGAAGGAGCGGTCAGAATGTGAGGGTATTGTTCTAATTGGAGATACTCAAGTCCAAATCAGAAGTAGACAACTTTTATCATAAAAATGTTAGCAGAATGTGGGAAGACACAATTAAAAAATCTAGTCATGTCCACTGCAATTACAGAATTTTTGCAGTTATAAAATGCCCTGTGAATCCTCAGACATTTTTAAATACCTTCTTTTGAGAGGTGGGATATTGAGAAAGATACATTCAGATTCTTCAAGTATTCTCATGTTCCCCACTACTACCTAAACTGTCAATCAATATCAGGCCAGCCAGCTTAATATGTCAGGCAATTAAATCCATCATCGTCTAGACTGATGCTTAGACTATAGCTTTCCTATAGATATATTAAGTTTTGCATATCTGTGAATGACAATCACACCATAAATAATATCACACTATATACCAGAACTTATTACACATATAGGATTTTACTTTGAGAGCTGGAAGGAGACTAAGATGTTGTCAAGTCCAAACTCTTCATTTTACTGATGTGAAAACTGAAGCCCTGTATAGTTACATGGCTTGCCAAAAATGATAGACAATAGGTAGAAGAGTCAGGATTAGGACCTATGCTTTCTGTTTACAAATTCTGTATTCCACACTAATTCCTATTGAAATGCTCCTATTGTGTTCAGTGCTCAACATATTGAGAATGTATGTGAAGACATGGAGAAGAACATCACAAAGTGAGGAGATTAGAATGGATTTTGATACTTACTGATTGAGGTAACACCCCTATTGAGGACATCATTGACTGAAAGACTAAAATTCCCTGTTTAATGGCTCCATTGACAAACTATTTGGTTCACTCAACATATTAATTTTAATAAATGGAAACAGCTGGTTCACAGGCATATCATTTTACTCTATGAGGATTCAGTATTAGGATTAATGCTGGTCAAACACTATGTAAAGAAATGTTCTAAAAATTATAATTGAATAAAAATGTCAATACATTTGAAGCCATCCACAGAAAAGCAATGCAGAATGAAGAGGCTTGAGTGAAAGTCATTAGAACACACCAAAATGTTAAGATAATCTGGAAAAGACTCATAGAACCATTATAGGTGTCCTCAGGTATGTTAAGTATGTCCTGAAGAAGAGAGATTAGATATTGCTGTCTTTCTGCAGAAGGTAGAATGTGGAGAAATAAAAAGAAGTTTAAAAGAGGTACACTACAAATGATGCTAGGAAAATCTTCCTGACAGTTAGAGCTGTAAAAATGTATAATGGGCTGCTTCAGAAAGTAATGGGAGTTTGGAATAACAAGAGATCAAAGATATCCAGGGAAATAATGAAAAAAAAAACACAAATGATGGGGGCCTTGCAGTCCCTGACCTAAAACTATATTACAAATCAGCAGCCATCAAAACAATTTGGTACTGGCTAAGAAACAGAAAGGAAGATCAGTGGAATAGACTGGGGGAAAGCGACCTCAGCAAGACAGTATACAATAAACCCAAAGATCCCAGCTTTGGGGACAAAAATCCACTATTCTATAAAAACTGCTGGGAAAATTGGAAGACAGTGTGGGAGAGACTAGGAATAGATCAACACCTCACACCCTACACCAAGATAAATTCAAAATGGGTGAGTGACTTAAACATAAAGAAGGAAACCATAAGTAAATTGGGTAAACACAGAATAGTATACATGTCAGACCTTTGGGAGGGGAAAGACTTTAAAACCAAGCAAGTAATAGAAAGAATCAAAAAACGTAAAATAAATAATTTTGACTACATCAAATTAAAAAGCTTTTGCACAAACAAAACCAATGTAACTAAAATCAGAAGGGAAACAACAAACTGGGAAAAAATCTTCATAGAAACTTCTGACAAAGGTTTAATTACTCAAATTTATAAAGAGCTAAATCAACTGTACAAAAAATCAAGCCATTCTCCAATTGATAAATGGGCAAGGGACATGGATAGGCAGTTTTCAGATAAAGAAATCAAAACTATTAATAAGCACATGAAGAAGTGTTCTAAATCCCTTATAATCAGAGAGATGCAAATCAAAACAACTCTGAGGTATCACCTCACACCCAGCAGATTGGCTAACATGATAACAAAGGAAAATAATGAATGCTGGAGGGGATGTGGCAAAGTAGGGACATTAATTCATTGCTGGTGGAGTTGTGAACTGATCCAACCATTCTGGAGGGCAATTTGGAACTATGCCCAAAGGGCGATAAAAGAATGTCTACCCTTTGATCCAGCCACAGCACTGCTGGGTCTGTACCCCAAAGAGAGAATGGAGAAAAAGACTTGTACAAGAATATTATTAGCTGCGCTCTTTGTGGTGGCCAAAAATTGGAAAATGAGGGAATGCCCTTCAATTGGGGAATGGCTGAGCAAATTGTGGTATATGTTGGTGATGGAATACTATTGTGCTAAAAGGAATAATAAAGTGGAGGAATTCCATGGAGACTGGAACGATCTCCAGGAAGTGATGCAGAGCGAGAGGAGCAGAACCAGGAGAACATTGTACACAGAGACTAATACACTGTGGTATAATCAAACGTAATGGACTTCTCCATTAGTGGCAGTGTAATGTCCCTGAACAATCTGCAGGGATCTAGGAGAAAAAACACTATTCATAAGCAGAGGACAAACTGTGGGAGTAGAAACACCGAGGAAAAGCAACTGCCTGACTACAGCGGTTGAGGGGACAGGTCAGAGGAGAGACTCTGAACGAACACTCTAATGCAAATATTAACAACATGGCAATGGGTTTTAATCAAGAACACATGTGATACCCAGTGGAATCACGCATCGGCTACGGGGGGTCGGGGGGAGGAAAAGAAAATGATCTTTGTCTTTAATGAATAATGCATGGAAATGATCAAATAAAATATTATAAAATTTAAAAAAAAGAAAGTAATGGGAGTTCTTCAAAAAAAGGTAGGATGACCTCTTGTCAGATATATTGGAATGTTGAATAGCTTTACTAAATAATAACTGAGGTATCTTCCAACTTGCAAATTGTGTGATTCTTTTATCTGAAAAATATTAAATAAATGCTTAGGGATTGATCTTTCACCTCACAAAACGAATTAATATTTCATATTCTTAAGCTGCAAATGTATAATTCATTCTCATTTTAGTAAGATTTTATACAAAAGTACACTTAAGCTCCCATAATCTCATAATTGTACTATTATAATATGCTACAGAGAGTCTGTATGCCTCGTGTTTAATTCCATTTTAATCCAAGCTATGTTCAACAACAAAAAAATAAATGATTTCTCTAAAGTGAAGAACTGATCATGTCATTCCCCTACACAATAAACTCTTGTGGCTTCCTATTACCTACAGGATCAAATATAAAATTCTCCATTTGGGATTCAAAATATTTAACAATCTACTCCACAAATATCTTTCCAGTCCTCTTATGCCTTACTCTTCATGACATACTCTTTGAAACTAACTTCCCAGTTATCCTATGAACAACATACTACATTTCTTGACTATAAATATCTTTTCTGGCTGTTTCCTATGCCAGAAATTATGTCCCTTCTAAAATTTATTTATTGGTTCCTCTGATTTTCATCAAATCCCTATTATCATTCCATTGTGGAGACAGAGCTAAGATGGTGGCACAGTAACAGGAACTTTCTGAATCTTCTTCCAAAACATCATTCCAAAGCATCTCTAAAGGACAGATACATACAGGGGGAAAGTTAGAGACTGGAGCAACTGAGAAAACAAGGCAGGAGTCACAATCATGATATCTGAAAAAAGCAAAGTAAAAGGTAGTGTATACAATGAGGAAACAGCAGTATTAAACATGCATTCACCAAATGGTATAGCATCTAAATTTCTAAAAAAGAAACTATTAGAGCTGAAGGAGGAAATAGACTGTAAAACTATACTAGTGGGAGACCTCAACCATCCTCTATCAGATCTAAATAAATCAAACCAATAAATGAATAAGAAAGAAGTAAGAGATGTGAATGAAATCTTAGGAAAAATAGATTTAATAGATATATGGATAAAAGTAAAAAGGGACAAAAAGGAATATACCTTCTTTTCAGAATCACATGGTACATTCACAAATACTGACCATACACTAGGGCATAAAAACATTGGAAACAAATACAAAAAAGCAATTATAATAAATGTAACTTTTTCAGATATTGCAATAAAGCAAAATTAAAATTCATAAGGGTACATGGAGTTGCAAATAAAAATTAATTGGAAATTAAATAATAGGATTCTCCAAAATTGGTTAGTTAGAGAACATATCATAGAAACATTTAATGATTTCATTGAAGACAATGAAAATAAGGAAACAACATATCAAAATCTATGGGATGGAGCCAAAGCAGTACTCAGGGGAAAATGTATATCCCTGATTGCATATATCAACAAATCAGAGAGGGAAGAGTTCAATGAAATGGATATACAATTTAAAAACTAGAAAGAGAACAAATTAAAAATCCCCAGATAAAAACTAAATTGGAAATTCTAAAAATCAGGAGAAATTAATAAAATTGAGAGTAAAAGAACTATTGAACTAATAAATAAGCCCAGGATCTGGTACTTGAAAAAACTAATAAAATAAAGTACTAGTTAACCTAATAAAAAGAAGAAAATCAAATTAGCAGTATCAAAGATGAAAGGGGGACCTCACCTCTAATGATGAGGAAATTAAAGTAATTATTAAAAACTATTTTGTCCAATTACATGGCAATTAATATGGTGTTCTAGATGAAATAGATGAATCTTTACAAAAATAAATTTAAAAAAATAAATTTTACAAAAATTTCCTACATTAAAAGAAGAGGAAATAGAATATTTAAAAACAAGCCATCAAAGAATTCTCTAAGAAAAAAATCCTCAAGTCTAGATGTATTCAAAAGTGAATTCTATCAAATATAGGAAGATCAAATATTCCCAATACTCTACAAAATATATGACAAAATAGGCAAAGGAGGAGTCTTACCAAATTCTTTTTTTGATATAAATATGGTCCTGATTCCCAAGCAAGGAAGACCAAAAAGAGAGAAGGAAAACTATAGACCAACACGTTAATGAACATAGATGCAAAAATTTTAAATAAAATACTAGCTAAAAGGCTACAAAAAGTTGTCACAAGGATTATTCACTATTACCAGGTGAGATTTATACTGGGAATTAAGGATGGTATAATATTAGGAAAACCATCCACATAATTGACTATATCAACAACCAAACTAATAGAAATCAAATTATTATCTCAATAGATGCAGAAAAAGCCTTGGACAAAATACATCCATTCCTTTTGAAAACACTAGAAAGTATAGGAATAAAAGGAATAATAAAAATAATAAATAGTATTCATTTAAAATCATCAGCAGGTATCATCTACAATAGGGATGAGTTAGATATCTTCCCAAAAGGATGGGGAATAAGTAGTATAGTGGTAGTCTCTCGGTAACTGAGGATGAAGATTGTCTTTGTGCGTTTTCATCTATGATAGATGATTGTGCACAAAAACACTTGTGTGTGAAGGAGATTTAAGTGGAAAAGTCAATGCACAGAGATAGTCCCACTCTCTTGGCGTTGGAAGCCTGGGTCCAGTGGCATGAAAAGTCGTTACACTTGGAGACTTCCTCAGTTGCATTGGATGGCCATGTTGTCTTTTGTGCTCCAACACACCCTAAGTACTCCACAGTGCTTTGCTGTGTCGCCATCTCAGCTGTTGAACCTTCTTATTGGTTTCTTCCTTCTGTTCAGCCGAAACAGTCTTCACATGCTGGGTGAGCAAAGTCTTGGTTCACCAGGGGTCTATGACCCGATGGCTACTCTCACAAGGTTTAGCTGTCCTGTCGAAGCTGTTGCCCAGGGTGTGGCCATTGCCGCATGCTAGCAGCTACTAGGAGCCACAAGTGAGAGCTGGGTGTCAGGTGAGGGTCAGAGGCTGGAAGAGCTGCCATAAGAGGGCACAACAAGCCCTCCATACCAGAGATACAACCCCTCCCTGAGCACCCCATACACCCCTGAAGAATAAGTAGGGAGGCCCATAACCATTACTATTTAATATTTCACTAGAAAAAGCTAGTGGTAGCTATCAGAGAAGAAAAAAAAATTAAGGAATCAAAGTAGGCAATGAGGAAACTAAACTCAGTCTTTGCAGATGACATGATGATATACCTAGAGAATCCAAGAAAAACAACTAAAAAACTAGTAGAAAGAATAAATACCTTTATTAGTGTTGCAGGGTACAAAATAAACCCACATAAATCATTAGCATTCTTATATGTTTCTAACAAAATCCAGAGTCGAGTTAGAAAGAGAATATCCACTTAAAATTACTCTACATGAGATAAAATACCTGGGTATCTACTTGCTAAGAATATAAATACAAAACACTCCACATAAAAACAACTAGATTCACTACAACAAGGTAAACTCAGAATGGGTGAATGACTTGAACATAAAAAAGGAAATTAGTAAATTAGTAAATTAGGTGAACACAGAATAGTATAGTTATCGGACCTTTGGGAAAGGAAAGATTTTAAGACCAAGTGAGAGTTAGAAAAAAAATATAAAATATAAAATAAATAGTTTTGATTTCATTAAGTTGAAAAGATTTTTGTACAAACAAAACCAATGAAACCAAAATTAGAAGGGAAGCAGAAAATTGGGGGGGTGGGAATCTTCATAACAAAAAACTCTGACAAAGGTCTAATTACTCAAATGTAAAATAAGCTAAATCCAAAAAAAATCAAGTCATTCCCCAATTAATAAAAGAGCAAGGGACATTAATAGGCAATTATTAGATAAAGAAACCAAAACTATTAATAAGCACATGAAAAAGTATTCTAAATCTCTTATAATCAGAGAGATGCAAATCAAAACAACTCCTAGGTATCACCTCACACCTAGCAGATTGGCTAACATGACAGCACAGGAAAGTAATGAGTGCTGGAGGGGATGTGGCAAAATCGGGACATTAATGCATTGCTGGTGGAGTTGTGAATTTATCTATTTGGGAGGGTAATTTGGAACTATGTTCAAAGGGTGCTAAAAGACTGTCTGCCCTTTGATCCAGCCATAGCTGTGCTCGGTTTATGCCCCAAAGAGATAATATGGAAAAGGACTTCTATAAAAATTTTCATAGCTGTGCTTTTTGTGGTGGCAAAATTGGAAAATCAGGGGATGCCCTTCAATTGGGGAATGGCTGAACAAATTGTGGTATATGTTGGTGATGGAATACTATTGTGCTCAAAGGAATAATGAACTGGAAGGATCTCTAGTAATTGTGTGTGAAAGGAGCAGAGTGAAAGGAGCAGAACCAGGAGAACATCATACACAGAGGCTGCTACACTATGGCACAATCGAATGTAATAAACTTCTCCATTAGTGGCAATGTAGTAATCATGAACAACCTGGAGGGATCTATGAGAAGGAACACTATCCACATTCGGAGGAAAAACTGTGGGAGAAAAAAAAACAAAAACAAAGAAAAACAACTGCTTGATTACATGGGTCGAGGGGGATATGATTGGGGATATACTCTCTAAATGATCACCCTAGTACAAACATCAATAATATGGAAATAGGTGTTGATCAAGGACACGTGTAAAACCCAATGGAATTGCATGTCAGCTATGAGAGGGGGTTGGATCAGGGGAGGGAAAGGAACTGATTCTTGTAACCAAGAAAAAATATTCTAAATTGACTAAAAATTTTTTCAAAAAAAAAATAGATCTAAACAATTGAAAAAAACATCAATTGCTCATGGGCAGGACAAGCTAATATAATAAAAATTATAATCCTACCCAAATTGATTTGTTTATTCAGTGCTATGCTTTTAAACTACCAAAACACTTTTTAGAATTAAAAAAAAATTACAAAGTTCATCTGGAAGAACAAAAGGGATGTCAAGGGAAATAATAAAATAAAAATGTGAAGGATAGAGCCCTAACTATACCAGATCTCAAACTATACTACAAAGCAGTGATCATCAAAACTATATGGTACTGGTTTAGAAATAGAAGGGTGTATCAATAGAATAGACTTGGGGCAAATGACAGTAGCAAGATAGTGTTCAACCAAAGATCCCAGCTTTTGGGACTAGAACCCAGTATTTGAAAAAATGCTGGAAAATAGTTTAGGAGAAATTCATCTTAGATCAACATCTTACACCCTATACCAAGATTAACTCAGAGTGAGTAAATGATCGGGAAATCATAAACAAATTAAGTGACCTTAGAATAGTATATCTGTCATATCTATGGAAAAGGAAGGGACTTATAAACAAGCAGGAGATAGAGAATGCTACAAAATCTAAAATGAATAATTTTGATTATGTTAAATGAAAAAGTTTGTGTACAAACAAAACCAATGTAACCAAAATTACAAGGGAAGCAACAAATTGGGGAAAAATTACAAAAACCTCTGACAAAGGTTTCATTTCTCAGATTTATAAGGAAATAAGTCAATTGTACAAAAAAAAAAATCAAGCCATTCCCCAACTGACAAATGGTCAAGGGATACGAATAGGCAGTTTTTCAAATAAAGAACTCAAAACTATCGTTAAGCACATGAAAGTTTTCTTTAAGTTTCTCATAATTAGAGAAATGCAAATCAAAACAACTCTGAGGTACCACTTCACACCTAGCAGATTGGCCAATATGACAGTTCAGGAAAATAATAAATGTTGGAGGGGATGTGGCAAAATCATGACAGTAATACATTGCTGGTGGAGTTGTGAATCAATCTAGCTATTATAAAAGGCAATTTGGAAATATGTTCAAAGGGTTTAAAAGAATGCATTCCCTTTGACCCAGCAATACCACAATTGAGTTTTTACCCTAAAGAGATAAGAAATAATTCTTGCACAAAAATATTCATAGCTGTGTGCTTTGTGGTGGCAAAAAAATTGGAAAATGAGGCGTCCTTCAATTGGAGAATGGCTGAACAAATTGTGGTATATGATGGTGTTGGAATATTATTGTGCTCTAAAGATTGATGATCTGGAGGCTTTCCATATAAACTGGGAGAACCTCAATGAACTGTTGTTGTAAAGTGAAATGAGCAGAACCAGAAGAACATTGTACACAGAAACTAAAACATTGTGAAAACTTCCAATGTAATAGACCTTGCTACTAGTAGCAGTGCAAAAAGTCAGGATACTCTTGAGGGACTTATGTAAAAGAATTCTATCCACATTGAGAGAAAGAACTATAGTAGTAGAAATGCAAAAGCAAAACATATGACATCACTTATCACTTGTATATATGAGTATATGATTTGGGGTCTAGGCTTTTAAAAAATTGCTCTATACTCTATACTCTAAACCTAAAATGAATGATATGAAAATAGGTATCAAGTGATAGCATTTGTATTGTTTGCCAGCTTTGGGAGCAGGGAGGGAAGAAGGGAGGAAAGAAAGTGAATCATTTAAACATGGAAAAATATTCTAATAAATATAATTTTTTTTTAATTCCATTGAGGCAATTCCATTGTCTCAATGGTCACAGAGTGCCAAGTCAGCAGCCAAAAAGGCTTATCTTTCTGAGCTCAAATCTGGCCTCACCTCTTACTAATTGTGTGACTCTGGCCAAGTCCCTTATTTATTTTCCTCATCTGTAAAATGAGTTCAAGAAGGAAATAACAAACCACGTCAGAATCTTTGCCAAGAAATTGCCAGTTGGGATCACAAAGAGTTAAACATAATTAAAACTACTGAACAAAAAAAAAATCATCTTTTATGAAAAGCTGTTCTCAACTCCTCTTCATTCTATTGCTAGCCCTATTTTTCTTGAATGTAATGTATATCTATGTCTCTACTTTATCTATCTATCTTTCTTTCTTTCCTTCCTTCTTTCTTTACTTCTTTCTTTCTTTCCTTCTTTCTTTCTTTCTTTCTATCCTTCTTTCTTTCTTTCTTTCCTTCTTTCTTTCTTTCTTTCTTTCCTTCTTTCTTTCTTTCTATCCTTCTTTCTTTCTTTCTTTCTTTCTTTCTTTCCTTCTTTCTTTCTTTCTTTCTTTCTTTCCTTCTTTCTTTCTTTCTTTCTTTCTTTCCTTCTTTCTTTCTTTCTTTCTTTCTTTCCTTCTTTCTTTCTTTCTTTCTTTCTTTCTTTCTTTCTTTCTTTCTTTCTTTCTTTCTTTCTTTCTTTCTTTCTTTCTTTCTTTCTTTCTTTCTTTCCTTCCTTCCTTCTTTCTTTCTTTCTTTCTTTCTTTCTTTCTTTCTTTCTTTCTTTCTTTCTTTCTTTCTTTCTTTCTTTCTTTCTTTCTTTCTTTCTTTCTTTCTTTCTTTCTTTCTTTCTTTCTTTCTTTCTTTCTTTCTTTCTTTCTTTCTTTCTTTCTTTCTTTCTTTCTTTCTTTCTTTCTTTCTCCTATCTAATCTGCCTGATTTTTCTATCTTTGCATGTGTCCTCCTGATGTAAGCTCAATTAGGGTAGGAACTCTTGTTTCCACTGTGCTTAGATATTACTTGGACTATAGAAGATGATTCATTAATTAATTTTACTTTTGTAGGAATTCTATTTGTTCATCCTTTTCTCACTACTATACTCACCACTTATTTTCTTTTTATATATTTATCCTTGCTATGAGAAGATATCTATTTTTATCCACATCTTTTTTTTTCTTTTTTTAAGATAATACATTGATTAGCTTGTCTATTAAACATTTATTGAACACTGATTGCATGTTACATTCTGTAAAGTCTCTGTCTCCTTTTCCCTGACAGCTATTTAAATTATCCCCTTTCCAACTCCATCTGTTCCCCCTGCCAATTCTTTATTGTTTACAGGCAGTTCATGCTCCCAGAACAGCTTCCATTTGCTTCAAAAAGGATCCAGAGAGACTTTAGCTTTCAACTTATCTTGGTAAAGAACTCTTGACCAGAGCGCATTTGTAGTCTGCAAACAGCCTGACATTTATAATAAGAACCCTGGGGATAGGATGACAGTCTTGCTACTGGATTTACCTTTGTTTCTAGTAGAGTTCAATGGTGCCTTTTTGTTGAAAATCAAATGATTATTTGCTACATTATTTGAACAAGATGTACTTAGTTTACAGTAGGTTTTCCATTACAATGTTGTATTTTGAGTTGTCAGACTCTGCTCCCTCCCTATATTAATAATAGGAAATTTACCTTTTTAAATTTAAAGTTAAATTTTTCCCAGATCACATTTATATTACTCCTGACATTTTGCAATCCATATTTTCTCCCTCCTCCTTCTCCTCCCTAATGCTTGTATTACTTATATTATTTAAAGAATGGTATCTGGCAGCTGGAGAAATTGGAACCTTATAATCCATTGGTGAAAATTCCTGAATCCCAGTTTTCTGGCAGATTGCCTAATATTACTGAACTGAGGATTTAACATGTGGCCTAATGCTCATGGCATATATGTTGTATAAACTATATTTCATTGAAAGCTGAGGGCAATCCAAATATTAAACAAATGATCCCTTTTAATAGGATATTTCAACATTGCACTTATTCAGAAGCATGAGAGAAGTAGCTTGTTGAATTAGTCTTTGAAATTTGGGAAGGGAAATTAAGGGAAGCAAATGCTGAGCAGTTTCCTGAAGAATTTTTTCCTCAAATTTCAAGTGTGTTTTTTTGTTTGCTATTAGATACAAAATATTGATAAATTGGTTGGATTTTCTAATATTTTTCATGCACAAACACATGTTTAATCCCACTACCCTCAAACCAAAATATTGTATCTAAGGTCCTGTAGCTGATTGATTAGGAAACTTTATGAATCTGAGAAATTTAATTGAAAGTATATCTTTTGGGGACTTTTTGTTTCATTGAGATGACTGAAGACATCTCTTCAGTGTCTGGGTTTTCATATCCCATTTATATCCATCGAAAGTGTTCCATAGTCATAGTATGATCCTGGGGTTTGGAAAGCAGACAGACTTGCCAGGAGTATCCCCTCCAACTTTGAGGAAGTCTTTTTTTCCCCAACTTGGATTTACAGGCAGGCTTCCTAGCATATTTTTCTACAATAAGGGCTTTTATTCTCATGGAGGGAAACAAACTCCTGTTTACTAGATAGGCTACCCTCTTTCAATATGACTTACACTTTTAAAATCTTCTTCCCCCCCAACCCCCCATAGGGTCCTACCATTGCTCTAGAACTAGACCCTATGTTAGTTATATCCTGACTTTAAATCTGATATTTTTTCAGAAAGCTGGAGTTCATGAATACTCACTCCCAGGTCATGAAATTCCACTTTCTCCAAATGCATAGTTAGATGGCAAAAAGTAGGTGGCAATGCCTTAACTATATATGTGTTGTAAAGGCCATTAGGATCTCTTCCACCTTTGCAATCTGCAATAAATAATTTATTACTCAATTTTCAGGAAGGGGATAGTATGCTTTATGCTTCACCAGGAATCCTCTGAAATCATGGATGGTCAGTGCATTGATTGTTATTAATAACTGTTCATACAAACATCTGAAACCATCTCTTTCCTACTTTATTTTGGGAAATATAATTTTCATTAATATAATGATTAATACTGTAATAATTAATAATGGGTTTGACAGATATAAGAATTTTTAAAAATGTAATTGTTTTATATAATTTTTATATTTTTTATATAATTACCTCTTAAGTCACAAGGGTGTTAGCAGCTTCAGTAGCTTTATTACAGCAGGGTAGAGATAGTAGAGGAATTGTCTAGCCTACCACTTTAAGTCTGCTCCAAAGAAATCTAGCTCATTCTGCAAGAAAGTTCCAGTCTCCAGCCAGGGGAATGGGGGAGTCTTGGCCTCCAAAGAAGAAGTGCCACATGGAGGAATCCAACACAGAGCCACCAACACAGAGGTCCAACTTCAGCAAGAGCCACCAGGACAGCAGAAGCAGAAGAAGTTGTGACCCAGAATGCTCTCAGCTGGCTTTTATAAACAATTTTCTCCATATCATTTCCTATCTCTCTGGTTCCTCCCTCCTTTCATTGTGGGCTGGTTTATCACATCTTAGGAACCAAAGTCTCTGTTTGCCTAGCACTGCCGAGGGATCAGTGTCTGTGAGATACACCTTCCATTATAGAAACTGCATTGATATACTGAAATTTGTTCAACCATTCTTTAATTCATGAGCACCCCCTTAATTTCCAGTTCTATATCACAATAAGAGAGCTACTATAAATATTTATGTACATATTGGTCTTTCCCCTCTTTCTTTGATGGCTTTGAGGTATTGTTTGCAGTGGTAGTGAGTACTAGGTTAAAGGCTATGCACAGTTAATTTTTTTACAATGTGCTTTCTTTTAAAAAAATATTATTTATGTTAAAATATTTTTCCATGTTTACATGATTCATTTTCCTCCCTCTTCCTTCTCCCTTCCGGAATTGACAATCCATTCCATTGGGTTATACAAATGTTATCACTTGATTCCAGTTTCCATATTATTCATTTGTCCTATAGAGCAATATTCTAAAGCCTAAATCCCAAATCACATACCCATATATAGAAGTGATCAGTGATAAGTCATATGATATTCTTTTTTGATTCTACACCCATAATTCTTCCTCAAAATGTGTATAGCATTCTTTCTCAATGCTTTCTCAAATTCTTTCTCAAAAATCCTTCAGGAGTGCCATGGATTGTTTCATTGCTACTAGTAGCAAAGTCCATTATGTTGGATTGTTCCACAGTGTTTTACTTTCTGTGTACAATGTTCTTCTGGTTCTGCTCATTTTACTCTGCATCAGTTCATTGAGGTTCTTCCAGTTCATATAGAAATCCTCCAGATCATCATTCATATACCACAATTTACTGAGCCCAATCGAGGGGCATCCTCTAATTTTCCAATTGCTTGCCACCACAAAGAGTGTGGCTATGAATATTTTTGTTCAAATATTTTTCATTATTATCTCTTTGAGGTACAAATGCAGTAGTGGTATTACTGTATCAAAGGGCATGAAATTCTTTAAATTCCTTTGGGTATAATGCAAATTGCCTTTCTGAATGGTTGGATTAATTCATTAACTCCTTCAGCAATGCATTAATGTCATTTTCCTTTACTATCATATTGGCCAATCTACTAGGCTTGAGGTGGTAGCTCAGCATCTTTTTTTTAATTAATTAATATAGAATATTTTTCCATGGTTATTCATGTTCATATTCTTTCCTTCCTCTCTTCCCTCCCCCCTCACATATGCGATGAGTAATTCAACTGGGTTTACATGATATATTGTTCAAGAACTATTTCCATATTATTATTTACAATAGAGTGATCATTTAGAGTCTACACCCCCAATCATATCCCTATTGAACAATATGATCATTTATATGTTATTCTTATGCTTTTCTACTCTCATAGTTCTTTCTCTGGTTGTGGATAGTGTTCTTTCTCATAAGTCCTTCAGAATTATCCTGGATCATTGCGTTGCTGCTAGTAGAGAAATCCATTATATTTGATTCTGTGACAATATATTGGTGTCTGTGTATAATATTCTCCTGTTTCTGCTCCTTTCATTCTGCCTCAATTCCTGGGGGTCTTTCCAGTTAACATGAAATTTCTCCAGTTCATCATTCCTTTCAGAACAATAGTATTCCATCACCAACAGATCCCACAATTTATTCAGCCAATCCCCAATAGATGGACACACTCTCATTTTCCAATTTTTCGCCACTACAAAGAGAGCAGCTATACATATTTTCATACAAGTATTTTCCCTTATTGTCTCTTTGGGGGTACAAATCCTGCAGTGATATGGCTGAATCAAAAGGCAGGCAATCTTTTAAAACCCTTTTTGGGCATAGTTCCAAATTGCCCTAAAGAATGGTTGGATCAATTCACAATTCCACCAGCAGTGTATTAGTGTTGCAATTTTGTCACATCCCTTCCAACATTTATTATTTTCCTTTACTGTCATACTGGCTAATCTCCTCAGTGTGATGTAGAAGCTCAGAGTTGTTTTTATTTGTATTTCTATAATTATGAGAGATTTAGAACATTTTTCATGTGTTTATTGATATTTTTGATTTATTTATATGAAAATTGCCTATTTATGTCCCTTGACCATTTATCAGTTGGGGAATGGCTTGGTTCCTTGTACAATTGAATTAGTTGCTTATAAATATGAGAAATTAATCCTTTGTCAGAGGTTTTTGTTATAAAATTTCCCCCAATTTGTTGCTTCCCTTCTAATTTTGGTGGCATTAATTTTGTTTGTAGAAACCCTTTTTTAACTTAATATAACCAAAATTATTCATTTTATATTTTGTAATGTTCTCTATCTCTTGGTTGCTCTTAAATTCCTTACCAATAGATCTGACAGGTAGTCTATTCTATGTTCACCTAATTTATTTATGATTTTACTTTATACTTGTCATTTACCCATTTTGAATTTATCTTGGGATGGGGTATGGGATGATCTAACCTAATTTTTCTGTAATATTTTCCAATTCTCCCAGTAGGGTTTTGGTTGTGTTGTTTTTTTTTTCAAATAGTGGGTGCTCATTCCAAAAGCTGGGATATTTGGGTTTATCAAACATCAGTTTGCTAAGGTCATATACCCCTAGTCTATTCCACTGATCCACCCTTTTATTTCTTAGCCAGTACCATATTGTTTTGATGATCACTAACAAGTAAGTTTGTAGTAAAGTGTAGAATCTAGTATTGCAAGGAAGGTTATTTTCTTTTCCATTAGTTCCCTTGATGTACTTGGTCTTTTGTTCTTCCAGATGAACTTTGTTAAGTTTTTCTAATCTTATAAAAAAAAAGTTTTTTTGAAAGTTTGATAGGTATGGCACTGAATAAGAAAATTAGTTTAAGTAGGACTGTCATTCTAATTATATTAGCTCTTTCTACCCCTGAACAATTAATGAAAAAAATCATATCTAGTTTTATTTGTGTAAAAAATATTTTGTAGTTGTGTTCATATGATTCCCGAATTTGTCTTGGCAGAAAGTTTCCCAAATATAGTATAACGTCTAGGGATATTTTAAATGGAGATTCACTTTCTTACTCTTGTTACTGATTTTTCTTGGAAATATATAGAAATACTAGTGAGTGGTATGGGATTATTTTTTATCCTGCAACTTTGCTTAAATAATTAATTGTTTCTACTAGATTTTTTAGTTGATTTTCTATGATTTTCTAAATATACCATCAAATCATTTGGAAAGAGTGATAGTTTACTTTCCAAATTGCCTACTTTAACCCCTTCAATTTCTTTTTCTTCTCTATTTGCTAATATAATTTCCAAAACAATATTAAATAGAAGTGGTGATAATGGGAATCCTTGCTTCACTCCTGATCTTATTGTGAAGGCTTCTAACTTATCTCCATTGCAAATAATACTTGCTGATTGTTTTCAATAAATACCATTTGCTATTTTGAGGAAAGACCCTTCTATTCCTATACTTTATAGTGTTTTCAATAGGAATGAGTGTTGCAATTTGTTGAAGGCTTTTTCTGCATCTAATGAGATAATAATACGATTTGTTTGTTTGATTATTGATATGTTGAATTATGTTTCAAATTGGAATCTAAGATCATACCCCAAGACCAGACTGGGATTCCTGGCTTCACTCTGAGTCAAAAAGGATCATTCCACTTCAGCTCAAAGTGCCATGGTCTGGGACTCCAAACTTCTCCACAGGTTTGAAATTTCAAGAGGTGTGGGTTTACTCATACCACTATTTGGCCAAGCAAGATCTCAGAGTCTGAATGTTAGCTTGTATATACATACGTTCCTAACCTTGGACAACAGATGTGAGGCGAGGTGGGTTTGTGGCTTGCTCTTGGCCTGTCTCTGCTATCCTCTCATCCCAGTGCCCCATATATTCTCTGCTTACCTTTTTTTTTCTTTTCTTGAAAGTTGTTTCACTCTGTCTCTTTGTTCTTTCTTTCTCTACTGTATTCATTTTGTGTCATTATTTTAATATTGGTTGGAGAGGATTCTCATGGTGATTCTGAGCTACTCTGCTTTACTCTGTCATCTTGGCTCTACATCCAGACACTCTTGTAGCATGCTTTCAAGAATGGCTGTATCGATTTCTAGTTCCATCAACAATATACTTATGTGTCTGTTTTCACAAAGGATATCTAGTTTTTATGACGTTATTTTCCTTTTGAATACAGAAAACTAGTTAGCTAGAGCCTTAATTACATCTCTCTGCATATGTGCGCACAGATATATTTATATGTGTGTGTAGCTTCATGAATTAGCTTATCATCATCTTTGCATGTGGAGAAATATAATCTTTACTTCATAATGCAATTATCTTAAATGTGCTGCTGAAGAGAACAATACTCTGAGAATTCAAACTCTAGTTCTTTAACTCTATATCTAATAGAACATTGTTCTTATATTCTGTTGCTTGTTTAAAATTCATTACTCCCTTTATGATAGTTATTATCAAATGAATCTATATCTAGTATTCTGTTAGTCTAGGCAGTTTATATTTTTGTATATATTTGTCCATATTGCCTAGATTAGTGTATTTATTGACATATGATTGGGCAAAGTAATTTTTAATGATTGCCTTAATTTCCTCTTCATTGGAGGTGACATCCCCCATTTCATCTTTGATACTATTAATTTGCTTTTCTTCTTTCATTTTTTAATTAGATCGACGAGTACTTTGTCTATTTTGTTTGTTTTTTCAAAGTACCTGCTTCTAGTCTTATTTATTAGATTGATAGTTCTATCACTTTCGATTTTATTTATTTCTCTGTTAATTTTTAGGATCTCTACTTTGGTTTTCTTCTGGGGTGGTTTAATTTGTTCGCTTTCAAGTTTTTTTATTTGCATTTCCAATTCATTGATCTCTGCCCTCCCTAGTTTGTTAATATATGCAGTCAGGGATATAAATTTACCTCTGATTACTGCTTTGGCTGCATCCCATAGGGTTTGAAAAGATGTCTCGCCGTTTTCATTTTCCTCAATGAAATTATTGATTATTTCTATGATTTGTTCTCTAACTAACTGATTTTGGAGTATCATATAATTTAATATCCAATTAATTTTTATTTGGTTTTCCATGTACCCTTACCGATAATTATTTTTATTGCCTTGTGATCTGAAAAGGCTGCATTTATTATTTCTGCTTTTCTGCATTTGTATGCCATGTTTCTGTGACATAGTGTATGGTCAATCTTTGTGAATGTGCCATGTGGTACTGAGAAGAAGGGGTATTCCTTTTTGTCCCTATTTATTTTTCTCCATATGTCTATTAACTCTAATTTTTCTAAGATTTAATTCACTTCTTTTACCTCTTTCTTATTTATTTTTTTATTTTGTTTATCTAAATTTGATAGTGTTTGGTTCAAATCTCCCACTAATATGGTTTTACTGTCTATTTCTCCCTTCAATTCTCCTTGTTTCTCCATTAGAAATTTGGGTGCTATACTATTTGGTGCATACATGTTGATTAGTGATATTTCCTCATTATCTAAAGTTCCTTTTAACAAAATATATTTACCTTCTCTATCCCTTTTAATCAGGTTGATTTTTGCTTTGGCTTTGTCAGATATAATGATTGTAACTCCTGCCTTCTTTCTATCAGTTGAGGCCCAGAAGGTCTTACTCCATCCTTTAATTCTGACCTTTTGAGTGTCTACCTGTCTTATATGTTTCTTGAAGACAACGTATGGTAGGGTTTTGGATTCTAATCCATTCTGCTATTCGTCTACAATTTATGGGTGAGTTCATCCCATTCACGTTCAAAGTTATGATTGTTACTTGTGGACTCCCTGGCATTTTGATATCCTCCCCTAATTCTGACCTTTCTTCTTTAGCTATAACCTTTTAAGCCAGTGATTTACATTAAATCAGTCCCCCTAGTCTCCTCCCTTGATATGTTTCCCTTTCTGGCCCCTCCCTTTTTGTTCCCTTTCCCTCCCCCCTCTCCTTCCCTCCCTTTTTGTGTTCCCTCTCTCCCTAAACCACTTGATTTTCCTTTCTCCCTTACCCTGTTGTATAGTATAGAATTCAAGATCCCAATGGATCTGGATGCTCTTCTCTCTCAGAGTTGATTTCACTGAGAGTAAGGTTTAAGTAAAAACTCTCTTCCTCTCCTTCTTATAGGAGTTTTCTTCCCCTCCCCTTCCCATGTGTATTTTTGTGTGAGAAAGATTATTCTATTTAGTTTTTTCCCCCGTATTTACACATTACATTTTCACCACATATTAATATATATATATATAAATTCATATAAACATAGTCCTTAAAGAAGAGTTGAATAAAAGAAAAGGATAACATTTATCTCCTTTTTCCTTTCCTTCATATTTACCTTTTCAGATATTCCATGCTCTTTGGTTTTTGATATCGAACTGTACACAAAATTCTGGTCTCTTCTTTGCAAAAACTTGGAAATCTTCTATTTTCTTGAATGCCCATACTTTCCCCTGGAAGTATATAGTCAGTTTTGATAGATAGCTGATTCTTGGTTGAAGACCCAGCTCTCTTGCCTTTCTGAAATCATGTTCCATGCCTTATGGTCATTCAGAGTGGAACTTGCAAGGTCTTCTGTGACCCTGATTGGCATTCCTTTATATCTAAATTGTCTTTTTCTGGCTTCTTGTAAGATTTTTTCTTTTGCTTGAAAGCTTGGGAATTTGGCAATTACATTCCTGGGAGTTGACTTTTGGGGATTTATTGTAGAGGGTGTTCTGTGAACTCTTTCAATGCCTGTATTGCCCCCTCGTTCTAGAATCTCTGGGCAGTTTTCTTTGATTATATCTTGTATTATGATGTCAAGTTTACTATTTATTTCTGGCTTTTCTGGTAGGCCAATTATTCTCAGATTGTCTCTCCTTCCTCCATTTTCCAGGTCTATCACCTTGTCATTTTTTTTTCAGATATTTTATGTTCTCTTCTAATTTCTTGGTCTTTTGGCTTTGCTTCATTAATTCTTGCTCTTTTGCAAGATCATTGTCTTCCAGTTGCCTCATTCTGACCTTTAAAGGCTGGTTTTCCTTTTCAGTTTTGTCAAACTGTTTATGTTTGTTGCCCTGAGACTGACCCAGGTTACTTTCAAGGTAAGCCCTTCGCCATTTGGATCAAGCCCTTTGCTGGCCCTGAGGTTTCTGTCCTTTCAGAAGCTCTGAGGGCTCATGATGGTATTATGTTCAGCTGGGTTGGACTGAATGTGCTTTAAAGCAGGGACCTCCTGGGGCACCCAACCAGGGGGCTACAGGTGCCCCCATCTCTCTCTGTTTCCCTGCAATCTGCGTTGGGTGCCCTGGAGACTTGCTCAGGTTGAATTCAAGATGCGCCCTTCAGAGTAGCCAGCCCTGAGGCCCTTTTCCCAGCCCTGAAGTTCCCACTGCTGCCTCGGACTCAGAGCTCTGTGTAGGGGGGGATGGGTCCTGGGACCTTCCTTTTGCCTTTCCCTTAGATCCAAATGATCTAGGATTCTGGCTTTTAGGGGGGCATACCTTTTGATCCTAGTCCAGAAGGAGGGTTCTTGGGGTCTGTCCTGTTGTTCAGTTTGAATTTTGGTGTCCTAGGAGCATTCAGTTTGTGATCGGTAAGGAAGGGTTTTCAGAATTCTGAACTTTTGCTGAGTCTAAGCCGCCATCTTGACCGGAAGTCTCATTGGTAACTCTTAAAAACTGTTCCTATCACATCAGAGGCTAGAAGAATTACACTTAGAGGTAACAGTCACAAACTGTATTGGATGAAAGGACAAGACATAAATAGATGTACAGATATATGCATGCATAAATACATATCCATATGATATATATAACTAGTGCTAAAAAAAACCAAGTTAATACTAAAAGAAATGGGATGAGAAACAAATGGGGATGAATTTATATATCACAAAGAAGCTCATGGCAGGAGGGAGGAGGACATTGATACACCGGAAGTGTAAAGAGGTTGGAGATAGGAAATACTTAACTCTTACATTCTTTGAAACTGACCCAAAGAGGGAAGAACAATCTAATCCATCAGGGCAAAGAATAGATTTGAGCCCTATAGGGGAGTAAAAGGGCAACAAATGGACTGTTGGGGAGGGAAGCAGTACAAGGGAGAGAGAGGGTTGTGGGGTATTTTTAAAAAAGACTACAAGGGAAAATGAAGGTGGGATAAGAAGGGAGGGGGAAAGAAAGGTAAGAAAAATAAGGGTGGGAACATTAGGGACTGATTATAAACAAATACTGGTGTAGAAGGAAAGCGTGAAAGAAGAAAAGGCAGGATCAGGAGTAGAAATCAAAATGCTGGGAAATACACAGCTAGTAATCATAACTCTGAATGTGAATGGAATGAACTCACCCATAAAACACAAGTGAATAGCAGCGTGGATTAGAATCCAAAACCCTACCATATGCTGTCTCCATGAAATACAGAGGAGAAAGGTAAATACGTGTAGGGTGAAAGTAAGAGGATGGTGCCAAATCTATTGAGAATCAACTGATAAAAAGAAGGCAGGAGACACAATCATGACAAAGCCAAAGTAAAAATAAATCTAGTTAAAAAAGATAGGGAAGGTAATTACATCCTGATAAAAGGCAGTACAGACAATGAGGAAATATCTGTACTCAACATGTATTCACCAAATGGCATAAAATCCAGATTTCTAACGGAGAAACTAGAGGACCTCAAGGATGAAATAGACAAAAAAACTATACTAGTGGGAGACCTGAACTTACCTCTATCAGAACTAGATAAATCAAACCAAAAAATAAATAAGAAAGAGGTAAGAGGAGTGAATGAAATCTTAGAAAAAGTAGATTTAGAAGATGTGGAGAAAAATAAATAGGCACAAAAAGGAATACACCTTCTTTTCAGCAACACATGGTACATTCACAAAAATTGACCATGTATTATGGCATAAAAACATTGCAAATGAGTGAAGAAGGGCAGAAATAATAAATGCAATCTTCTCAGATCATAATGCAATGAAAATAATAATTAGAAAGAGTACATGCAGAGGTAAATCAAAAATTAATTGGAAATGAAACAATACAATTCTCCAAAACTGGTTAAAGAACAAATCGTAGAAACAATTAATAATTTTATTTAAGAAAATGACAATGATGAGACATCCTTTCAAAACTTATAGGATGCAGCCAAAGCAGTACTCAGGGGCAAATTTTTATCCTTGAGTTCATATATTAACAAACTAAGAAGGGCAGAGGTGAATGAATTGGGCATGCAAATTAAAAAAAACTAGAAAGTGAACAAATTAAAAATCCTCAGATGAAGACTAAATTAGAGATCCTAAAACTCAAAGGAGGAATTAATAAAATTGAAAGTCAAAGAACTATTGATTTAGTGAATAAGGCTAGAAGCTGGTACTTTGAAAAAACAAATAAAATAGACAAAGTACTAGTCAGTATAATTAAAAAAAAAAGAAAGAAAAAAATTGATAGTATCCAAGATGGAAAGGGATACCTCACCTCTAATGAAGAGGAAATTAAGGCAATCATTAAAAACTATTATGCCCAATTATGTGGCAACAAATATGGCAATCTAGTTGAAATGGATGAATACTTACAAAAATATAAATTGCCTAGACTAAGAGAGAAAGAAATAAATAACCTAAACAACCCCATATCAGAAAAAGAAATTAAACAAGCCATCAAAGAACTCCCTAAGAATAAATCCCCAGGTGCAGATGGATTCACAAATGAATTCTCTCAAACATTCAAAGGACAACTAATCCCAATATTATACAAATTATTTGACATAATAAGCCAAGAAGGGGTTCTACCAAATTCATTTTACAACACAAACATGGTACTGATCCCAAACCCAGACAGGCTAAAAACAGAGAACGAAAATTATAGACCAATCTCTGTAATGAATATAGATGAAAAACTCTTAAATAGGATAATAGCAAAAAGACTCAAGCAAGTCATCAAAAGGGTTATCCACTATGACCAGGTAGGATTCCTACTAGGAATGCAAGGATGATTCAACATTAGTAAAACTATCTGCATAATTTACCATATTATCAAGCAAACTGACAAAAATCACATGATTATCTCAAAAGATGCAGAAAAAAGCTTTGATAAAATACAATACTCATTCCTATTAAAAACACCAGAAAGTATAGGAATAAAGGGACCTTTCCTAAAAATAATAAATAGTACATATCTGAAACCATCAGCAAACATCATCTCCAATGGGGATAAACTAGAAGCCTTCCCAATAAGATCAGGAGTGAAACAAGGATGCCCATTATCACCTCTATTATTTGACATTGTACTAGAAACACTAGCAGTAGCAATGAGAGAAGGAAAAGAAATTGAAAGTATTACAATAGGCAATGAGGAGACCAAGCTATCACTCTTTGCAGATGATATGATGGTCTACTTAAGAATCCTAGAAAATCAAACAAAAAGGTAGTCTTTTAGCAACTTTAGCAAAGTTGCAGGATACAAAATAAACCTGCATAAGTCATCAGCATTTCTATGTATCTCCAATCCATCACAGCAACAAGAATTAGAAAGAAAACTTCCATTTAAAATCACCCTAGACAATATAAAATACTTAAGAATCTATCTGCCGAGACAAACTCAGGAACTATATGAACACAACTACAAAACACTCTCCACACAACTAAAACTAGATCTAAAATAAACAATTGGGAAAACATTGATTGCTCATGGGTGGGATGAGCTAACATAATAAAAATGACAATCCTACCCAAATTAATTTACTTATTTAATGCCATACCCATTGAACTAACAAAAAAACTTCTTTACAGAATTATTAAAAAAAAAGCATAACAAAATACATTTGGAAGAACAAAAGATCAAGGATATCCAGGGAAATCATGAAAAAAAATGCAAAGGAAGGAGGACTTGCAGTCCCAGATCTCAAACTATACTATAAAGCAGTGGTTATCAAAACAATTTGGTACTGGCTAAGAGACAGAAAGGAGGATCAGTGGAATAGACTTTGGGTAAATTACTTCAGCAGGACAGTCTATGATTAATCCAAATATTCGAATTCTGGGGACCAAAACCCACTTTTTGATAAAAACTGCTGGGAAAATTGGAAGACAGTATGGGAAAGATTAGGTTTGGATCAACATCTCACACCCTACACCAAGATAAACTCAGAATCAGTAATAACTTGAATATAAGGAAGGAAACTTATCTATTTCTTATCTAGTTCTGATACAGGAATGTTCTGGTCCCCCACTAGTATAGTTTTTCTGTTTATTACATCCTCAAACTCCACTAGTTTCTCCTTTAGAAATTTGGATGCTATTCAATTTGGTGCATACATGTTGAATATTGATATTTCCTCATTGCCAATACTGCCTTTTATCAGGATGTAATTACCTTCCCTATCTCTTTTAACTAGATTCATTTTTACTTTGGCTTTGTCAGATATCATGATTGCTACTCCTGCCTTCTTTTTATCAGTTGATGCCCAATAGATTTGGCTCCATCCTCTTACTTTTACCCTATATTTGTCTACTTTCCTCGTGTGTGTTTCTTGTAGACATCATATGGTAGGGTTTTGGATTCTAATCCACTCTGCTATTCACTTGTACTTCATTGGTTAGTTCATTCTATTTACATTCAGAGTTATGATTACCAGCTGTGTATTTCCCAGCATTTTGATTTCTACTCCTAGTCCTGCCTTTTCTTCTTTCATCATTACCTTCTACACCAATGTTTTGTTTTAAATCAGTCCCCCTTATTCCCACCCTTATTTTGCTACCATTTGTACTCCCCCTCTCTTCTTATTCTTCTCTTATTTACTTTACAATTTTTTTATACTACCCCCAACCCTCTCCCTCTCTTGTATTGCTTCCCTCCCCACCAGTCCATTTGTTATCTTTCTACTTCCCTATAGGGCACAAATCAATTCTCTTCCCCAATGTATTTGCTTGTTCTTCCCTCTTTGAGTCAATTTCAGTACATGTAGGAGTTGAGTATTTCCTATCTCCAACCTCTATATCCTTCCAGTGTATTGATATCCTCCCCCCTCCCACCATGAGCTTCTTTGTGACATATAAATTAATCCCATTTTGGTTCTTTTCCCATTTCTTTTAGAATTGACCTCTTTTTTTAAGCTCTAGTTGTATATATACATATATGTATATACATAAATATGTATTTATGCATACATATATCTATATACAAATTTATGTCTTGTCTTTTCATCCTATACAGTTTGTCACTGTTCCCTCTTAAGTATAATTCTCCTAGCTGCCCGGGTGATAATAACAATTTTTAAGAGTTACCAATGATCTCTTTTCTTATAGGATAGATATCATTTTAACTCATTGGGTCTCTTTAAAAAATTGTTGTTGTTTTTGTTTGTTTGTTTGTTTTTCTTTTTTCCCCCTTTCTTAACTACCTTTTAATGATTCTCTTGAGTTCTGTGCTTGGGCATCAAATTTTATGTTCAAGTCTGGTCTTTTCTTTAGAAATGCTTGTAATTCTTCTATTTTGTTAAATAAGCATACTTTTCCCTGTAAGAATATAGTCAATTTTGGCAGCTGGGTAGCTCAGTGGATTGAGAGCCAGTCCTAAAGAAGGGAGGTCCTAGGTTCAAATCTGGCCTCAGCCACTTCCCAGCTGTGTGACCCTGTACAAGTCACTTGACCCCCATTGCCTCGCCCTTACCACTCTTCTGCCTTGGAGCCAATACACAGTATTGACTCCAAGACGGAAGGTAAGGGTTTGAAGAAAAAAAAAAAAAGAATATAGTCAATTTTGCTGGGTAATTGATTCTTGGTTGTAGACCTAGTTCCCTTGCTTTCCAGAATATCATATTCCATGCCTTTCAGTCGTTCAGTGTAGATGCAGCCAGATCCTATTTTATCCTCACTATGGTTCCATGGTATCTGAATGACTTCTTCTTAACACCTTTCAATATTTTTTCCTTGGTCTGATCTTAAATTTGGCTATAATATTCCTGTGTTTTCAGTACTTAGAAGAGGTGATCTGTGGATTCTTTCAATCTCCACTTTTCCCTCTTGTTCTAGAATATCAAGGCAGTTTTCTTTGATAATTTCCTGTAGTATGATGTCCAGGCTTTTTCTTTTGTCATGATCTTCTGGTTTACCAATGACTCTTAAGTTGTCTCTCCCGGAAAGATTTTCTAAATCTTTTTTTATGAATGAGATGCTTCATATTTTCCTCATTTTTTTCATAGTTTTGATTTTGTTTTATAGTGTCCTGCTATCTTATGAAGTTACTTGCTTCTAGTTGTTGTATTCTGAATTTTAAAAACCAGATTTCATCCCTGGCTTTTTGGTCATCCTTTTCCTTCTGATCTTTCATCTCCTTTGCCTCATTTTCAAACTGATTCATTTTCACTTTCAAGACATTGTGTTCTATTTCTAGATAACGTATCTTACTTTTTAAGTTCTTTTCCCAGTTGTCTTCAGCCTCTCTTAATTGTGTTTTGAATTGTATTTTGAATTTTTCCAAAGCCTGTATCCAATTTGCTGGATTTTCTGTTTTATTGCTTGTTTTCCCCTCCTCCTTCTCTGTTCCATTTACACTTTGTTCATTGACTGTATAGAAGCTGCCGATTGTAATTTCTTTTTTTTTCTTTTTCTGTTGTTTGCTTACATTTACCCCTTCTTTACTTCCTGAAGTTGTCTGGGCTCTTGCTCCTCCCATTTATTTATTTATTTTTTGGTTTTAGACTTTTCTATCAGTCTTTCCTCTTGGAGCTTTGTCAGCAAATCTCTCAGCACAGTCTATGGGGGAGGGGTGTTGGAGCTTGAGATTCCCTGACCTCTGAAGATTTTGATGGTGTTAAGTCTACCTAGGTTGGGATGGATGTCTCCTGAGGCCAAAACTTCCTGGAAGGGGGGAGCAATATGGAGGGTCTCTTCTGCTGCAACTAGGCTGCCCACTCTGTGCTCCTTCTCTTACTGCTCCCTACTGGCTGTGTTCAACTCTCTAAGCCTGGCACAGCTTTGCCCAGTATGTAATCTCTCCAGACCAGTGCCTTTGCCTGCCCAGAGTTTCCAGCTGCCACTGGAGGCTTAGAGCTCTAGTTGTGGGAGGGGTCCTAGGACCTTCCTTCTTCCTTCCTCTTAAACCCGAGTGTTCTTGAATACAGGTTTTTTGGGGGTGTACCTTTTAAGTTGAGTCCAGCAGGAGGGTTCCTTGTCTCTGTCTTGTTGTTAGGTTTGATTTTCAGTCCCCTAAGAGAATTTAGTTTGTAATTGGTAAGGAAGGGTTTTCAGAAGTCTGAACTTTTGCTGCCTCTATGCCACCATCTCGACTCTGCCTCTTGGAAGTCTGAAATAGTTTTTCTTAATTTTAATAGCTCTCTTGCTATCATGTGTATGAGGCCCATGTTCTTTCCACTAGTTATAGTTCAGTTTTAATACATAACTAACTCATCTCCTTTTCCAACCATATATCTCTAGGTTGATAATCTTTATGACACTTTGCATGAGTAGTCTTCTTTAGTGATGTTATCATGCTATTATACCATTCACATGCCTCTAATTTGGGGGTGAACAATAATTTTAATTCTTCGTAGACTGTTCTATTTTATAACTTGTGACATGTCATTACTGGAAGACTACTGAAATTGAATAGTTGGACCACGAACTAAAAGAGGCATTTGGTAGGTTTGATGGACATTTTAGAGATTTACAAGGGAAAAGTTGAGAGCACATGGCTGAGTTATGTTCTCTATCACTATTTGTAGTACCTGTTTTTGGGTGTTCACAGTGTCACTGAAGTATCTGGGTATTATTTTAACTAAGCAACATAGTATTCCAATTTAAGGTTTACCTTTTCACTAGTAATAGAGATTCATAATTTAGGAAGTTATTTCTTATGATAACTAAAAACAATGGTTAAAATGTGGAGCTTCTATTCCAAAAGGTATTCTTGAAGACAAATATGATCTAGAGAAAGAAAATATCTAAATATCAATTTTTTAAATACCACCACCAGTTCACACTATTACACACTATTATTTTTTTAACTCTTATCTTTCATCTTAGAATCAATACTATGTATTGTTTCTAAGACAGAATAGCGATAAGGGCTAGGCAATGGGGGTTAAGTGACTTGCCATGTGTCAAACAGCTAAGAAGTGTCTTTGGTCAAATTTGAAGCCAGGACCTCCTATCTCTAGGCTTTGTTCTCAATCCACTGAGTGATGCCCCAATCACACCATTTATAACAATAGTTTATTAATAATATTATTATTATTATTAAATCTTAAAATGTGTAGTGCTTTGTTTTCATAGTAGTCTTTTTAATGCTATTTTTAGTTTCACAACCTGCTATTACTTCAATTTTATGTCACTAAAAAAAGCATGTTTTATACTTTAGAGTTAAAAAAAAAAACTCCATCAAAATGTATCTGTTAAACTTTCTGAGCATTTGTACAGAATTTTCCATTATCCAGCTGTATTTTTCTATTACTGCTGTACCATTGCTCTGTTTATTGTTTGAGCAAAGATTGATGTAGTTCAGGTATACTGATGATTACAACTGTGCAAAGTGGGGGGTTTAATTCACTTGGTATTTCTGGTGTCTTGCTGGTTTTTCATCATGTGAGTATGAACTCTCTGCATCTAATTTGCTTTGGAGTTTTCAAACCTAGGCTGAATAAATGAAATCTTATAAAGTTGCCCAATATTATTTGCCACTTTTTTTAAGTGGGTAGAAAGATAGAGACTTTAAATTAAGAAGCTTAATTCTTTGACATTTAGAATTAGAAACTGATGAGGTAAATAAACAATTTTCTTCTATCTGTTTTCACAGCTGAAGGTAGAAAGGATCAGAGTGTATATGAACTGAGGAATTACTATCTCTGCTCCAATGTTTGAGAAGTTAATGGCATATCTAATATTTTCCTTGGAATGCACAATTATCTTTGTGAATTCAGTTTCAAAATTGTTTTTATGAATTTGTTCAAAACAAGTATTCAAGAAATATTTATTAAGTATCTGTTGCATGTGGAGTAAGAGAAAAATTAAATGATAGATAAGAAAAATCACTTTCCTAAGATAAGAAGACAATAGCTATAATGAGATAATGCTAGCTAGAATTTTGCAAACTCTGTCAGAGAAAAAATCAGTAGTGATGGCAGATATTTCATCTATTTGTATCATGGGGGAGTATAGGACATGAAGGTCCTTTTTCCTGTCCAGTTAATGTCTTTTATAATCCATTTCATTTCATTTTTATTAATATCCTTTTCTAAAAAAGAATGAAGCAATTTAACAAAAATAACGACACATCAATCAAATCTGACAGTGTATTTAGTGTTCATAGCCCATAATCCTATTTCCATAAAGTAAGGAAGAAGGTATATGCTCATTTTCTTCTAGAATGAAATTGTTCATTAAAATTACATTGTTAATTTTTATATTGTTTTTCCTTATTTTTAAAATTTAGGGAGAAAGAACTGGTTTCAAAGCCAAGAAGGCACAAGATCAAATGATGCCTTTGATATATGCTGTCTGTGTGATTCTATGAAAATTAGTTAACATCATTATGTTCTAGATCCTTGAAATTATACATTAATGGGGAGGAGTGTTAATTAATTTTAAAAGTGGGAATTTACTTTATCCAAGAGGAAATGTGATATTGAATTCCAGTTCTTAAGTTTAATCCATAATATTTTAATTTAGATTTATATATGATTTTCCTGGTTTCTGGTATTCTTTGTGTTTTTCATATTGATTTTAAGAGAGAAATATTCCATATATTCAGGTATAATCATTGATTATACCACTCTCCAAACTATGGACATCTACTTTATTTCTTCTTCTTTGCTTGTACAAAAAGCATTCCTCTAAATAATTCCATATATATTGTATCTTTCTTTCTTTCTAGCTTCATTTTCCCTCCTGTTCATCCTTTGCAATGTGATTTTTATGGAAAGAATTTTAGTTACTTTCCTAGAATAATTACAAATTGCTTTCCAGAATTATTAGAACCTTTCTCAGGGCAAACATACTGTTTCAGTATGTCTCTTGTTCCACAATATCTCCAATATTGGCTATTCTCATCTGTTACTATTCTTGTGATTTTGCTGAATGAAATAAAACTTCAGCTTGTTTTAATTTGTATTTCCTTTGTTATTAGTTATTTTGAAACATCTAGCTGCCAATTGCTTGCAATTCTTTTACGGATTGTCAAAACATTGAGAAATCACTTTGGGGTTTATCTCACAAACATCTTAAACATGAAGGAAAGGAGTATAATTTTCAAATTCAGAATTCATAAATCAATCTCTTAAATTAATTTTATTTTCATGGTTTTCTAAGTTTGATGTATAATACAAATTAAATGACTAGAAAAACAAGGGTGGGTGTTTTACTGAGAAGATCTATATTAGAAGTCAAAACCAATAAATTATAAGTATTTATTATTCACTGAAAATACAATAAAAGTTATTATTTGTTAATATCAAATTTTTATGAAAATAATTATATTTTCCAAAATAAAAAATTAATGAGAATGGTACAAATATTTTACATAGTTATAAAAATATTTTATTGTCTGGATTAATAAATGTTAATGAGATTACTATATCTATTTCTGTTTGAGCCATTACAATATGTTTTGTTTCTGGTTGATAATTATTAATAAAATTGAGTTTCATATAGACATGCAATTGGAAAAAGGAGAATTATTTCAAGAGGTCATATAATATCTTGGAATTATTTTTGAAAATAGGTTTGACCTTATAGACCCCTTGAAAGAATAGGGGAATCACTAGAGGTTTGAAGACCACACTTTGAGATCCAATGCACTATGTAATATTGCCTTTCTTAAGGTACCTTCATTGTTGGTAAATCAAACCTGAAGGTCTCATATATTGCACCATCAAATCATCCATGTAATCATATATGTGTTTTCTCTTGTAAACTGCTATATAAATCTTAAAGCATTATATAAATGTGAGGTATTATCTTTGTAAGTTCATCTGAATATTAATAATAATTTTGCTATTTGTTCTTCATTTTTGACAAGAACTAATGACATAATGGGGTGATGGCTTAACTTGTGCATGAATTGAATTTTGATAAGAATAAGACAGAGTTGCAAAAAGTCTTCAGCCTCCCACTTTCTTCCAGTGGTAAGACAAAAGCCAGGACAACTAGTGATGGCCTGGGATGCAGTATATGACCTTGGACTACAAGCTACAATATCTAATTAACTTCTTGGTGCTACTCAGAGCCTACTTCAGCCACTTTCATGGCCATGGCCATTGAACTAAATTATTCTCATCTGCCCATTCCACCTGCGGAAGTCTTCACATACTTGGGGTAGACACCTGTATAACTCACTGATGGATTTTTGGTCCATCTGTTACCCTCGTCCTAGTTTAGCCTATCTATCTGCTAAGATGATTTACCAGGGTTTTATCACTGCGCATGCTCCAGCTTCTTGAAGTTGCAGGTGAGAGTTGAGTGACAGATGGAAACCAAATGTAGATGAACAACCCAGAAAAGGGGTCATCAAGCCCTCACACCAAAGGTGTTAGTACCTCTTGAACACCCACACACGTAATCTTTAGAGCTATGCCAATTCAGGTTATACTGAGCTACTTTGGGAATTAATAGTTTCTATATGAAAAGTTTTCATATAATCATTTTTAAGAATGTTGATTAGTTGTTACAGTTAATTGGCAGTCAATCATTTAAAATTTATTAAATGCCTACTATGTTCTAGATACTGTTTAAGATTTGAGGAGGCAAAGAAAGACAAAAGATAGTCTCTGCTATCATGGAGCTAAAGGGAGAGATAACATACAAAAATTATAAAAAATAAACAACAGACTTGACAAATAGGAAACAATCAATAGAGGGAAGATACTAGAATTAGAAAGGATTGGAAAAAAAAAACTTCCTATAGAAGATGGATTTTTAGCTGGAATTTGAAGGAAGCCAGGAGATTCAGGAAGTACAGATGAAAACAGAACAGACAGACAAAGTCAGAGAGGCAGAGAACATTCCATTTAGGAGAGAAAAACACTAGGGTCTGGAGTTAGAATTCTTTGAGGAACATTAAGAAGAACTGCTAATAATTTCCCTGACTTAAGTGATAATAATCTGTGACCACTTTTTTGGGGGGGGAGTTCTTTTTTTTTTAATTTTATAGTATTTTATTTGATCATTTCCATGCATTATTCATTAAAGACAAAGATCATTTTCTTTTCCTCCCTCCCACCCCCCGTAGCCGACGTGTGATTCCACTGGGTATCACATGTGTTCTTGATTCGAACCCATTGCCATGTTGTTAGTATTTGCATTAGAGTGTTCGTTTAGAGTCTCTCCTCTGTCATGTTCCCTCAGCCATTATAGTCAGGCAGTTGCTTTTTCTCGGTGTTTCTACTCCCTCAGTTTATCCTCTGCTTATAAATAGTGTTTTTTTCTCCTAGATCCCTGCAAATTGTTCAGGGACATTACACCGCCACTAATAGAGAAGTCCATTACGTTCGATTATACCACAGTGTGTTTGTCTCTGTGTACAATGTTCTCCTGGTTCTGCTCCTCTTTTATAACTCTCTTATTTAGTCAAAATCCCAATTTAACCATTATAATTGTCAATAATCATTTTCTGACATTTTGTGAGCCACTTTCTCTTTATGATCATACCCTTCCCCAAGACATCAGATAATGTAATAGATTTTAATTTTAGTAACAACTTAATCATCATATGATATGTATTTCCATATTCATCATGTTATGAATGAAGAAGCCAGTGAAAAAGTCATGAAGGAAATAAAGTGGAAAATGGCATCCTACAATCTTCATTCAGGGTCCATCAGTTCCTTCTATAGAAGTAGGTTCTGCTTACTTCACTTTGCATCATTTCATATGTCTTTCCAGGTTTTGACTATGTGTGAGATGGGCAGAAAGACAGACACACATACACACACACAGAGAAAGGGAGAAGAGAGAGAGAGAAATCATTCTGTTTATTGTTTCATATGTCACACTAAAGGATTTTCAACTTCAAAATTGTATGATTCTTTTTACCAAGTTAAAATGAATAAATATTAAAGTATTTTGTTCTCTGAAAATCATTTCACATGATACTGTCAGGACAGTAAATTTCAAAATCACTCTCCCTGCCTTTTTTAGAAATTATCATATCCTATGATCATAAGAAAATTAGCATTTTGACCAATTAAGCTTAATCTTTCTAAAGTTATAAAAGTGAAAGTTAGTTTTATACTTTAAAATAACATCCCCAACTCTTTTATCAAAATAAAAATCAATGCAGATAATGTGTT
The DNA here is from genome assembly GCF_027887165.1 of Monodelphis domestica. Taxonomy (NCBI): domain Eukaryota; kingdom Metazoa; phylum Chordata; class Mammalia; order Didelphimorphia; family Didelphidae; genus Monodelphis; species Monodelphis domestica. Next base: position 29,524,799 of record NC_077230.1, read on the forward strand.
TTAAGAATGACTTACCTCTCTCACTTAAATCTAATCTCTTTGATGGTGGTATAATAAGGTAGTCATTTCTTCCTTGTAGGATGACAGAAAGTCAGAATTTAAAATTTCCCCAGGACCCAAAACCTAATATAAAGAGAAAAACAATATGGCATCTTAATATCTTCAAGCAATAAAAGCTTCAATGTGCCCTCATAAGGGATAGTAGTTCCAATAATACAGGTCCATCTAATAGCTTTTCCTTATACAATAGAATAGACTGTTTAATATTGCTTAATACACAATGAGAGTGATGATCTTGTTCTGAAGTCTCACACCACTTATACAGATTTTCCTTTGAGGCCTACCTAAAAATTCTAAGCTCTGATTAGAAGATAAACACAAAAGATACTAAAAATTAAATTACTCAAATGATTCATAAATTAATTAAATTATCCTCTGACACAATTCACTTTTTAATGAAAGCTTCTTTAAGATAGAACTAGACTGGGCACCGAACAATATGATGAGTTTGAAATATTTATTAAAAAACAGGTTATTTGAATAATTAAGCAAACTGTTTTAAAATAACCAAATTCTCTTTTCTGACAAACCAGTATATTTAATATCAGAGTGGGACTAACAAAAGTATCAAAATTTATACTTGTTTGAAATCACAAGCAGTTAGTTGCTAAGAGCACAGTTCAACACTGATGTTTGATTCAAGCATCCATTCACTCATAAATTCAAGATGATCTTCAATCATCCCAAATTTAAAGAGTTTATAAAAATAGATCTGTGGAGCTATGTGGGGACATATTGGTCTGGGTCAATCCTAATCAAACATGTTAAGTAGGCAATTATTCTTTCATAGATCTATTCTCCCTTTTCATAATGTTTCCGATTAAGCATGATCTTCCTCTTTCTTAAAATAATGTCCTTTGTACTTAATCTTCTTATCTGCCAAATTTTGTTCTCCAATTCTGAATTTTATGAATATCTTTTCTAACATGGTTTTGACTTTTAAAACATTTTCTCTCATCAGAATTAAGTTGTTCATTTTATTATTCCATCTCAATATGCTATCAAAAATAATTTATATAAATTCAATTGTGACATCTTCTATTAGAGCATGAATTCCTCCAAGGTGAAGACCATTTTTTTTGTCTTTCTTTGTATCCTCAATACTTAGCACAGTGCCTCTAGGTGCTTAATAAATATTTATTGACTTAGCATAAAAATGCATACATCATGAACATGTACTTATTCCTAGGTACATATAATACGTATTCAAATAATCTATAAGCTAAATACACAGACACATATAGGAACTGTATATATCTATATACTTATATACATATAATACAAAAATTATACTTAACAAAAAGATAAATCAAGAACAGAAATAGTCATTTCTCTTCCTACTTTCACCATCTCTCTCTGCTAATAAAAGATGGATACACATTTTTCAATATACCACCCAAACCCATGGGAGAATAAATTCAAGCTTTAAAATGTGATTATAAAATAGTGAGTTCCCCATGTTCTCTTCCAAATATAGGTTAGTTAAGAAATATGTTGGACTCATTGCTGAGGCTAATCTGATAACTTAAGAAGTCTCTTTAGATTGACTATTGGCAAACTCTGGGATGAACTCTTGTCACTGAACCCCTGCTTATTTGGCATTTTTAAGCTCCTAAAATCTCATCCATCTTCAATATTCCTTCATCTTATGAGATGAAAGAATAGCTACAATAGGAGCAAAGGAAATAGCAAGGCTCTATATTCATATTTGGCAATCATGGAAAATTGTCTTGGGTACCATTTTTTTTTTTTGCATTTCTGCATGTCCCTATCTTTAATGCAGAATTGTTTCCTAGGGTCCAGAGAAGCAAAATCACTTTCTATAAAATTGCTTTTCCAGATACAGAAAAAATCCTCAAAATAATATGGCATAGATTTCATACTTGTACAGATAATAATCATGGATTAGTAAAAAAAGTAAACTCCTTTTTCTTTTAATGTTACTTGACTTGAGGGATGAAGGAAGTGTCTGAGCATAGCCATTACATAGAGTTGTCTACATTTCTGTTGTGTGTTTGTTTGTTTGTTTTTTTAACCTGGGAAGAAATGTCCTTCTAATAAAACCCCAAATGGGGAACAGCAAGGGGCAGAAGGAGATAAAGAGACAGACAAACACAGAGACAGAAATGGGGAGAAAGAGAGACAGAGAGCCAGAGCAGAGAGAGAGAGAGAGAGAGAGAGAGAGAGAGAGAGAGAGAGAGAGAGAAATAGAGAGAGAGAAAATATTAACATGTTCACATTTCTCTTATTAATCCCAAGAAGATATTTAGGAAAGGCATTCTGATATTTCCACTCTCAAAAACATGAAATAATAGAGGCAAGACCAACAACAGATGAAAAACGCTGACTAGATGAAACAAAAAATGAATAGGGTCAGATGGATTAGTGAGTGTGAACTGGAGTCGAAGATGAGTCATTGTGATGGTAAAATAGAAGGAAGTACCCACAATTGCTCAAAGAAAGAGAAGATATTGGGGAAAATCTAAGAATTTCAGACTAGATTATTACTGAGAAATTGATTGAGAATCTGCTGAATCACCTTTCCAGGTCAATATCACAAATTGTGGAAAGGAAATAAGACTAACAGTTGGTTGGAGAAGGGCCAACTGGAAGTGTCAGTTGGGTCTTGTGACTAGCACTTCCTTCCTTCCCGGCTTTACTTCCTTCCTGGTGTTGGAGGAGGGAGGAGCTCATTCAGCCCAGAATGGAGTGGCCTGCCTCTTCTTGGTTCAGTCTGAAGATTCAGGCCCAATCACTTCTGAAAGTTAGAACTGTTCTTTTTTGCTTTCTATCTACTGCTAAGATTCTAAATTAGACAAAGCGAGGACTGAGATAGAGTAGACGGGAGTAGGAGAAAACTGCTACCAGCGTATGAGGCCTGGCCTCAGCCCTGTAACTGAGGAAAAAACTCCAATCCCAACTTTATATTATTTGAATTCACAGTCAGATAAGTGGACTATCTTTCCTGGGGCATAGAGGGAGCTGAACATCAGTTCAGTCATTCAAGACAAACAGTCCTTATCGGACCCCTGATGCTTCCTCTCAGCAGGGGGCATCTCCCTCCTTTGCCTCACTGAACAATATTCCCTCTCTACCCTTAAACTCCTCCATACCCTGCTACAGACCTCCCATCCCCCCCCCATTTTTCTAATCTCCCCATCTCTTTTCTCAATAAATATTACAAAATTTAATATACTGGGAAATGATCAGGGCAGGAAAGGTTGAATAAGAGTATGATGTGATCACAGATTTAGTGACCAGAAGAGCCATAACTATTGTTCTGGAAGGATATGAGCTTTTTCTCAATTGCTTTATTACCAATCCCTTCCAAATAGGTAGAAAGTAATGAAGTGTCCATTGATGGTTATAACAGGAGAGTCATAATAGAAATAATGTCTTAAGAATTAAATTTAGTAAATGAAATATCATTAGAAAGTGGGTTGAATGTTTGCAATGTAGTCATTAAGGGTTTTTTTTTTGCAATCACATGCATTTTTGTCAACCTCACTTTTTTCTTTTTTTGAATAAGCAACACATATTAAATTCAAAAGCAAAATGAATGTAAAAACAATACAGCTTTTCTTCCTGATGTTAATAATATTAATGATGACCTAAAGTATTCTATCTTAGAAATGTGCACTCTTTCTCTGTCATTCTGTCAGCCTCCATATACATACATATATGTGTATGTGTATTATATGTAGTATGTATTTATATGTCTGTATGTTATATGTAAGCATACCTATTCATAGTATGTTTATATATACATATATATGAGATATACCTGAGTAGTTTACCATTTCCTTCTCCAGATCATTTTACAGATGAGAAACTTATTCAAATAGGTTTAAGTTCCTTGCTAAGGCTCACATAGCTTATAAGTGTCTTTGGCCAAATTTTAACTCAGGTCTTCCTGACTAGACTTTCTGCAATCTATTTTGTAAATTGGCCTTAAACCTTACTTCAGTAAGTGCCTTAAGTTAATGAATCTCAGATTCCTCATCTATAAAATATGAATGATGATGCTACATACTAGACATAGTACTAATGAGGATCAACTAAAATAATGAATTTAAATTATTTTGAAAATATTTAAATCAATCAGTCAGTTAGCTAGCATTTATTTATTGCTTCTAGTTTACCTTTTATAGTAGTAAAAACTGAGAATAAAAATAGAGGAAAGTAGAAAAGAGGAAGTATGCCAGGGGAGAAATTAGGCATGGTTGGTTCCAAAACACAATATGGATAAAAGCTATAATTATTACGAATCATTTTGTAAACTTTTGTGCATGGTTTTCAAAAGTTTAAAAAGGTAAGCAAACGAGAATTTTTTTAAGAGATAGGATAAGTTTCTTCAACAACACTTTTCTTTTTAATGGACAAACATTTTATAGTCTTTGTGAAAGAAAAAATAGAAAATAATAAAGTAAATATGTAGTACTTGAATTGTCTCAGGAATATAATGGACTAGCTATATAATAATTGAGCTCAAATTGGTGTACTAAACTTCATAACACTATAAAAACTATTCTCTTCTTGAGCAAAAGGCCAATATTTTGTATCTTAATCCTAAAATAGCAAAAGGAACAGAATTTGATTAGAAAAACTGAAAGCTATAAATGAAAAAGTCTAAACATCATAGTATCAGAAGTTATCAAAGAAAATTGCCTGATAGTCTTGAACAAGAGGAGTAAAACATAAATTTAAAGAATCCACAGACTACCTCCAGAAGGAAATTCCCAAATGACAACTCCCAGGAGTATGATAGTTAAATTCAAGACTCCCAAGCTATGGAAAAAATACTGCAAGCAGCCAGAAAGAAATAATTCAAATACCATAGTTTAGTATGGATTACACAGGATTTAGTAGCCTCCACATTAAAGGATCAAAAGTCATGGAATGTGATATTCTGTAAGGTGAAAGATTTAACTATATAAACCAGAATCACCTATCCAACAAAATGATTATATTCTTTTAAGGGGGAAATGGTCATTCAATAAAATAGAAGATTTCTAAATATTCCTAATGAAATGACCAGACCAAAACAGAAAATCTGACATCCAAACTATAGAGAGGGAAGTTATAAAGTACAAGAAGTTTCACAGTAGTTTTGATTGGCAGCCCTCAAGCTCAGAATTCTCTGAGAGCTGGCAGGGGAAAAGTTCCAAGCTGTTGAAGACACCATTTCTAGTGGTATGTCTGGGGCTGATGGTGAAGCCTGACAGGTGTGTGGATCTGGATAGATAATCTTGGAAGCTGACTGCCTCTGAACTAAACAAAGCTGAGAGGAAGATTCCCCATACATTCCTGGTGGACAGAGTGTGTTGTAGGAGCCTTTCTCTCAAATCCCTGGGACAACTAAGGACTCAACAGCTAGATTCCTGCTATCTATCTGCCAAGGACTCTGTGAGATTCTGGGATCCATGTAAGATTTACCCCTTAGTAATCTGTAGTTTAGTTATTTAGAGAGGTTAGTTTAGGAAATTAATTATAGTGGGAAATATCTTGGACTTATAGTAAGATGCCAACCTCTCCCTCATTCCTTTTCCAGCCTTCCCTTCTTTGTTAATAAATTCATTTTATTTATATGTGATTTTACCCTTTGTATAAACCCTTTCCCCTTTCTTAAAATGTCTATAACAAAACACAAGACTCAAGAGAAACCTAAAAAAGGTAAATAAGAAAAAGAAAAATTAAGGGACTCAAAAATGTCTATATATATATATATATATATATATTGTTACACGGAAAGAGAACATTTGTAATTTTTTAAAAAAGTATTAGTAGTAGTCCAATTAGAAGAAGTGTCCATACACAGAGGGTGTGGAGGATGATGAAGATTACATGGTAGGCAAAAAAAAATCAAGGGCAGGGAAGAGGATTGCACTGAGAGAAAAAGGAAGGGAGAGATAGACTGGGATAAATTATCTCACTTAAAGAGGTATGAAAAACAATTACAGTTTAGGGGAGGGTGTAGGTGGGAAGGGGCAATACTTAAAAATTACTTTCATTGTAACTGAGTCAGAGTAGAGGGAATAACATCCATACTAATTGAGGCATTGAATTCTATCTTACCCTAAAGAGAAGGAGGAAGGGAATAAGACAAGGGCAAAGGGGTGGTAATAAGAGGGAAGGGGAAGAAGAGAGGACGATGAAAAGGGAAACACTGGTGAGGAGGGACAGAGTAAAAGTAAAAGAAAAAGAGTAGAATCAAAGGAGGAAGATAAGATAGAGGAGAATACAGAATTAGTAATCATAATTATAAATGATAAGTAGTATCTATCTATAACTTTCAGCAAATATCATCTGCTATGGGGATATGTTAAAATCCTTTCCAATAAGAATCAGGAGAAGGACTTCTGGTCAAGATGGCAGCTTAGAGAAAGCTAAAGTTCAGAGCTCCAGAAACCCTTCCTTACTGACCTCAAACTGAATGCTCCTAGGGCACTGAAATTCAAAACAAACAACAGAATAGACCCCAGGAACACTCCTCCTGGACCTGGATCAAAAGGAAAGGCCTCCCAAAAGTCAGAACCTGAGATCACTCGGATCTAAGGAGTAGGCAAAAGGAAGGTCCCAGGACCCATCCCCCCAAACCCAGAGCACTGAATCGAAGGCAGCAGCAAGAACCTCAGGGCAGGCATAAGAGCCTCGGGGAGCCGGCTATTCTGAAGGCCGCATCCTGAAAACAACTTGAGCCAGTCCAGGGGGCACCCAGACAGCAGGGAAACAGAGAGAGGGGGGGAGCCTGTAGCCCCCTGACCAGATCCTTCCATCTGAGTCTCACCGAAGATCCCTGGCTCAGGGCATACTCAGTCTGAGGTTAATCCTATCACCAGCCCTTGGAGCTCAAGGAAAGCACGGCCCCTACCCCTCAGAGTGCAGGCTCCTCTGGCCAGCAAAGGCATTGAAATACATCTGAGAGTGTCAAGCCATAGAAGTAAGGCAACAGAGAAGCATCGGGAGAGAACTGAGGAGGGTAGTAACACCGAAAAACAGAAACACCAGCAATTCTGGGCTTCCTAGGTAAGACAGACAATTTGCCTGGGGCTAAAGCCACTGAATAACAGACAGATAACAGAAGAGCCAGCCCCCCTCACTCAGATAGAGATGGCAAACAGCACAGAAGCAAAAAAGCCTCAAAACAACAGGAAAAACAAGAAGGGGGTAACTTTGGACACATTTTATGGAGCAAAAATACAAAATACAGAGGAGATAGAAGAGGAAAAACAAGCAAATGCGCCGAAACCTTCCAAAGGAAATGGAAACTCTCCACAAACTTTTGAAGAATTTGAATCAAAAATGATCAAAAAGATTGAAGCCTTCTGGCAGGAAAAGTGAGAATTAATGCAAAAGAATTTCATGCAACTACAAAACCGGTTCGACCAAACAGAAAAGGAAAACCAGGCTTTAAAAGTCAGAATTAGGCAACTGGAAGACAACGAGCAGGTAAAAGAGCAAGAATCAATAAAGCAAACCCAAAAGACCAAGAAATTAGAAGAGAACATAAAATATCTCACTGACAAGGTGACAGACTTGGAAAATAGAGGAAGAAGAGATAATTTAAGAATAATTGGACTACCAGAAAATCCAGAAATAAACAGCAAATTCGACATCATAATACAAGATATAATCAAAGAAAATTGCCCAGAGATTCTAGAACAAGGGGGAAGTACAGCCACTGAAAGAACTTACAGAACACCCTCTGCACTAAAACTCCAAAAGACAACTCCCAGGAATGTAATTGCCAAATTCCAAAGCTTTCAAGCAAAAAAAAAAAAAAAAATCCTACAAGAAGCCAGAAAAAGACAATTTATATATAAAGGAATGCCAATCAGGGTTACATCAGACCTTGCAAGTTCTACTCTGAATGATCGTAAGGCATGGAACATTATTTTCAGAAAGGCAAGAGAGCTGGGCCTTCAACCAAGAATCAGCTATCCAGCAAAACTGACTATATACTTTGAAGGGAAAGTATGGGCATTAACAAAATAGAAGATTTCCAAGTTTTTGCAATGAAAAGACCAGAGCTCTGTGGACAATTTGATATCAAAAAACAAAGAGCATGGAATACCTGAAAAGGTAAATATGATGGAAAGGGAAAAGGAGAAAATTGTTATCTTTTCATTTATTCAAACTCTCTTCTATAAGGACTATATTTATATCAATCTATATATATTAATATATGGAAAATGTAATGTGTAAATAGGGGGAAAATCAAATAGAATAACCTTTTTCAGACAAAGATTCACATGGGAAGGGGAGGGGATGAAAACTCCTATAAGATGGAGAGGAAGAGAGTTTTTATTTAAACCTTACTCTCAGGGAAATCAACTCTGAGAGGGAAAAACATCCAGATCCATTGGGATCTTGAATTCTATCTTACCCAACAAGGGTAGGGAGAAGGGAAAACAAAGTAGGGGAGGGGGGGAGGGAAAACAAAAGGGGAGGGAAGAAGAGGGGATACGGGGAGGGAACAAAAAGGGAATGGCTAGAAAGGGAAACATATCAAGGAAGGGGAAAACGGGGACTGATTGTGAATGGCTAGAAAGGGAAACATATCAAGGAAGGGGAAAACGGGGACTGATTTAAAATAGATCACTGGATTAAACGGTTAGAGCTAAAGAAGAAAGGTTAGAATTAGGGAAGGATATCAAAATGCCAGAGAATTCACAAGTCACAATCATAACTTTAAACGTGAATGGGATGAACTCACCCATAAAACGTAGACGAATCGCAGAAAGGGTTAGAATCCAAAACCCTACCATATGTTGTCTTCAAGAAACACACATGATGCAGGTAGACACTCAAAAGGTCAGAATTAAAGGATGGAGTAAGACCTTCTGGGCCTCAACTGATAGAAAGAAGGCAGGAGTTGCAATCATGATATCTGATAAAACCAAAGCAAAAATAGACCTGATTAAAAGGAATAGGGAGGGTAATTATATTTTGTTAAAAGGGACTTTAGATGAGGAAATGTAACTAATCAACATGTATGCACCAAATAATATAGCACCCAAATTTCTAATGGAGAAACAAGGAGAATTGAAGGAAGAAATAGACAGTAAAACCATATTAGTGGGAGATTTGAATCAACCATTATCAAATTTAGATAAATCAAATCAAAAAATAAATAAGAAAGAGGTAAAAGAAGTAAATGAAATCTTAGAAAAATTAGAGTTAATAGACATATGGAGAAAAATAAATAGGGAAAAAAAGGAATACCACTTCTTCTCAGAACCACATGGCACATTCACAAAGATTGACCATACACTAGGTCACAGAAACATAGCATACAAATGCAAAAAAGCAGAAATAATAAATGCAGCCTTTTCAGATCACAAGGCAATAAAAATAATGGTCAGTAACGGTATGTGGAAAACCGAATCAAAAATTAATTGGATATTAAATTATATGATACTCCAAAAACATTTAGTAAGAGAAGAAATCACAGAAACAATTAATAATTTCATCAAGGAAAATGACGATGGCCAGATATCCTTTCAAACCTTTTGGAATGCAGCCAAAGCAGTAATCAGAGGTAAATTCATATCCCTGACTGCATATATTAACAAACTAGTGAGGGCAGAGATCAATGAATAGGAAATGCAAATAAAAAACTCAAAAGAGATCAAATTAAAAACCCCCAGCAAAAAAACAAACTAGAAATCCTAAAAATTAAGGGAGAAATTAATAAAATCGAAAGTGATAGAACTATTGATTTAATAAATAAGACTAGAAGTTGGTACATTGAAAAAACAAACAAAATAGACAAAGTACTGGTCAATATAATTTAAAAAAAGTAAAGAAGAAAAGCAAATTAACAGCATCAAAGATGAAAAGGGGGACTTCACCTCCAATGAAGAGGAAATCAAGGCAATCATTAAAAATTACTTTACCCAATTATGTGGCAATAAATACAGCAATCTAGGTGATATGTACAAAAATACAAACTGCCTAGACTAACAGAAGAAGAAATAAAATTCTTAAATAATCCCATATCAGAAAATGAAATCCAACAGGCCATCAAAGAACTCCTTAAGAAAAAATCCCCAGGGCCTGACGGATTCACAAGTGAATTCTATCAAACATTGAGAGAACAGTATTCCAAATACTATACAAACTATTTGACATAATAAGCAAAGAGCGAATTCTACCAAACTCCTATTATGACACAAACATGGTACTGATTCCAAAACCAGGCAGATCAAAAACAGAGAAAAAAAATTATAGATCAATCTCCCTAGTGAATATAGATGCAAAAATCTTAAATAGAATACTAGCAAAATGACTCCAGCAAGTGATCAGAAGGGTCATCCACCATGATCAAGTAGGATCTATACCAGGGACGCAGGGCTGGTACAATATTAGGAAAACCATCCACATAATCGACCATATCAACAAGCAAACCAACAAAAATCACATGATTATTTCAATAGATGCAGAAAAAGCCTTTGTTAAAATACAACATCCATTCCTATTGAAAACACAAGAAAGCATAGGAATAGGAGGGTCTTTCCTAAAAATAATAAACAGTATATATCTAAAACCATCAGCCAGTATCATCTGCAATGGAGATAAACTAAATGCTTTCCCAATAAGATCAGGAGTGAAACAAAGATTCCCATTATCACCTCTACTATTTGACATTGTATTAGAAACACTAGCAGTAGCAATTAGAGAAGAAAAAGAAATTGAAGGCATCAAAATAGGAAGGAGGAGACTAAGTTATTGCTCTTTGCAGATGACATGATGGTCTACTTAAAGAATCCTAGAGATTCAACCCAAAAGCTAATTGAAATAATCTACAACTTTAGCAAAATTGCAGGATACAAAATAAACCCGCATAAGACATCAGCAGTTCTATGCATCTCCAACATAGTTCAGCAGCAAAAACTAGAAAGAGAAATCCCATTGAAAATTACCTTAGATAAAATAAAATACCTAGGAATCTATCTCCCCAGTCAAACACAGGAACTATATGAACACAACTACAAAACACTCTCCACACAACTAAAACTAGACTTGAGCAATTGGAAAAACATTAACTGCTCATGGGTAGGATGAGCAAATATAGTAAAAATGACCATCCTACCCAACTAATCTATTTAGTTCCATACCCATAGAACTTCCAAAATAGTTCTTTACTGATTTAGAAAAAACCATAACAACGTTCATTTGGAATAACAAAGGATCAAGGATATCCAGGGAAATAATGAAAAAAAAATACAAAGGAAGGGGGCATTGTAGTCCCAGATATCAAACTATATTACAAAGCAATAGTCATCAAAACAATTTGGTACTGGCTAAGAGACAGAAAGGAGGATCAGTGGAATAGACTTGGGGCAAGTGATCTGAGCAAGACAATATTTGATAAACCCAAAGATCCCAGCTTTTGGGTCAAAAATCCACTATTCGATAAAAACTGCTGGGAAAATTGGAAGACAGTGTGGGAAAGATTAGGATTAGATCAACACCTCACACCCTACAGCAAGATAAATTCAAAATGGGTGACTGACATGAACATAAAGAAGGAAACAAAAAGTAAATTAGGTAAACACAGAATAGTATACCTGTTAGACCTTTGGGAAGGGAAAGACTTTAAAACCAAGCAGAACATAGAGTCATAAAATGTAAAATAAATAATTTCATTTACATCAAATTAAAAAGCTTTTGTACAAACAAAACCAATATAACTAAAATAAGAAGGAAAGCAACAAATTGGGAAACAATCTTCATAAAAACCTCTGACAAAGGTTTAATTACTCAAATTTACAAAGAGCTACATCAATTGTACAAAAAATCAAGCCATTCTCCAGTTGATAAATGGGCAAGGGACGTGAACAGGCAGTTCTCAGCCAAAGAAATCAAAACTATTAATAAGCACATGAAAAAGTGCTCTACATCTCTGATAATCAGAGAGATGCAAATCAAAACATCTCTGAGGTATCACCTCACACCTAGCAGATTGGCTAACATGACAGCTATGGAATGTAATGAATGCTGGAGGGGATGAGGCAAAGTAGGGACATTAATTCATTGATGTTGGAGTTGTGAACTGATCCAACCATTCTGGAGGGCAATTTGGAACTATGCCCAAAGGGCGATAAAAGACTGTCTGTCCTTTGATCCAGCCATAGCACTGCTGGGTTTGTACCCCAAAGAGATAATTAGGAAAAAGACTTGTACAAGAATATTCATAGCAGCACTCTTTGTCGTGGCCAAAAATTGGAAAACGAGGGGATGCCCGTCAATTGGGGAATGGCTGAACAAATTGTGGTATATGTTGGTGATGGAATACTATTGTGCTAAAAGTAATCTTAAAGTGGAGGAATTCCATGGAGACTGGAACAACCTCCAGGAAGTGATGCAGAGCTAAAGGAGCAGAACCAGGAAAACATTGTACACAGAGACTGATACACTGTGGTACAATCGAAGGTAATGGATTCCTCCACTAGGGACAATGCAATGTCTCTGAACAATCTGCAGGGATCTAAAAAACACTATCCACAAGCAGAGGATAAACTGTGGGAGTAAAAACACCGATGAAAAACAACTGCTTGACTACAGGGGCTGTGAGGAAATGACTGAGGAGAGACTCTAAATGAACACTCTAGTGCAAATACCAACAACATGGAAATGGGTTCGAACCAAGAACACACATGAAACCCAGTGGAATTGTGTACCAGCTATGGGAGAAGTGGTTGGAGGGTGGTGGGAGGAGGAAAAGAAAAAATAAATAAATTAATTAATTAATTAAAAAAAAAGAAAAAGAAATGTTCATAAGGACTAAAAAAAAGAATCAGGTGAGATGCAAGGATTTTATTATCACTTCTAGTATTAAATATTATTCTAGAAATGCTACCTTTAGCATTATGGGAGAAATAAATTGAAGGAGATAAAACAGGCAATGATGTAATTAAACTATTTCTCTTTGCAGATGACATGATGATATACCTACGGAATCCTAGAGAATAAACTAAAAATTAGGTGAAAGAGTAACTTTAGTTACGTACCAGGATACAAAATAAATCCACATTTATTAGCAATTATTAGTAGTTAGCATTTTTATATATTACCAACAAAGTCCAGAGAAATTCTTTTTAAAATAAAATTAAATATTATAAAGGTCCTGGGAATCTACCTGCCATGGAAAACAAAGGAATTATATGAATATAACTGCAAACACTTGCCACACAATTAAAACTAGATCTAAATAACTGGAAAAATATTAATAGCTCATGATAGGATGAGCTAATACAATAAAAATGATAATATGGGAGGTGGAGTCAAGATGGCGGCCTACAAGGAGCAGAAGTTCAGACCTCTGAATATGCTTCCTAACTGATCATAAATCGAATGCTCCTAGGGAACTGAAAAACAAACTTAACAACAAGACAGAGCCAAGGAACCTTCCTCCTGGACTTAATTCAAAAGGTACGCCCCCCCGAAAAGCTGGAATTGGAGGACACTTGGGTTTAAGGGGAAGACATAAGGAAGGTTCCAGGACACATCCCCCCTCCCACCCAGAGCTCTGAGACTCCAGAGGCATGGGGAACTTCTGGGCGAACAAGGGTGCTGGTCTGGAGGGCTTACATTGCAAGCAGGGTTGTGCTAAGTTCAGAGTGTCCAATGCAGATGGAAGGGAAGAATCTAGAGAGGGTGCATAGTCCTGGCAGTCTGGAAGAAGCTGTGGAAATCCTCCATATTGGCTCCAGCCTTCCAGGAAGTTTTGGACTCAGAGTACAGGCAGCACTACTAAGCTGAACTTAATCCCATCAAAAGTCTCCAGAACTCAGGGAAGCCCAGGATCCACAACCATCCTCATTGACTGTTCTACTTTAATACAATTAAAAGCCCCCAGAGAACAGGGAAGCTCAAACCCCAACAAACCTCCACCAGAGACTACACTTAGAGATATCCTGTTAAAGCTCCAAGAGGGAAAACTGACAGAAGCCCCAAAACCAAAAAAAAAAAAAATGAGAGGAGCAAGAGCACAGACAAATACTGGGCAGCAGGACACTATAAAACAAAACGAAAAGAATTTAAAAAAATTGAGGAAAATGTGAAGCATCTCATTCACAAAACAGACGATTTAGAAAATCCTTCAAGAAGAGACAATTTAAGAATCATTGGTCTACCAGAAGACCATGACAAAAGAAAAATCCTGGACATAATACTACAGGAAATTATTCAGGAAAACTGCCCCAATATCCTAGAACAAGAGGGGAAAGTGGAGATTGAAAGAATCCATAGATCATCTCCTGTATTTAATCCCCAACTGACAACACCCAGGAATGTTATCGCCACATTGAAAAACTATCAGACCAAAGAAAAGATATTACAAGCTGCCAAGAAGAAGCCATTCAGATACCACGGAACCACAGTGAGGATAACGCAGGATCTGGCTGCATGCACACTGAAGGACTGAAAGGCATGGAATAAGATATTCTGGAAAGCAAGGGAACTAGGTCTACAACCAAAAATAAACTACCCATCAAAACTGACTATATTCTTACATGGCAAAGTATGGGCATTCAACACAATAGAAGAATTCCAAGCATCCTTAAAGAAAAGACTAGACCTCAACTGAAAATTTGATGTCCAAGCACAGAACTCAGGAGAATCATCAAAAGGTAATTAAAAAAGAGGGGAAAAAGAAAAACAAAACAAAAACAACAAAAAATATTTTAAGAGACTCAATAAGTTAAAATATATATTCCTAAAAGGAAAGAGGTCATTGGTAACTCTTAAAAACTGTTGCTATCACCTGGGCAGCTAGAAGAATTACACATAGAAGGAACAGTTTCAAACTGTATAGGATGAAAGGACAAGACATAAGTATGTATATAGATATATGTATGCATAAATACATATGCATGTGTGTATATACAGATATATAAATATGTATATAACCTTTATATATATATATACATATATATATATAAACTTTATAAAAAGAGGCTAATACTAAAAGAAATGGGAAAAGAAACAAATGGGGGTAAATTGATATGTCACAAAGAAGTTCATGGCGGGACGGGGGAGAACACTGATGCACTGGAAGGGTAAAGAGGTTGGAGATGGGTAATACTAAACTCTTACGTACTTTGAAACTGATCCAAAGAGGGAAGAACAATCCAATCCATTGAGGCAGAGAATAGATTTGTGCCCTATAGGGGAATAGAAGGGTAAAAAACAGACTGGTGGGAAGGGAAGCAGTACAATTGAGGGAGAGGGTGGGGGGAAAATTTTAAAAAGACTACAGGGGAAAATAAGGTCGGGAACAAGAAGGG
The DNA here is from genome assembly GCF_027887165.1 of Monodelphis domestica. Classification (NCBI taxonomy): domain Eukaryota; kingdom Metazoa; phylum Chordata; class Mammalia; order Didelphimorphia; family Didelphidae; genus Monodelphis; species Monodelphis domestica. Next base: position 29,540,152 of record NC_077230.1, read on the forward strand.
AGGGGGGATAGAAAGGGAAGTAAAATAAGAGTGGGAACTAGAGGGACTGAGTATAAGCAAACATTGGTGTAGCAGGAAATAGTGAAAGAAGAAAAGGCAGGACCAGTAGTAGAAATCAAAATGCTGGGAAATACAAAGCTAGTAATCATAACTCTGAATATGAATGAAATGAACTCACTCATAAAACACAAGTGAATAGCAAAGTTGATTAGAATCCTACCATATGCTATCTCCAAGAAATACACAGGAAGAAGGTAATTACGCATAGGGTGAAAGTAAGAGGATGGAACCAAATCTATTGGGCATCAACTGATAAAAAGAAGGCAGGAGTCACAATCATGATATCTGACAAAGCCAGAGTAAAAATAGATCTATTTAACAGAGATAGGGAAGGTAACTACATCTTGATAAAAGGCAGTATAGACAATGAGGAAATATCTGTACTTAATATGTATGCACCAAATGGCATAGCATCCAAATTTCTAAAGGATAAACTAGAGGAGCTCAAGGATGAAATAGACAGAAAAACTATACTAGTGGGAGATCTGAACCTTCCTCTATCCGAGCTAGATAAATCAAACCAAAATATAAATAAGAAAGAGGAGAAAAAAGAGAATGATATCTTAGAAAAATTAGAGTTAATAGACACGTGGAGAAAAATAAATAGGGACAAAAAGGAATACACCTTCTTTTCAGCAGCACATGGTACATTCACAAAAATTGACCATGTATTAGGGCACAAAAACATTGCAAACAAGTGCAAAAGAGCAGAAATAATAAATGCAAACTTCTCAGACCACAGTACAATGAAAATAATAATTAGTAAGGGTACATGAAGAGATCAATCAGAAATTAATTGGATATTAAGTGATATGATACTCCAAAATCAGTTAGTTAGAGAACAAATCGTAGAAACAATCAATCACTTCATTGAAGAAAACGACAATGGTGAGATATCCTTTCAAAACCTATGGGATGCAGCTAACAAATTAAGAAGGGCAGACATCAATGAATTGGGCATGCAAATTGAAAAACTCGAAAGCAAACAAATTAAAAATCCTCAGATGAAGACTAAATTAGAGATCCTAAAAATCAAAGGAGAAATTAATAAAATCGAAAGTCAAAGAACTATTGATTTAATAAATAAGTCTAGAAGCTGGTACTTTGAAAAAAACAAATAAAATAGACAAAGTACTAGTCAGTCTAATTTAAAAAAGGAAACAAAAAAGAAACCAATTGACAGTATCCAAGATGAAAAGGGAGAACTCACCTCTAATGAAGAGGAAATTAAGGCAATCATTTAAAACTACTATGCCCAATTATATGGCAACAAATATTGCAATATAGGTGATATGGATGAATACTTACAAAAATATAAATTGCCTAGTCTAAAAGAGGAAGAAATAAATTACCTAAACAACCTCATATCAGAAAAAGAAATTGAACAAGCCATGAAAGAATTCCCTAAGAAAAAATCCCCAGATCCAGATGGATTCACAAATGAATTCTATCAAGCATTCAAAGAACAACTATACATATTATTTGACAGGATAAGCCAAGAAGGGGTTCTACCAAATTCTTTTTATGTCACAAACATGATACTGATCCCAAAGCCAGGGAGATCAAAAACAGAGAAAGAAAACTATAGGCCAATCTCCCTAATGAATATAGATGCAAAAATCTTAAATAGGATACTAGCAAAAAGACTCCAGCAAGTCATCAAAAGAGTTATCCTCTATGATCAGGTAGGGTTCATACCAGGAATGCAAGGATGGTTCAATATTAGGAAAACCATACACATAATTAACCATATCAACAAACAAACAGACAAAAATCACATGATTATCTCAATAGATGCAGAAAAAGCCTTTGATAAAATACAACACCCATTCCTATTGAAAAAATTGGAAAGTATAGGAATACAAGGGCCTTTCCTAAAAATAATACAGAGGGTATATCTAAAACCATCAGCAAACATCACCTGCAATGGAGATAAAATTGAAGCCTTCCCAGTAAGATCAGGAGTAAAACAAGGATGCCCGTTATCACCTTTATTATTTAATTTTGTACTAGAAACACTAGCAGTAGCAATTAGAGAAGAAAAAGAAATTGAGGGCATTAAATTAGGCAATGAGGAGATCAAACAATCACTCTTTGAGGATGATATGATGGTCTACTTAAAGAATCCTAGAGAATCAACAAAAAAGCTAATCAAAATAATCAACAACTTTAGCAAAGTTGCTGGATACAAAATAAACCCACATAAGTCATCAGCATTCCTATATATTTCCAACACATCTCAGCAGCAAGAATTAGAAAGAAAAATCCCATTTAAAATCACCTTAGACAAAATAAAATACTTAGGAATCTATCTCCCGAGACAAACAAAGGAACTATATGAACATAAATATAAAACACTCTCCACACAATTAAAACTAGACCTGAGCAATTGGAAAAATATTAACTGCTTATGGGTTGGATGACCTTCCCAAAATTATATATCTATTTAGTGCCATACCCATTGAACTGCCAAAATTTTTTTTTTTACTGAATTAGAAAAAAACCATAACAAACTTCATTTGGAAGGACAAATTATCAAAGATATCCAGGGAAATAATGAAAAAAAAATACAAAGGAAGGTGGCCTTGCAGTCCCAGATCTCAAACTATACTATAAAGCAGTGGTCATCAAAACAATTTGGTACTGACCCAGCCATAGCACTGCTGGGTCTGTACCCCAAAGAGATAATGGACAAAAAGACTTGTACAAGAATATTCATAGCTGCGCTCTTTGTGGTGGCCCAAAACTGGAAAACGAGGGGATGCCCATCAATTGGGGAATGGCTGAACAAACTGTGGTATATGTTGGTGATGGAATACTATTGTGCTAAAAGGAATAATAAAGTGGAGAAGTTCCATGGAGACTGGAACAACCTCCAGGAAGTGATGCAGAGCGAGAGGAGCAGAACCAGGAGAACATTGTACACAGAGACAAACACACTGTGGTATCATCGAACGTAATGGACTTCTCCATTGGTGGTGGTGTAATGTCCCTGAACAACTTGCAGGGACCCAGGAGAAAAAAACACCATTCATAAGCAAAGGATAAACTATGGGAGTGGAAACACCGAGAAAAAGCAATTGCCTGAATACAGAGGTTGAGGGGACATGACAGAGGATAGACTCTAAATGAACACTCTAATGCAAATACTATCAACAAAGCAATGGGTTCAAATCAAGAAAACATCTAATGCCCAGTGGACTTACGCGTCGGCTATGGGGGGTGGGGGGGGGAGGAAAAGAAAATGATCTATGTCTTTAACGAATAATGCTTGGAAATGATCAAATAAAATATATTTTTAAAAAAATCCCCCCAAAAAAAAAACAATTTGGTACTGACTAAGCGACAGAGAGGAGGATCAGTGGAATACACTTGGGGTAAGTGACCTCAGCAAGACAGTCTATGATAAGCCCAAAAATCCCAGCTCTTGGGACAAAAAACAACTATTTGACAAAAACTGCTGGGAAAACTGGAAGACAGTTTGGGAGAGATTAGGTCTGGATCAACACCTCACACCCTATACCAAGATAAACTCAGAATGGGTGACTGAAATGAACATAAAGAAGGAAACTATTAGTAAATTAGGCAAAAACAGAATAGTATACATGTCAGACCTTTGGGAAGGGAAAGACTTTAAAACAAAGCAAGACATAGAAAGAGTCACGAAATGTAAAATAAATAATTTTGACTACATCAACTTAAAAAGGTTTTGGACAAACAAAACCAATGTAACCAAAATTAGAAGGGAAGCAACAAATTGGGAAACAATCTTCATAACTAAAACCTCTGACAAAGGTATAATTACTCAAATTTATAAAGAGCTAAATCAATTGTACAAAAAAATCAAGCCATTCTCCAATTGATACATGGGCAAGGGACATGAACAGGCAGTTTTCAGCTAAAAAAAAGTCAAAACTATTAATAAGCACATGAAAAAGTGCTCTACATCTCTGATAATCATAGAGATGCAAATCAAAACAACTCTTAGTTTCACCACACACCTAGCAGATTGGCTAACATGACAGGGAACGAAAGTAATGAATGTTGGAGGGCATGTGGCAAAGTGGGGACATTAATTTATTGCTGATGGAGTTGTGAATCGATCCAACCATTATGAAGGGCAATTTGGAACTATGCCCACAGGGCGATAAAAGACTGTCTGCCCTTTGATCCAGCCATAGCACTGCTGGGTTTGTACCCCAAAGAGATAATAAGTAAAAAGACTTTTGCAATTATATTCATAACTGCGCTCTTTGTGGTGTCAAAAAAACTGGAAAATGAGGGGATGCCCCTCAATTGGGGAATGGCTAAACAAATTGTTGTAAATGTTGGTGATGGAATACAATTGTGCTAAAAGGAATAATAAAGTAGAGTAATTCCATGGATACTGGAATGACCTCTAGGAAGTGATGCAGAATGAGAGGAGGAGAGCCAGGAGAACATTGTACACAGAGACTGATACACTGTAGTATAATCGAAAGTAATGGACTCCATTAGTCTCAATGCAATGTCCCTGAACAACCTGCAGGGATCAAGGAGGAACAAAAAAAAAAACACTACCCACAAGCAGAGGACAGAAGGTGGGAATAAAAACACCCAGGAAAGGCATCAGCTTGACTACAGGGTTGGAGGGGATCGGATAGAGGAGAGACTCTGAATGAACACCCTGCTATGGAAACCAATAGCATGGAAATTGGCTCTGGGTTGAGGAAGCATGTGACATCCAGAGGAATCATGCTAATGGGAGGGGTAGGAGGAGGGGGAGGAAAAATAAGTGATCTTTGTTTCTATTGAATAGCATTCGAAAATGACCAAATAAAATAATGTTTAAAATTGTAAAAATATAAAATAAATAAAGTTTGTATCTTTGGATTTACCAACCATTATGTTACTATGGTCATTGGTCATTTGTCACTCAGTGTTCAATGTCTAATCTATTCCACTGGTCCTCCACTTTATTTTTTAACAAAAACCAGATACTTTTGACGATTTCCACTTTATAATATAGTTTGAGATCCAGTACAACTAAGTCAACTTTCTTAAATTTTTTTCATCAATTTTTTTGATTTTCTAGGACTTGTTTTTCCACATAATTTTATTATTATTATTATTATTTCTAGTTCTATGAAATAATTTTGGCTACTTTGGTACAGAACTGAATACATTAATTAATTTAGGAAGAATCATCATTTTATTGTATTTTCGCAATATTTATTAATATTCCCAATTGTTTAGAACTGATTTTTGTAGAGTATTGTGTTACACAGGTTAATTTTTTAAAGTTATAGAAAGAACTACATTAAATTAGGAAAAACAAAATGAACAGAACCAAGAGAAAATTATATATAGAGCCACAGAAATAATTTGAAGAATGACTTGTGTATGTCAACCTCTAGAGAAAGAACTAACAAATAGAAATAAATGAAATATATATATATATATGTATACATATATATACACATAACTTTTTTGTCAAATTATGCCTTCTCTAATGCAAGAAGGGGAGAGAGGAAAGTATATGGGTATTTTAATATAGCAATTAAATAAGCAAATTTAAGTTAAAAAACAATAAAGGGAGAAAAGGATTAGAGGGAAGTAGAGGAGTAGAAGAGAAGAAAAAAGGAGGGAAAGGATAGGGAAGGAGGAAGATGAAAATTAGATTTCAGAAAATTTTGGCTTCTAGTTTTGAACTAAAGAATATTGCAATTTTAATATAAAATAAGAAGTTAAAGCAGAAATATTAATTGTCTAAATTGTTTACAAATGCTTATTTGCAAAGGTAGTGTGTGCTTTGGACAATTAAAATCAATAAGATCATAATCCATTATCATCTTCCTAAATAACTATTATTCTTCTTAGTTCAACTCAAAATTTTCTGATGCTTCATAGAGATTGTGTAATGCTATCCCTTTATTGAAGTTGTTCACAATAACCGAAGTGTCCCTTTGTGATTTTGCTCCAAAAAAAATCTACTGAAAATATTGCAACTCAGTTCTCGAAACATAAAATTAACATTGTCTAGATGTTTAGATGGAAGTTAGTAAATTGAAGACAGTTGGTTTACATCATTCAAATACTCTTTTCAATATCTTGATGAAAGTGTTTTGAAATATTCATCAATAGACCCTAGAGTATCCTTGGAATTCCTGTCAGAAGATTTTGGGATCTCCAACCTCCTAAGCAACATAATTCTAGTTATATGATTGATTTTAGTGTCAAGTCTATAAGGAGTGGGCTAGTTATAATACAATTTTAAGAGACTTTTAAAAAGTATGTTCTAAATTTTTAATTCTGTACGTCTATATTTGATGTTCTTCTTCATTAAATTCCATCATTAGAGGTAATTTAGAAATAAATATTTCATCCAAGCAGTTATTTTCCATTTTTCAGACCAAAAAATTAGAGAATGTCCTAGGTGTAGTAGAGGCACAACTAATTTATTGCTAAAGTCCATTTATTAAATTTTTCAGAATCTTAAGTTTTAAAATTATTCTTATTGTAAAGCCTACCATGAGCTTCCATATTCTTAACACATTCATCAGGGATGACAAGTCTGAATTAGAACTACGATTTCCTATGTGACCTGGTCAGACTGCTCTATCTATATGTATCTCTGTTAATGCAAATTAGATCTTTCAGTGACAGTAATAATATCTGTCTTAGATTTAGTTTGAATTGGAAATTAACCTTCTTTCTATTTCTACCCAGTAGAAATTTTCTGTTCATCCCATCATCCCAGAATGGATAGAGGCGGATTTATCTGAGTCAATAGGAATTTTAGTATTGATAATTGAATTTTTGTTGAACAAGCCATCTGTTACATAAAAATAACAAAATTCTCTCTTGTCCATAAAATACTTTAAAAACATATTTTACTGTTGCCATATTCAACAAGTAGAGAATGGAATTCACCCTTTATTTAAATTTTCATTGAACTTTTCTGTGAAATACCCATAAACATCTTTATGCTGTCTACCAGTCAACAAATATTAGTATACACTCTACTGTTAAAATTAAATCTTGCTATTGATTTTTTTTTAGTAACCTATGTGGATTATCTACAGTTTGGGAATAAATACTTGGATCCTCGGTAAAATGGGTGTATTGTGAACATAGCAAAATTTGTATCACTTAAGATTTCTAATGCAAATTAAATCTGTACTGATTTTGCCTCCTCCATAATAGAAATTGTTTTTAAGTACATTTAGAATATTTATTTTTAGTTAGAAAACTATTTTTCTTGAATATTAATAACACTCATCTCTCCTTATTTGAATTTCATTTTAAAATTCTTATTCTTTTATCTAACTATATGCTTTGTGCTCCCTTGTATTCAGGTCAATGCTTATTACATTTCCTGTTTGTGCTTCTGGTCCCTTTGCATTATTTCCTCCCTCAGTAATTTTCACACAACCTCTCAATTTCACATCCCAGGGAAATCTAATTAATTGCTATTTGCTCCCTCTTCCAGATTGTTAATGAAGACATTAAATAAGACCAGACAGACCAGCAGGCTCTCTATTCTCCCACCACACAGACCCTCCTAAATGAGCCAATGCTTTTGCCACTTTACCTCCTTGCCATCTTTCAGTTATTTTGCTTTTTCACTATTAAAAAAATCATCTCTGACCCCTACAGAGTAAAGCTTTCAAGTCAGAATGAGTCATTGCTTTAAACAGGTCAGCATGCAAACATGATTTTAATATTTCATTCATTTCTTAATCTAGTAATTTGTTTAAGGATTATAATTAAAGCTAGCAAATTGCTCTAATGTTATTTGGCACACATTCATTGTATTTATCATTGGACAGGCATAGAACACTGTGCTCAGTTTTCACGGCATAATGTAAAGGACAACGTATTTGGTGTCAGAGGAATCCTGTGTTTGAATCTGATATAATATATACTAGCTATGGTGAACCATTTAGTCCCAAAGTCCCTCAATTTCCTCATATGTAAAAGAAAGATGGGATATGTGATTTCTGAGTTCTCTCCTTGCTCTAAACACTGATCTCTCTGAAAATAGAATAAAGGAAGTATAAAGAAAAAATGATTTTCAGGAGTAGGAGAACTCAATAGACTATAAATGTGTGGTTATATATTATGTAAAGGTTTTTGAACAAAATTTCTATATTAGTGGCATAATAGGAGAGAATGGACTTAACTATAGATATGAAGGAGATTATTTTAAATCATGATACACAGAATTTCATTTGAAAGATAGTTTGTAAAAGAAAAACAGAATATACTGGCACCAGGAATAAAAATTTTAGGGGATGTAGATAAAATAGAAGTTTTCAAGTAATGATGAAAAAAAGTCCCTATGGATATAAGTGAAAAAGAGAATGCAGGAAAAGAAGGAATTAATATTTGATTTTCAATGTATTGAAAAGAATCAAAAATGTGAATAATTAATAGAGTATGGACTTCCTGGTCATATGATGACTCTCCTCCATTAAATTAAAATAATAGCAAAAACAATAAACAACTACAAGGAATTATGAGCCACAGACAGAGCAACTAGGTCTGTATTTCCAAGACAAAAAAAAAAAACAAGAACCCCAATACCTTGGGACTGATAAAATTAACAATGGTAAACACTAACACAAAAATTACTACCCAATCCATTCAGCCAACTTGTTCCTGAAGGTACATAATCCAGTATACTGCATTAAGCTTTGGGATCCATTATGGATTTCCATACTGTTGCAGATATCCTGCTAGTTCACTGTTTTAATATTTTTCTTTTATTTTTAATTACATGTAGAAATAATTCTTGACAATGTTTTCTAATGTTTTAAAATTTAGATTCTCTCTCTCTCTCTCTCTCTCTCTCTCTCTCTCTCTCTCTCTCTCTCTCACTCCATGGAACCACATAGCAGTAAATGGTCTGATATAGGTTATCCTTATGCTTTCATGCAATATATTTTTCCATATTGCTCATGTGGTGATAGAAGGCATAAATCACATACAACAAACAAACAAAAAAAACTTTTGAAGAAAATCATGTGGAAGATGGCATTCTTTGGTCTGTACTCAGACTCCAACAGTTCCTTCTTTGGATGTGGATAGCATTTTTCATCATGAGTCCCTTGTGGTTTTGTTGGAAACTCACTTTTCTGGCAGTGGTTTAATAGTTCACAGTAGATCACCATATAATATTTCTGTTACTGCATTCATTGTTCTCCTGGTTCTGCTTACTCCTCTTTGAAGAATTTCATGTCTTTCCAGGTGTTTCTGAACTTATCTTGTTCATCATTTCTTCTTGTGTAATAAAATTCTATTATAATCCTATACCACAACTTATTCAGTCATTCCCCAAAAGTGTTGGACATCATCTGTTTCCATTTCTTTGCCAGTATAAAAAGAATTGCTAAAAATATTGTGATACAAATAGGTCCATCTCCCTTATCTCTGATCTCTTTGGGAAACAGACCTAGTTGTGTATTGCAGGAACAAAGGTTATGTGAAATTTAATTGGCTCTTAGAATGTGTTTCCAAACTGCTTTTCAGAAGTGTGTTTTTATCAGTACAAAGTACCCTAACTTTCTCTGTGAGATTAAAATTAATATCCAGAGAGAAGGTGGAGCTTAGCTACACTCACAACTTTATCTCCAAAAATGTCATGATTTAACGTGAGAATGAAGATGGGAACCTGTGAAAGAGAGTTTTGGGTAGCAAAATTCTAATTACATATCCCACACTCCCTCCAACATTTATCATTTTTCTTTTTTTCTTGTCAGCCTATCTGCTAAGTGTGAGGTGGTGTCTCAGAGTTGTTTTAACTTGCATTATTCTAATCTAGCATAATTTGGAGCATTTTTTTTCATATGACAATAGTTACCTTTAATTACATCCTCTGAGAATTGACTATTCATATCAACTGACCATTTTTAAAATTCAATTTGTATGCTGTCCAAGTTCATTTGTTGATTATAGATTTCAGACAAACCATTGATTTTTTGATCATCTCTCCAGCTCTTTTCCAGGTCAATTGTTTTACCAGTGTGAAATTTCAAGTTTTTGTAATATATTCTTTATGTTTTTAAATGTGTCATTGTTTTCTGATATCTTATGCATATGATTAGCTTCCATTTTACCTTTTTAATTTTTAAGGAGTCATTTTCTTCTTTCAGCCTTTGTACTACTTCATTTTTAAGGATTTATTGTCCTGTCTGAGCTATTGAATTTCTTTTTTATTTTTAGGAAATTATTTTCTTTAGTAAGTTTTTTGTTCTAGGATGTGGATTTTTCTATCATTTTTTCTTATTTTTTTTAATCTAAATTCTTATTATTTATTTTCCTATCCTTTTCTGAGCTCTTTCAGGGGTTCATTTTGGGCTTCCTATCCTTTCTTATTTTCCTTTGTGGCTTCACATGATCACTTAGACTTTTGGCTAATATCAAGTGTGAGGTTTTACATGTTTTTTTTTTTTTAATTTTGTATTTCTTTTCTCTTCTGAGCTTGTATTTTGGTCTATCTGCCTTTTTGAGATATTTTTCCCCCTTTGATTTTGTCCATAAGATGACATTTACCTCTTTTCCTGGTGTGGAGGGAGTACTGTACTGTGCTTATTCTGTGCCTGAGGTGTGCTCAACAGTCTTGGTAAGTCTCAGGTTGAGCATACTTCAGAAGTATCCTGATTAACTTGCATGGAGGGGCTTGACCAAGGCAGCTATTCTTGTTTTCCCACAGTTTGTAATATATTGAGTTCAAGTACCATGGAGACTTGTTCAGGGCTTCCTCCTAGTATTCTTGTAATATAAATAATCCTTCTTGTATCTCAATGTTATTCTGGACTGGACATTCCGTCACTCCTTCTTCTATTGGTACTTCTGCTCCAGGCTAAATTTTGAAGTGTTTTTATTCTGTCGTTGTTTGAAGGGTGTTGATGGGATTCAAATATTTCTTTCTTCATCATTTTAGCTGATCTGCTGCTGCAGTTGCAGCTACTACTGCCCTGATGGCCACAGCTTCCCCTGTTTTGGTCTCTGTTGCTGCTATTACCACTACTACTGATACTCGTGCTTTCCCCTCTAGAATACTCTTTTTTCTATTTCTTGATGTTGAACTTTGATGGCCATATGTGGAAATTTTGATGATTTATATTGGTTTATTTTATACTCTACAACTTTGCTAAGCTGTTGTTTCTATTCATTTTTGGTTAATTCTCTAGAGCTCTTTATGTATATCATCATTTCATTTGCAAAAAATAATGATAAAGTAGGGGTGATAATGGGCATCCTTGTTTCACCCCTTATATAATTGAGTCTAAGCCTGGGACTAGAATTTGATCAGCTCCTGTCCTGATCAAGTTGAGTGAGTTCAAAAGCGTATGCCCTAGCCAGAGGCAGGTCCTTAAAAGCCATCAGCATTGCAAAGTCAAATCAATCATCAGGGAGAAGGGGTTTTTAGAGCTCTCAGCCCTCAGACCATCACATCAGCCTCCAGGAATTGAAACTGATAAATACCCAGAAAGAATGCTAAAAATACCATCAAGAAAACACTAATGATAAGAGGGTACTCCAAATCTTCAGAAACAGAGCATGTCTATAATTAGGTAGGAAAATCAGCAAACAACAACAACAACAAAAGCCCCTAACTCTAAAGAATTTTTACGGAGACAAAGAGGAAGGTACAGATACAGAAGGCGACAATGAAAGCAAAGGAAATACATGCAAAGGCAAAAGAAAAAATATGGATTGGAAAAAGATTCAGGAAGAGCTCAAAAAGGACTTTAAGGGAGGCAGAGTTAAGATATAGGCAGAGTAAAAGGAGCTTTCAGAATCTCCTTCCAACCAATCATTACAAAGCATATCAAAAGGACAGAAATAAAAATTGAATGAATAAAGGGGTTGGCAAAAAGCAGTGTAAGGCCTTGGCAATGAGACTTGGGCCTGGAGCCTGGGCAGCAGAGCATACAGATTGGGTAGAAACAAGGCTGACCAAACCAGAGGCAGCAGGGACTGGAAAAAATTGCCTCAGGACAAAATTCTTTAAAGCATACTACACAAAGAACTGCCTGCCCTCTTCACTCAGACTTCTGAATGGGAAGGGAAGATACTATCTAAGCAAAGCCATGTGAGACAGAAGATAATAAAACAATATCAGCAAACATGTAGGAATACCAACCCACTAGTAGCAAAACAAATAAGCCACAGCAAAAAAAAAACTTTTGACTGTGCATAATTTCTATGGAGAAAATGAGCAAAAGAGCAATAGCAGAGAGTGACAAAAAAATATCCACACTTTCCCCGCAAAATGGACATTAATCACAAGATCTCAAGGAACTCAAAAAGGAGTTCAAGAACCAAATAAGAAAGATAGAAGAAAAATGGTAAGAAAACTGGGGAAAAATGAAAGTAAAACAATAACATAAAAATAGCTTAAAAGACAAAATTACTCATATGGAATAGAGGCACAGAAATCAAATGAAGTAATAAGCAAATTGGAGACCAGAATTGACCTGCTGCATTCCATGAAAAGCAGAATAGATCAAACCAAAAGAGAAAATCATAAGATCATAGCTGTAAATCAGTCTTTAAAGACTAAAATCGGACAAGTAAAAGTTAATGATCTCATGAGACAGCAAAAATTAATAAAGCAAAATCAAAAGAATGAAGAAAATAGAAGGAAACATGAAATATCACATTGAAAATACAAGTGACCTGGAAAATAGACCCAGGAGAGACAATTTGAGAATTATTGGTCTACCTAAAAGCCTGGAAAAAAATAAAATCCTGGACATCCTATTACAAGAAATTATCCAAGAAAATGGCCCTGATGTTCTCGAATGAGAGAGCAAAATAGACATTGAAAGAATCATCCCCTACATTAAATGGTGCCTGTGGATTGTTGTTAAGGGTAAAATTTAAGGTTGAGACTGAATATATTATTTAGTGGTCACCAGGGATTTAAATTCTAAATCCTAATGAAATTCTCAAGTCAGAATGGGTTTTTATAAGGAGGTTTTTTTTATAATAGAAGGAAGAAATTAAGAAGAAGGAGAAAGAGGGACAAGGATAAAGATCTACCCAATCCTGGCCTGAGCCAGAGGGTGTTCAGAGGCCTCTCAGCCAAGGGACCTTCCCAGAAGATTAAATTTAGCTCGACATCCAGCTAGGAGGCCTCCTCCAAGATGAAGGGCCTCCTTGAAGGCTGGAACATTCAGAAGAGTCAAGGCAAAGGGAAGTCAGCCTTAACCCTCACCACTCAGTCTCCTAAGGGAAACAGTCAAACCTAGACCCACACATCAGAGCTTGTCTAAATCAAATTCCACTGCCCAAGTCCACAAAAGCTGTAAAAGTTCCCCTCACAGGAAGTGACATGAAATATAAAGGGTGTTCTTTACATCACTTCCTGTGTCTCACATATACCAATGGTGGCTTAAGCTTAGCTTAAGACAGCCCAGGGGGTCAGTCAGTTGTTTCTGATTTGTCACTTACTAGCATATGCTGGTCATAGGCCTTCCTCCCCCACACCTAATCCTTAAGTGGGGGTATATACATTCCTGGTTGCTAGAATTCTAAAGACTAAGCAGGGTAGAATAAAACTAAAATTCACATCGGGGAGCAAATACTATTAAAGAAAGAGAGGAAGAGAGTGGTAATAGGTAATATGTGAACCTTATTCTCTATGAAATCAGTTCTAAGAGGGAAGAACAACCCGATGATCTATTGGGGTATAGAATTCTATCTTAGCATAAAAATAACAAAGGGGATGGGTTTGGGCAGGGAGTATTAAAAGTGAGGGAAATGATGGGGGGATGAGCAATTAATAGACCTTAAAAAGTGAGAAATAAGCAGGGAAGAAGTGGGAAGGAAAATAAAATAAAGGTGAGGAAGAGGGGACTGATTAAAAGCAAAACATTGTTATAGAAGGAAAGTGAAAGAAGAAAGGACATAATTAAAAGAGGAAATCAAAATGGTGGGAAATACACAGGTGGTAATCATGACTCTGAATGTGAATGGGATGAACTCACCCATAAAATGGAAGCAGATAGCAGAGTGAATTAAAAACCAAAATCCTACCATATTTTGTCTACAAGAAACACACATGACATATAGGGTGAAGGTAAGAACAATAAAGGGGGGAGTGGGTCAGGGATCATTAAAAGGGAGAGTAATGTTAAGGAGGGTGATTAATAGGCCTTAAAGAAAAATAAGAAGGGAATACATTCATGGCAAAAAAATATAAATGGGATGACCTTACCCATTAAATGGAAGTAGATAGCAGAGTAGATTAAAAATCAGAATTTTATCATATGTTGTTCACAAGAAACACAATTTTGAAATTTGTAGACACACAGAAAATGCAGGTAAGAGCCTGGAGGAGAATCTATTGGGCTTCAACTGAGACAAAAAAAGAGCAGTAGCTCTCATGATCTCAAAGTAAAGCAAAACTAGATTTGATTAAAGGAGATAAGGAAGGATACTATAGCTTTATAAAATTTAGTATAAACAATGAAGTAATATCAGTACTTAACATAAGGTACTAAACAGTATAGCATCTAGATTTTTAAAGGAGAAAGTAAATGAACTTGAGGAAATAGACAGTAAAACTATTCTATTGGGAGACCTCAATCTTCCCCCATCAGAACTAGATAAATCTAACCAAAAATAATAAGAAAGAAGTAAAGGAAGTGAATGAAAGGAAAGTTAGATGTACTAGATACCTGGGGAGATGTAAGATAGGAGGGGAGATAGTCCACTTTGAGCAGAGAACAGTCTTTGACAGAGACTAGTGAAGAGAGAATGGGGGGGAGCAAGAAGAAAAAACTGAAAATTCCAGGAGAGAATCAGAAGCTGAGAAGTCACTCACTTCCAGCTGTGATCCTGAGGAAAGAGGTAGATCTGCTAGGCTGGGAAGAAGCCTGTCTCTCTGGGGATCAACTGTCTCTTTCTGAACCCCTGGTTACCTCTCATTCAGCTCTCAGTAACCATAATCAAAGTCATCAGTGGATGTTGTGGACTGGGACTTTGAAGAGAGCCACCCACAGAGATCCTTTTCAAGAATCACCCTTTCTATCTCTCGCTCCCTTACTTGTCCCTGGGCTCCTGTATTCAAGTAGTTAGCTTAGGAGTAGGGACTAACAGGCAACTGGCAAGAAGAGGGATCAAGGCTGAGAAGCCTTTAACCCCTAGACTTTGGAGGGCCAAATTGCCAGAGGGGACAAGTTGTAGGACTTCCTGATACCCTTACCACTCATTCTCTGTTTGAACCCAAATAAATCACCTGTTATGCTGGATTTAGGTCTGGGCCAATTTCTAAGGATAATAAAGGGGATTGGAGATTTGGGGAGGGACACACCTCTCCCCAAAAAGGAGGGTTGATCTCTGGATCCCAGTGATCTAAGACTGCCATGCCCAAGGAACAGACATCTCTCCTTGACAGTGGAATAACCCTAAGATCCTGAAGGGAACTGACAACTGGTGTCCCTGAGGAAAACAGAGGTATAAGAAGTCATCTTGCCTCTCAAGAATAGATTGGTCCTCAAGGGGAACATTTTGTGTCAACTCACTAAGGCTTCCCCCTCTAATCTCTTGTCCTCCGTCTCCCAGAAACATTCTTTGATGAGATATACTCCCTTTTTCAAGGAGTCAGGACTTAGCTATCTCCCTCCAAAAGGAAGAGAAGAGGACAAGCTCTTCTCCCTCACAACCCTACTCCTTCTTTCTTTCCCTTCATCATCCTTATTCCCCTTTGATCCCTATATTATAGAGAACTGAATAGAGATTAAAAAGGAATAGGCCTTCCTTTCAGTAGCACCTGGTACATATACAAAGAATGACCATATCCTGGGGCATAAAAACTTCACAACCACATGCAGAAAAGCAGAAATACCTAATGCAACTTTTTTCAGATCATAATGTAATAAAAATTATAATCAATAAAGGTATAATTCTTCAAAACAGATGGATCAAAGAACAGATCATTGAAACAATCACTAATTTCATTAAAAAATGACAATGAAGAGAAAACATTGGATACAGCATCGTATTCAGGAAAAAATTTACATCCTGTATACTTATATCACTAAAATGCAGAAAAAGAAGATAAATAAATTGGGCATGCAACTAAAAAAAAAAAAAAACTAGAGAAAGAACAAATTAAAAGTGTCCAATTAAATACTGAATTAGAAAATCCTAAAAAATCAAAGGAGAAATTAATAAAATTGAAAGTAAAAGTACTATTGAACTAATAAGTAAGAGTAGGAGCTGCTTCTTTGAATAAAAATAGAATATTTGTCATTTTGATTAGAAAAAATAAAGAAGAGAGTTGTAATAAAGGAGATACTTTGGGGTTTCTGTTGTAATAGAGAGATTCTCCAGGTGTCTTTTGTAATAAAGGAGATACTTCTGAGGGTGCCTATTGATCAATTTGGCTAATGGATCAAGATTTTTTTCCTACCCTCCACCCTTCACTTCCTGGTTTCCTCCCTCTCCCTCCCCCTTCTTCTTCAAGTCACTCAGTGTGAACTATGAAATTTAGAGAAGATACTCTTTCCTTTTGATTTCTCAAGTAAGGGGTTTATTTGAGGAAGACAGGAAAGGATGGGGAATAAGGTAAAAGGGATGGGGTTTTCCATAGTCTATACAAGGAGCCTTGGTTTGGAGGATATTGGGGAAACGGCAATCAGTCACTAGCAGGGACAGTCAGAGAGTTTGGAGGACAATTATTTGTCTTCTTCTTTTAACCAGTCAGATAAATATCAGTCAGCAAAAGCTTCAGAGTCTTCACCATCAGCCACAAGCAGCCAAACTTAGTTCACCAGTTTCTTCCCCAGCTCCAGAAGTCCCAAAGGTCTCTCAGCCTAGGTCAGAAATAAGTTCAGCCTAGTTTAGCTTCTGGCTTGGCTCCAACTGTCTTTCCCAGGAACATTGCAATGGAATGTTCCTTTTGATTGACAGCTCTTCTGTCCTCAGCTTTGTCATGCATACTTGCCTTGCAAATTCTTTCTTACACAGAGTCAAATTAATATTATTAAAATTGAAGAGAATGATTTCTCCTCTAATGAAGAGGAAATTTAAACAATTATTAGGAACTATTTTGCTCAATCATATGACAACAAAACTGAGAATATATGAAATGGATAAATGTTTCCAAAAACATAAATTGCCTAATTTAACAAAATAGGAATTAGAATACTTAAATAATCTCATCTAAGAAAATGAAATTGAGTAAGCCATCCTTGAACTCTCCAAGAAAAATTCCTTAATTTCAAATGAATCCGTAACTCAATTCTATCAAACATTTAGAAATCAATTAATTCTGAGGCTATAGAAACTATTTGGCAAAATAACCAAAAAAAGAGTCTACCAAATTTTTTTAATGACCCAAGTATCATGCTGATACCTAAGTCAGGAAGAATAAAAATAGAGAAAGAAAAATACAGACCATTTCCTTAATGAACACTGATGCAAAAATCTCAAATAAAATACTAGCACTGTCCCTTGTTACACTAGAGCAATATATTGCAAGGATTATGTATTATGACCAGCCAGGTGTGGTTTAAACCAGGAATACATAGCTGGTTTAATATTAGGAAAACCATCTACATAATTGACCAAATCAATAATCAAACTAACAGAAATCACCAGATTATCTCAAAAACTGCCCAAAATGTCTGTGAAAAAATATCACCCATTCTTATAGAAAACACTAGAAAGCATAGAAATCAAAGTGTCTTTTCTTAAAATAGTAATTAATATTTATTTGAAATCATCGGAAAGTATCATCTATAATGGGGATAGGATCAGGAGTAAAGGAAGGCTCCCCATTACCATCACTATTATTTAAAATTGTACAATACAATGTAAAATTGTATTGTAAAATAGCTTCAGCAACTAGATAAGACAAAGATATTGGAGGAATTAAAGTAGCCAATAAGGAAATTAACCTAACTCTTTGCAGATGGAATAAGGCTATATTTAAAGAATCCTTGAAAATGAACTAAAAAAGTAGCTGAAATAATAACTTAAGAAAAGTTGCTGGATGCAAAATAAACACGCATAAATCAGCAATGTTTCTATATATTTCCAACAAAACTTAGCAAGCAAGAATTAGAAAGAACTTCATTTAAAAATCACTCTAGACAATATAAAGTACTTAGAAATCTATTTACCAAGAAAAATGCAAAATTATATGGACATAATTATAAAACACTTTTCACACTAATAAAAATTAGATTTAAACAATTGTAAAAACAATCATTGCTCATGGGTAGGCCAAGCTAATATAATAAAAAAATGACAATCTTACCTAAATTAACTAAGCTATCACAAAATTATTTTATATAACTAGAAAAAAATAATAATAAAATTCATCTGGAAGAAAAAAAGGTCAAGCATATCAAGATAAGTAATAAAAAAGGATGGTGGCCTGGCAGTACCAGATCTTAAACTGTATTATAAAGCAATAATCATCAAAACAATCTGATACTGGCTAAAAAATAGAAGGTTGGGTCAATGAAATAGAATAGAGACAAATGACTTCAGGAATCTTGAGTTTGATAACCTCAAGAATCCCAGATTTTTGGATAAGAACTCACGATTTGACAAAAATCTGCTCAGAAAATGAGAAAACAGTATGTCAAAAATTAGTTTTCAATCAATATCTCAAATCCTTCACCAAGATGAGGTAATATACATATATATATGATTAAAACATAATGATATTATAAGTAAATTAGAGGTATATAGAATAGTTTATCTGTCAAGTTAATAGGGAAGGAAAGAATTTATGACCAAAATTTATGACCAAAGAAGTGATCAAGAACATTACAAGATGTAAAATGAATAAGTATGATGTTAAAATAGTTTTTGTGCAAACAAAATAAATGCAAACCAAGATTAGAAGGGAAATAACAAACTGATGGGAAAATTATTAAAAATGTCTCTGATAAAGGTTTCATTTCTCAAATGTATGAAGAACTAAGTCAAATTTATGGAAACCCAAGTCATTCCCAAATTGATAAATAGTCAAAGGATATAAATAGCCAGTTTTTAGTTGGAGAAACCAAAGCTATCAATCATAGGGGTAAATGCCCTTAATCCCTCTTGACTAAATAGAGAAATAGAAATCAATACAACTCTGAGGTCCCACCTCACACCTGACAGATTGGCCAATAAGACAGTAAAGAGAAATAATAAGTGTTAAAAGAGATGTGGCAAAATTGGGAAACCAATGCTTTACTGCTGGAGTTGTAAACTGATCCAACCATTCTAGAGGGCAATATGGAATTATGCCCAAAGGGCTATGAAAAAATGCATACCTTTTGATCCAGTCATACCACTGCTGAGACTATATCATAGCCCCCCCCCCCCCAAAAAGGGGGAAGGGACCTGTTTGTACACAAATATTTATAGCTGCTTTTTCTGTGGTGGCAAAGAAATGGAAACTAAAAAAATGTCTCATAATTGGGGAATGACTAAAAAAATTGTGGAATATGATGGTGATAGAACACTATTTTGTTGAAATGAATAATGAACAGGATGATTTTAGAAAGAGCTGGAAAACCCTATTTGAACGAATGCAGAATGAAACAAGTAGAATCAGGACATCATTATACACAGTAATTGCAATATTGTAGAATAATCAAATGTGGACTTTTCTCCATATAGCAATAAATGATCCAGGACAATTCTGAGGACTTATGTAAAAAGAATGCTACCTAACTCCAGAGAAAATCTATTAGAGTAGAAATTCAGATAAAATATACTATTTATCACTTGTTTATTTGGGTATATGGTTTGGGGTTTAGTTTATAAGCTTATTTGCTTACAAAAACTGAATAATATAGAAATAGGTTTTGCATGATAATATTTATATAACCCAGATTGAATTGCTTGTCAGCTCTGGGAAGGGGGATCGAAAAAGGGAGGGAGATCATATGACTTTCAGAAACTTATGTGGAAATTTCTTATTATTTTTTTTCAATCATCAGTCTCTCTCTTCCAGAGATATATAAATGTTCATTGGCAGGAAAAAAAGACTGATGATTAGTGATGGTTTCAAATGCAA
Source organism: Monodelphis domestica (assembly GCF_027887165.1). NCBI lineage: Eukaryota > Metazoa > Chordata > Mammalia > Didelphimorphia > Didelphidae > Monodelphis > Monodelphis domestica. The sequence goes on from NC_077230.1 coordinate 29,560,235, forward strand.
TTCATGACCTTGTCATTTTCAATGACTGACCAAACTCTAGGACTCCATAGTGTTTGAATCAGCTGCCTTTATGCTTGTTGTAAAAAAAAAAATTGTTCCAGGTGAGAATTACAGGACCAGTTTAAATAGCAAAGGTATATAAGCAGCACTGACAACAAACCCTCACACCAGGCTGCCTAGTTCTCCTTACCTGCTCTACAAGTATACTCAATACTCCTATACATTCTCTAAATCTGTTATTCTTTCCACAGAATTTTATTTCTTGAAAATAGAGAAAAAGTAATCACAACACACAGGTACCAAAAACAAATATTTCAGAAAAGTCACAAGAGAACATAGTTGACAAAAAAGTTTTCTGGAATATGCAAAAATATAGTCATTTTTTTTTTAAATTCTGGTGCTCATTTAAGACCAAACACCACTGGTAGCAACCAAATCTTTCTAAAGCTTTTAAAAGTATAAACTATTCAATTATTTACCAGAAGCATTCATGACTCTATTTATTCCTTAAGACACTTTATTGCACACCTCTAAGGAATAGAAACAATGATGTCTTAAAACATTCCAATAGCAGTTAGCTCATGTTTCTCCTCCCTATGAGTCCAATAAACTGGTCACTAGATCATCTGCCATTTTCCCCAATAAAGAAATAGACAATATCACCTATAACCTTGTTTATGTTCTTGAAAGCAATGTCTCCTATTATTTGTCATTGTTTTAAAATAATAATAATAAATCATATCTTTTAAAAATATTATTAAATTGATTAATTAGGAAAATTTTCCATGGTTAAATAATTCATATTCTTTCCCTCCCTCATCCACCCCCCCCCTTAGCCAATGCTCAATTCCACTGGTAATAAACCACATCTTGACTACACTTCACTTTGTCAGAGTTATCCTTCTTTTAATGATCATATTTCCTTTTCTAATTATTCAACATTAATAATACATTCCATAATTTTGTCTAAAATCAGTCAGGCTGAGAAGCCTATAATATAAAATAATATATATAATTATATACATACATGGACATACATATATACACATAATTTTATCATATTTTTGGGAAAGTAGGAACAGATTTTTATCTTCTCCAGTTGTTGGATCTGTCACTCATCTGTTACATTGTCCAATTTTTTGGCATCCTGAAATGCATTTGTCTGGATTAGATAATGTAATATTACAGGTACCAGCTAGGTTCTCTCTTGCTGTGTCCTCAGTTATCTGGATTTTTTCCTTTTCTTTTTTCTTTTTTCATTTTTTCTTTTTTTAATTTTTATTTGGTCATTTCCAAACATTATTTATTGGAAACAAAGATCATTTTCTTTTCCTCCCCCCCTCCCTCCACCTCTCCCACAGCCGACACGCAATTCCACTGGGTATCACATGTGTTCTTGATTCAAACCCATTTCCATGTTGTTGGTATTTGCACTAGAGTGTTCATTTAGAGCCTCTCCTCAATCATATCCCCTCCCCCCCTGTAGTCAAACAGTTGCTTTCCATCGGTGTTTTTACTCCTACAGTTTATCCTCTGCTTGTGGATAGTGTTTTTTAGATCCCTGCAGATTGTTCAGGGACATTGCATTGAGACTAATGGAGAAGTCCATTACCTTCGATTGTACCACACTCTGTGTACAATATTTTCCTGGTTCTGCTCCTATTGCTCTGCATCACTTCCTGGAGATCGTTCCAGTCTCCATGGAATTCCTCCACTTTATTATTCCTTTTAGCATAATAGTATTCCATCACCAACATATACCACAATTTGTTCAGCCATTCTCCAATTGAAGGGCATCCCCTCATTTTCCAATTTTTGGCCACCACAAAGAGTGCTGCTATGAATATTCTTGTACAAGTCTTTTTCCTTATTATCTCTTTGGGGTACAAGCCCAGTAGTGCTATGGCTGGATCAAAGGACAGACAGTCTTTTATCGCCCTTTGGGCATAGTTCCAAATTGCCCTCCAGAATGGTTGGATTAATTCACAAATCCACCAGCAATGAATTAGTGTCCCTACTTTGCCACATCCCCTCCAGCATTCACTACTTTCCTTTGCTGTTATGTTAGCCAATCTGCTAGATGTGAGGTGATACCTCAGAGTTGTTTTCATTTGCATCTCTCTTATTATAAGAGATTTAGAACACTTTTTCCTGTGCTTATAAATAATTTTGATTTCTTTGGCTGAGAACTGCCTGTTCATGTCCCTTGCCCATTTATCAATTGGAGAATAGCTTGATTTTTTGTAGAATTGATTTAGCTCTTTGTAAATTTGAGTAATTAAACCTTTGTCAGAGGTTTTTATGAAGATTGTTTCCCAATTTGTTGCTACCCTTCTGATTTTAGTTACATTGGTTTTGTTTGTACAAAAACTTTTTAATTTGATGTAGTCAAAATTATTTATTTTACATTTTGTGACTCTTTCTAAGTCTTGCTTGGTTTTAAAACCTTTCCCTTCCCAAAGGTCTAACAGGTATACTATTCTGTGTTCACCGAATTGATTTATAGTTTCCTTCTTTATGTTCAAGTCATTCACCCATTCTGAATGTATCTTGGTGTAGGGTGTGAGGTTTTGATCCAAACCTAGTCTCTCCCACACTGTCTTCCGATTTTCCCAGCAGTTTTTATCAAATAATGGATTTTTGTCCCAAAAGCTGGGATCTTTGGGTTTGTCATAAACCGTCTTGCTGAGATCATTTACTCCAAGTCTATTCCACTGATCCTCCTTTCTGTCTCTTAGCCAGTACCAAATTGTTTTGATAACAACTGCTTTATAGTATAGTTTGAGATCTGGGACTGCAAGTCCTCCTTCCTTTGCATTTTTTTTTTCATGATTTCCCTGGATATCCTTTATCTTTTGTTCTTCCAAATGAACTTAGTTATGGTTTTTTCTAATTCAGTAAAGAAGTTTTTTGGTAGTTCAATGGGTATGGCACTAAATAAGTAAATTAATTTGGGTAGGATTGTCATTTTTATTATCTTAGCTCGTCCTACCCATGAGCAATCAATGTTTTTCCAATTGTTTAGATCTAGTTTTAGCTGTGTGGAAAGTGTTTTATAGTTGTGTTCATATGGTTCCTGTGTTTGTTTCGGCAGATAGATTCCTAAGTATTTTATATTGTCTAGGGTGATTTTAAATGGAATTTCTCTCTCTATTTCTTGCTGCTGAGATGTGTTGGAAATATATAGAAATGCTGATGACTTATAAGGGTTTATTTTGTATCCTGCAACTTAGAATTCCTTAAGTAAACCATCATATCATCTGCAAAGAGTGATAGCTTGGTCTCCTCATTGCCAATTTTAATACCTTCAATTTCTTTTTCTTCTCTAATTGCTACTGCTAGTGTTTCTAGTACAATATTAAATATTAGAGGTGATAATGGGCATCCTTGTTTTACTCCTGATCTTATTGGAAAGGCTTCTAGTTTATCCCCATTGCAGATGATGTTTGCTGATGGTTTTAGATATATACTGTTTATTATTTTTAGGAAAGGCCCTCCTATTCCTATACTTTCTAGTGTTTTCAATAGGAATGGGTGTTGTATTTTATCAAAGGCTTTTTCTGCATCTATTGAGATAATCATGTGATTTTTTGTCAGTTTGCTTGTTAATATGGTCAATTATGTGGATGGTTTTCCTAGTATTGAACCATCCTTGCATTCCTGGTATGAATCCTGCCTGGTCATAGTGGATAACCCTTGTGATGACTTGCTTGAGTCTTTTTGCTAGTATCCTATTTAAGATTTTTGGGTCTATATTCATTAGGGAGATTGGTCTATAGTTTTCTTTCTCTGTTTTTGACCTGCCTGGCTTTGGGATCAGTACCATGTTTGTGTTGTAGAATGAATTTGATAGAACTCCTTCTTGGCCTATTCTGTCAAACAGTTTGTTTAATATTGGGATTAGTTGTTCTTAGAATGTTTGATAGAATTCATTTGTGAATCCATCTGGACCTGGGGATTTTTTCTTAGGGAGTTCTTTGATGGCTTGTTCAATTTCTTTTTCTGAAATGGGGTTGTTAAGGTAATGTATTTCTTCCTCTTTTAGTCTATGCAATATATATTTTTGTAAGTATTCATCCATGTCACCTAGATTGCCATATTTGTTGCCATATAATTGGGCATAATAATTTTTAATGATTGCCTTAATTTCCTCTTCATTAGAGGTGAAGTCTCCTTTTTCATCTTGGATACTGTCAATTTGGTTTATTTCTTTCCTTTTTTTAATTAGACTGACTAGTACTTTGTCTATTTTATTTGTTTTTTTCAAAGTACCAGCTTCTAGTCTTATTTATTAAATCAATAGTTCTTTGACGTTCGATTTTATTAATTTCTCCTTTGAGTTTTAGGATCTCTAATTTAGTCTTCATCTGAGGATTTTTAATTTGTTCACTTTCTAGTTTTTTTAATTTGCATGCCCAATTCATTGACCTCTGCCCTTCTTAATTTGTTTATATATGAACTCAAGGATATAAATTTCCCCCTGAGTACTGCTTTGGCTGCATCCCATAGGTTTTGAAAGGATGTCTCACCATTGTCATTTTCTTCAATGAAGTTTTTAATTGTTTCTATGATTTGTTCTTTAACTAACTGGTTTTGGAGAATCATATTATTTAATTTCCAATTAATTTTCAACTTACCTCTCCATGTTCCCTTACTAATTATTATTTTCATTGCATTGTGATCTGAGAAAGTTGCATTTATTATTTCTGCTCTTTTGCACTTGTTTGCAATGTTTTTATGCCCTAATACATGGTCAATTTTTGTGAATGTACCATGTGCTGCAGAAAAGAAGGTATATTCCTTTTTGTCCCTATTTATTTTTCTTCACATGTCTACTAATCTAATTTTTCTAAGATTTCATTCACTTCTCTTACCTCTTTCTTATTTATTTTTTGGTTTGATTTATCTAGTTCGGATAGGGGAAGGTTCAGATCTCCCACTAGTATAGTTTTTCTATCTATTTCATCCTTGTGCTCCTCTATTTTCTCCTTTAAAAATTTGGATGCTCTGCCATTTGGTGCATATATATTGAGTGCAGATATTTCCTCATTGTCTATATTGCCTTTTATCAGGATGTAGTTACCTTCCCTGTCTCTTTTAACTAGATTTATTTTTACTTTGGCTTTGTCGGATATCATGATTGCGATACCTGCCTTCTTTTTGTCAGTTGATGCCCAATAGATTTGGCTCCACCCTCTTACTTTCAGCCTATGTGTGTCTACCTTTCTCATATGTGTTTCTTGTAGTCAGCATATGGTAGGGTTTTGGACTCTAATCCACTCTGTTATTCGCTTGCATTTTATGGGTGAGTTCATTCCATTCACATTCAGAGTTATCATTACTAGCTGTGTGTTTCCCAGCATTTTAATTTCTGCTCCTTTTCCTGCCTTTTCTGCTTTCCCTGTTTCCTTCTACACCAATGTTTGCTTTTGAACAGACCCCCTTATTGCCACCCTTATTTTGCTTCCCTTTCTACCCCTCTCCCTATTTATCCCCCCCTTATTTTCCTTATAGTCTTTCTAAAATTAACCCCCACTCCCTCCCTCTCTTGTACTGTTTCCCTCCCCACCAGACCGTTTGTTACCCTTCTACTCCCCTATAGGGTGCAAATCTATTCTCTGCACCAATGGATTGGATTGTTTTTCCCTCTTTGAGTCACTTTCAAATCAAGTAAAAGTTGAGTATTTCCTGTCTCTGACCTCTTTACCCTTCCAGTGTATTGATGTTCTCCCCCCCCCCAACCATGAGCTTCTTTATGACATATAAATTTACCCCCATTTGTTTCTTTTCCCATTTCTTTTAATATTCACCTATTTTAAGCTCTAGTTATATATATATATATGCATACTTATATATATATATATTTTTTGCATGCATATATCTATATACCTATTTATGTCTTGTCCTTTCATCCTATACAGTTTGTTGCTGTTCCCTCTAAGTATATTCCTTTTGCTGCCCAGGTAATAACAACAGTTTTTAAGAGTTACCAATGACCTCTTTTCTTATAGGGATACATATCATTTTAACTTATTGAGTCTCTTAAAAATTTTTTTTTCTTTTTCTTTTTTCCCCTCTTTTTTTAAATTACCTTTTGATGATTCTCTTGCTTGGACATCAAATTTTCTTTTCAGGTCTGGTCTTTTCTTTACAAATTCTTGGAATTCTTCTATTTTGTTGAATGACCACACTTTCCCCTGTAAGAATTATAGTCAGTTTTGCTGGGTAGTTGATTCTTGCTTGTAGACCTAATTCCCTTGCTTTCCAGAATATCGTATTCCATGCCTTTCTTTTTTTCAGAGTGGACGCAGCCAGATCCTGAGTTATCCTCACTGTGGTTCCTTGGTATCTGAATGACTTCTTCTTGGCAGATTTCTTTGGTCTGATAGTCTTTGAATTTGGCTATAACATTACTGGGTGTTGTCAGTTGGGGATTAAGTACAGGAGGTGATCTTTGGATTCTATCAGTCTCCACTTTTTCCTCTTGTTCAAGGATTTCGGGGCAGTTTTCTTTAATAATTTCCTGTAATATAATGTCCAGGCTTCTTCTTTTGTCATGGTCTTCTGGTAGGCCAATAATTCTTAAATTGTCTCTCCTTGAAAGATTTTCTAAATCCTCTGTGTGGATGAGATGCTTCATATTTTCCTCAATTTTTTCATTCTTTTGGTTTTGTTTTATAGAGTTCCTGCTGCCTTGTGAAGTCGCTTGATTCTAATTGTTGTATTCTGGTTCTTAAAGACTGGATTTCATCCTTATTTTTTTGGTCGTCCTTTTCCTTTTGGTCGGATTTTCTTTGAAGGTCATCTTTCATCTCCTTTGCCTCATTTTCCAGCTGGTTGATTTTGGCTTTCAAGACACTATTTTCTGTTTCTAGATGACTTGTCTTAGTTTTTAAGTTCTTTTCCCAATTGTCTTCAGCCTCTCTTAATTGTGTTTTGAATTGCATTTTGAGTTCTTACAAAGCCTGTATCCAATTCACTGGGATTTCTGATTTTGCCCTTGCTGTTCCCTCCCCCTCTGTTTCATTCGCTCATTACCTGTGCAGAAGTTGTCTATTGTAATTTCCTTCTTCTTTTTCTGTTGTTTGCTCGAGTTTACCCCTTCTTTGCTCCCTTTATTTGGCTGTGCTCTTGCTCCTCTCATTTTGTTTTGGTTTTGGGGCTGTCAGTCTCCCCTCTTGGAGCTTTGTCAGATCTCTTGGTACAGTCTCTAGGGGAGGAATGTTAGCTTCCCTGTCCTCTGGAGGCTTTTGCTTGGATTGAATTCAAGTGGGTTGGGCTGTATGCGGTATGAAACTGAGGCTCTGAAAACACCTGGAAGGCTGGGCCGCCCAGGCTCTCTCCAGTTCTCTCTAGCTGTTTCTCCACTGTCCACAAGTGCCTTTGCCCTCCTCCCTAAACTCTGAGGAGTTCTGATTGAATTGGCTGGATTGATCTGGTTATGCACCGAGGCAAAAGTGAGGCTGGAGCCCGATGGAGGGACCCAGCCGCGGCCTCCTCTCTCCCTGACTTCCTCCCTCCTGTCCAAGCTGGATTCTCCGAGCCCGGCGCCCTGCTGCTCACAAGGTAGACCCTCCAAGCCAGCACCTTTGGCCACTCAAAGGTTCCCGCTGCTGTTGCTGCAGGCTCAGCACTCTGGGTTGTGGGGGAGGGGTCCTGGGACCTACCCTCTGCCTTCCCCTTAGCCCTGAGTATTCTCGGATTCCGGCTTTTGGGGGGCGTACCTTTTGATTTGAGTCCAGAAGGAGGGTTCCCCGCTTCTGTCCTGTTGTTCAGGTTGAGTTTCGGCACCCTAGGAGCATTCAGTCTGTATAGGTAAGGAAGGGTCTTCCACGAGGTCTGAACTTTTGCTGCTTGCTAAGCCTCCATCTTGACTCCGCCCCCCCATCTGGATTTTTTTTTAACTATATGTCAACCATTTTCCTTCTGTCCTTCCAAATCTGAGAGCAGCATAAATTCTTAAGGTAGAATGAGATACTTGTTAAGTCTATATAACTTCATTCCTATTAGGAAAGCAACAAGTTAAACTCTTCCTGTTTAGAAATCTGTTCTATATTATAACACTCAGTGCTAATTCATTTCATTCTTTCCTTAAGAGGCTATGATAGGTAAAACATAAGCCTTAAATGCCTGACAATCATATACCATAATGAAATCCATTCATTGTTATGATTCCATTGTCCAAAGGTCAGTATCTTAATATCACTGTTTTCCCATCTATACTCCCTCAGGACCAGCTGCCATTTTGCAGCCATTTGCCTAGTATTTCAGGAAAATAATTTTATACCACAGCATCCCATTTTGGGAGACATCATTTCCATTATAACCAATGTCTTGATTATGGCTATGTCAATGAATCATTTTTCATTTCATTACTTTACCCTGGTAAATACATATACTTGATTTTGAAGAAAGAAAAATATATCTGAACCTTTAATATAAATAGGAGATCTAAATAATTTAAATCTAGTTAATGAGGTGAATCTAATCATAGTGACAATCATTTGTCTATGTTAATTATCAAGAAGCATCTTTTCCTTGACATGAAAAAATTCTTATTTCTTATTTTAAGAAATTAATTTCCCCCTATATTCTCTATATTACTTAGTAAAATAATCAGCAGGAAAATAATGGAATTGAATAATGTGATCAACTTGTCATGACTTCAGCCTGCGAAATAACAAATGCATCATTTCCAATTATATAGATTTGGGAATATAATGATTTCCATTTCCCTTTTTTCTTAGCTGCTTATTTTTCCTGTTACCAATTCTATGAGAATTGAATGGAAAGATCTATGACTTTGGCTAGGTCTGAAGGAATAAGATTCTTTGCTTATTGATCTCTTATTTCTTCATTTATTCCCTATTTCAGACATTGTCATCAAAGTTGCCTCCTACCAACACCAAGTGAGAATATAGGAGTACATATTTAAGGTGAGGAAATGAGGAGAAAATATTCTTATCAAACTTCTCTGCTAAGGGTTTGGTGGTAGTGTGAGGCAATTTTGATATATGTAGGATAGGTAATGAATACATACGTACATATGTATGCAGATGTATACATGTATGTATCTGTATATGTATATCTGTATAATTTAATAGGAAAAGGAAGAATGCAAAAGGACTTAGCAATGTGAATTTCCAAGTGATTGACAGGGACATGTGACGCAGATTCACATGGGAGTCTGGGTCAAGATCTGGATGAATATTCCAAGGTTCCAACTAAAGAAAATCTCTCTCTCCTGAAGGAGGTTTTGGAGATTGGGGTTTTTTCCCATCTATCTACCAGGTCTCTGGCCTTTTGGAGATACCAGCTCGAGTGAAGGGGATCCTGCTTGGACTGGCTGCTGACAGCTGGACAGAGGACTAAAGAACCACTTCTCTACTGGACCTGCTTTGGACAGTTTCTTCTGAAGATCTTGGCTCATAGATTAGACTCCATTTGTGAGATTTTGTGTTGGGGAAACAATGTTTTGCAGCTTAGATAAGTTAGGTTTAAGATAGGCTTATAGGAATTAGGTTTGGGGATTAATTATAATAATTTTCCTTACCCTTTTACCATTCTTTCCCTCTCAATCTTCCCAAAAAATAAACATGATTTTTATGTTTCCTTCTTGTTCTTTCCATTAACAAATCCCACTATAACAATATACATTCAGATATATGCATGTATGTATATGACCATTCTAAAATAGATAAGTGATCAAAGGAAATTAAAAAAAATAATTCTCAAAAGAATGGCAAAGTATTAAATAACATGAGAAAAAAATGTTTCAAATTACTAATAATAAGGAAATTAAAATGATCCACAGATTTCCTCCCTAAAATCTGTAAATTAGAAAAAATACAATAAAAGACTTCTTTTCCAGAAAAAGAAGCTCAACATGAATGAGTGGAATGAGAAGTGGATTACTAGGTTGCATATGGGAACAAGTTATAGATCTGGAGTCAGAAAGAACTAAGTTCAAATATTGTTTTAATTTATCTATATGACCCTGGTAAAAATAGTAATAATCAATATTGAAGGTGTTGTGGAAGTCATTGAAGAGAAGAAAGTCACATATATTCCAAAATATTTATAGCAGCCCCTTTTTGTAATAGTTAAGAATTGGAAACAAAGTAGATGCTTACCTTTTGAAAAATGGCTAAAAAAAATTTTACACACAAATGTTATAGAATTTCCCTAGATTGTTTATGACAAATTCAGAGGAGCATTGAAAGATTTACATAAACTGATGAAGAGTGAAGTAAGCAGAGCCAAACAAACATAAACAGTAATTTATCCTATATAAATGGAAAGAACAACCATACACACACACACATACACACACACACATTCCAAAGCAAAAAGATCAACCATAACTTGAATGAATAGATATGTGAGAATATCTCAAATTCAACCTTTCATGGTAGTAGGAGGCTCATAGTTTATTATACATTAAGCATGTTTTTGTACTTGTTCAATATATTAACCAGTCCTGCTGACTTTTTTCCTCTTTTATTGTCTTTAAAAATACTATTTGTTTATGAAATGATTCAATGGGAGAGCTCTAAGGGGGATACTCTGGAAAATTATAATGTAATAAAAAAGAGGACATGAAGTAAAAAATGTTAAAATTTTGTGAAAGAACTAATATTCACTAATAATATACTGCTAGTAATGCAGTTCTTCATTAGATCCCAAATATCAAGAAAATTATTTCTAGTATGAGACAGTACATCATTACAATCTTTGTTTTAATGCATTATCATATTTGAAGACTCCATACTGTCAACAAAAAGAACAAAAAAAATGTCCAATTAAAAGAGAACTTTTGTAGCATTATAAATATGGAGCTATCTTACTGTGCAATTCATGGAGTAATTTTCCAAATATGAGAAAAGACTCTGAGTTCCTCCATGAGACAAGGGAAATAAAAGGACTGTTCTTTGTTTTGATACAACTGTATCATCCAAGCCTATCTTTTTTTTCCAATTCTCTTTCTATGTGTTATTTTAGTCAATTAGACCACTCCTCAGCTTATTATGTAGGACTGTCCTTTGGGATATTTTGCATTAAAGATATACATATATATATAAAATATTGTAAAAGAATATTATTTATCTTGGATTTAAGCACCAAGACTACATTAATGGGCCAGAATCAAAGGCTGTACAATCCAAGTTAAAGTGAAGAGAAAATGAAGGATATCACATGTGCATCTGTAGTATGTGAGAGAAATGAACCTTGCCTTTAAAACTCGTTTCCAGAAAAAAAGAGCCCAACATGAATGAATAGGATGAGATCGGAATGACTTTTTAGATTGCATAGAAGATCAAGTTCTAGATCTGAGGACAGCAAGAACTGAGTACAAATACTGACTTAGCTTACCTATATGACCATATGAAAGTTATTTAAAATATCTCAGATGCAGTTTTCTTTTTTGAAAAGTGGAAATTTCAATAGCATTTAGCTTTTGGGTTGTTATTAAGATTAAATATGATAATACTTATAAAGTGCTTCAAAATTCATAACATGTAAATTGCTAAATATTATGTTGAAGAGGGTCATGAGAAAAATTGGTCACATAAAATTGGGAAAAAGTCCTTTAAAAATAACAAATTAGGTAAAGGTTCATTTTGAAAAATATAAACTAAAAGCATAGAACAAAAGATTGGAATTGAAAAAAGCAACTAAATTGTTTCAAGGATTAAATTAAATTAAATTTACCAGTTATTCTTTTTTCCACACCCAGTGTTTAAATATTAACATTGACTGGCATCCTACAGCCTCTCGATCTTTGCTTCATTCTCCTATGGTAACCTGTCTTGTTCCTGCTAAAATATATCCTTGACCCCATCATATCCCATTGTTTAGGGATAATTGCCCACATAATTATGACCTCTTTGCTGTTATCTTCAAATCTTTTATTCTGAGTCTTGCCCTGCTTCCTATAAACAGGTGAAATTCATTCCCTTCTTTAAAAAAAAAAAACCCTCACTAGACATTCTCATATCCTCCAGTTATCATCTTACATTTCTCTTCTCTTTCAATAATGCTCTCCAAACAATGTTTCCAATTATTACATGCACCTATTCTTTTTATTCATTTTTAAGCTTTTGAAATAAAGATTCTGAAAAATGCATTCAACTGAAACTACCCTCTTCATGTTGACCGAATTTTTTTTAAATCTAACAGTCTTTTCTTGAACCTCATTTTCTTGATCTCTATAGATATTGACAGGGATAATCATTGTATTCTCTTGAGTCACTCTCCTCCCTAGATTTATTTCCCCTTATTGGATCATCTTCCATGTTATGACACATTATAAAACATGGCTAATCACTGGATTCTTTCTTCTCTTTTGATTCTCTTTCTCTTGCTGACCTCTTCAGCTCACATGAATTTAATACTGTTTTTATGTCTATGATTTCAAAATATACATAGATAATAAAACCAACCCAATGTTTTGTTTTGAAAATGTTAATCTCAAATGAACATAAATATATATCAAATGAAATGTCCACTGACAACTCAAACTCAATACATCTAAAACATTATCTTTTCCCCAAATTGTGTGTTCTGAATTTCCCTATTACTGTTTAAGTGACTATTTTGTTTCTCTTCTCTAAGTTTTAGATTGTTGGTATCATCCTCTACTTTTTACTCTCCCTCACTAAAAAAAAATTCAGTAAGGTGCCAAATCTTATCATTTTCAACTCCTCAACATCTCTCATTTTTTCCTTTCTCCCTGTAAAATCAGTACTATAGTACAGGCCCTCTCATCACCATCCCTTGGACTATTGAAGTAGCCTCCTAATTGAGTCGACCTTAAGCCTCTCCCCACTCTAATATATATTACACATAGCCAACAAATAGATTTTCCTAAAGGACTAGTCCTTCCACAATACTCACCAAATAAATAAATAATATTGACTTCCCATTATAATGAGGAGAGTATGCAAAGAGAAAAAGGAAGCCCAGGATGGAGTCCAAAGTAGGACATGGTTGATGATTCTGCAAGAAATGTGAAATATTTAACAACTAGGAATAAGTCAGTCAAAAAATACTTAAGTTCCAACTATATACCATGCACTACACATAGTAGTAAGGATTCAAAGGAAGGCAAAAGCCAGCATTAGTTTTAAGGAGGTCATAGCATAATGGGGAGACAATAAGTTAACAACTATGCACAAATAAGACATATAAAGCATGAAATGAAGATAATCAAGCAATTAGAAGCACTACAAGTAAGGGAGAAGGGTCAGCATATGCAGCTTATAGAAAGTTGGGTATTAATTAGAATTTAAAGGAAGCCAGAGAAGTGAAGAGGCAGAAATAGAAAGAGCAAACATTCTGGGAATGGATGATATTTAGGGAAAGTATCTGGATTCACGAAATGGAGAGGCTTCTTTGTAAAAAGGAAAGGAGGCCAGTATCACTGAACTGAGGAGTCACTGAGATTAACTGAGCAAGGGTATGCCTTGGTCAGACCTAGGCTTTAAGATCACTTTGACAGATCACTTTATGATAGAATTTAATGAGAAACACTTATGGCAATGATGACAACCAGATGGTTATTGATATATATGAAAATGCGGGTCTATCTCAGCAGAGTGGTGATAATGTCAGGAGAAAGGGACGCAAATAAAAGAGATGTAATAAAGGTAAAATTGACAGACCTTGATTTAAGATTGGATGTAGGAGATGAAAGAGACTGGAGAATCAAGGATGACACTGAAATTTCAAGCTTGGGTCACTGGGAAAATGATGGTGTTCTCAAGAGTAAAAGAGAAATTAGGCAGAAAGAAGGGTTTCAGAAAAAAAAAAGTTAAGAATTGTTTTGGACACATTGAGTTTAAGATATCTGTTGGATCTCTACTTTTATATATCCAAAAGAAAGTTGAAGATTAAATTAAGTTCAAAAGAGGTAAATAAATTTTAGAGTCATTTCACCAACTGAAATAGTCAGGGGGGTGGTGGAGATGGTTCCTTGTTAAGGAATTGAATCTCAGGTTCTCATCTGATAGGTTGAGATATTCATCACAATTCATATAAATAATCTCATAACATAGCAATTGTGTTGAAAAACTAATATGCCACCTCAAATTTTATGCATTCTTTCAGAACTATAGTTCTCAAAACCTCCTGTGATATGTTTTATTTTACTAAGGCAGAAAGGGTGAATTAGTTCAAATCAAAATAAATCTACTTATACAGAATAGCAAAATAAGTGATTAAAACTATTTGCCATAATGTACACATGAGGTAGACTTCATTGGATACTATATTTGTGATATTATTTAGTTTCATTTCTGCTCCATTTGGTTGTCTAAATTCCTTAAGGGTTCTAGAGTTTTTATAGTCAGCGAACTATTCTTTTATGCCTTCTTCTGGATTTTAACCTTTTGAGGGACATCTGAAGCTATAAAATATCAATGGCTGAAATGTAGTGTCTTGGTAATAGAGCACATAATTAGTTATGTTACATACCTGCTCAAATAGTTTTACTGGATCCTTATTTTCTCTAGAGTAAAATGTAAACTTCTTTGTTTAGTATTTAAGACTTTATATTGTGGCTTTTCCCTACTTTTGCAGACTTTTTTTTACACATCACTCTCTTTGAAGAATTCTACAGATAAGCGAAATTGGCTTTAATTCTGTCCCTCTCACCTAAAACTCCATTAACTGTCTTCATGCCACTGAAAAAGCTATTCCAACATGCTTGGAATGTATGTATCTCTTAAAATCCATTTTCTCCCTTAATAGTTCCCATAAAAAAATTAGAGTATGAAGTCTTTCATGATTCTGCCTAGATCATTGATGGCAGACCTTTTAGAGATTGTGTGCCCAAACTGCCACCTTCATGTTCCATGTGAGCCATGCCCCTTACCCCAGACAGAAGAGGAAGGAGGGGCTCCCTTTGGGTTGATGGGCAGAGGGGCAGGTCATGTAATAAATGTCCTCACAGGCATGGAAAGGTGGAAGTGAGCAGCCCCCTCCAGCATGTGTACCATAGGTTCACCAACACAGGCCTACATAATTGTATTTCTCTCCTCTAATAAATTATCTTGTACTTTCTTCAAACATATTTTATATTTATTTAGATCTATATATGTAGAATTTTTGTGGAAAGAAACTATGTCTTGTTATTTGTTTTTGTCTGTATATCACAATGGCCTTAAATAATTCCTGGTACATAAAGAAATCCTTGAAAAATGCTTCTTACTAAGTGAACAAACTTGATTATCTAATATGTGACAGGCACTATGCAAGGCATTTCAAAAATATTATTTAATTAATCCCAACAGTAATTTCATAAGTTAGGAGCTCTAATCACCTTCCATTCTATAGTGAAGAAATTGAGGAAGATAGAGTTTAAGTGACTCGTCCAGGTCATACAGTTGGTATCTGAAATCAGATTATAACTCAGATCTTTCTGATACTTCAACCAGAATTCTACCCAGTATATCACCCAGCTCCCCCTGGGAGAGGAACATTTTTACATTAGAAAAGTTGCTAAGAGATCCTCCAAAATTCTGCCCCATACTTTCATAGTTCTATTGGTTTTCTGATTGAAAATCTTCACATATATGTTATTTTGCTAAAAGCCTCCATGGTCACAGCCAACCTAACTACTACCAGTAGTGAAGTATTCATGCTTTTTCTTCCTCTCAACTTCACTATGTCCCTTCAATTCCTATAATGGTGGTTGAATATGGCTAAACTATGTTCACTTTTGTTGCTTTTCTAGCCATACTGTATACTGAGAAAGCTGCTTCATTTCTAAAGCTAACTCTAATAATAGTGCTGATAAAAACATAAGAGAAAATGATGATTACATTTAGTTAAGTAAAAGAAATAGAAATTACATTATTTTCAGCATACTAAGCCCTCTTTTTACAATTTCAGGACATTTGGTTTCTATATTCAATACAACTCATTACTTTAGTGTGGAATTGGTTGACCTATTCTATAAAAAAAATAATAGATGAATGATGTCTTTTTATTACTTTGGCTATGTAAGTTGTGTACTT
Organism: Monodelphis domestica; assembly: GCF_027887165.1. Classification (NCBI taxonomy): domain Eukaryota; kingdom Metazoa; phylum Chordata; class Mammalia; order Didelphimorphia; family Didelphidae; genus Monodelphis; species Monodelphis domestica. Next base: position 29,576,254 of record NC_077230.1, read on the forward strand.
TTGAAGTTAGGAAATGCCTGTTGTTCAACAAATGCTTATTAAATGTGTTCGTATAAACTATTTAACTCCCACAGGGTTTTGAAATAGTTAAATCAAAGTGATTAACATGTCAGCATGAAAGGGCCAAGTGGTAAAAATAAATAGATTTCCAAACTGTTAAATATAGCTGGAGAGTATTGCAAATGGCAATCAAAAAGAGTTTAAATGAGTTGAAATATCTCTTCAGAATTAACATATTAAGGGAAATGTGTCTCTGAAGGCAACAAAGCTCCCTATCGTACCTAATATCAAGAACTTTAGTGCACTCTGCCCTTCTTCATAATTATTTCTTGGAATTAAATGACTCTTTTTTCTTTGCCACTGTGAAGAAACGATGAAAATGACTTTTAAATAAATTATTCAGACATAGGTTTCAATACAATCTCCAATAGCTTCTCTCCTTTTATAAAAAAAAAAGTTTTTAATATTATTATTAGTCTGAAGACTATATATTGAATAGTTTTGTTAAGTAAAATTTAAAAAAATTCCAAATTAGATATATCTGAAAAATCATGATACACATATGCATTACATACACATAGAAATTTAAATGAATGTTGAATAACTGAGGGGAAAATACATTGATATAAATTATATTTTTAAGTTTTGATTTTTCACTTTTAGATTTGCTTGCATACCACTTTGGTCTTCTTTCTGTCATGATGAAGCAGCTAAGTTGGATTGGTGACCAGCAGTAAATTGCTTTCATTGTAAATGAGAACACTTATAATCATCTCAGAATGATGTAAGCTTATGACTTGGATTCTGTATAGTATAGTCCTCTTTTAGGCAAAATTTAGATCACCCTATGTGAAAGGAATATTTTCCAAAAGTTCTAGTTATGAGACAATTCCAAGAGACTCATCATGAAAAATCTATCTACAAACATAAAAGAAGCAGATGGAATCTGAATGCCTTTTGAAGCATACCACTTTACAATTTATTTCCTTTATGAGCATTTTCCTTCATAAGTGATGTGGGTCTTCTTTCACAACATGATGAACATGGAAATATGTACTGCCAGATAACATATGGGTAACCTATATCATATTACCTACTGTCCCTGGAAGGTGGAGGAGAGAATACAAATCACAAAATGTCAGAAAAGGCTTACTAAAAATTGTATCTATATGTAAGTCAGAAAAAAATAAGATTTTTTTTTAAAATAAAGGACCAGTCAAGTCACACATACTCAATACACCACAGTGCTCCCCAGCAGCTCTAGGATCAAATACAAATGAGCTTTTTGACTCTTGAAGGTATTTATGACCTAAACTCCTACTTTTCTAGTCTTCTTAACACTTTATTTCATTAACGTACTCTTTGATTGACACTGACCTCCTGGCTATTCCATGAACAAGACTCTCTGCATGTCTAAATTCAGGATATTTTTCTCTTGCTCTCTCCTTTTCCTGTACAATCTTTTTCCTCCACTAAAACTACTGAATTTCCTGTCTTCCTTACATCTTAGCTAAAATCCCACATTCCTCCAGTACACTTCCCTAGCCATCTTAATTGTCAACTCATTAATTCTTATTTGTCCTCATTTAGCTACAGAACTAGCTTTGTGTGTGTGTGTGGGGAGGGGGGGGCATGGACGGTATTTTTGTATCCTTAGTGCTTAACACACAAAAGTCACTGAAATGATTATTGATTGGTTGAAGTACTGGAGCATAGCAGAGGTAACATTTTTTAAGTTTTTAAATACAAATATTAAACGTATTAGTTAAATTGAGTACTAGTCTATAAAATATGTTACTAGGAAGGACAGAGAATGGCTCAAACAAACTAGGATTCAAAGTTGCTAACTTGTGGTATTCTCAATAGTTTCAAATATATGTATGTGTTTTCTGTTTTTCTTTTCATTATTAAAAGAATAGTTACAACTGGATTGTGAGATAAAAAAAACTGAGTAAAAATCAGAAAGAAGGAAGAAAGAAGAAATAGAGGAAGACAACTAAAAAGAAAAGGAAAAAATGGAGTCAGAAATAAAAGTTGAAAAGAAAGTGTGAAATAAAGCAGGGATGAGAAAAGAAGACAGGAAAGGAAAGAACAAAG